>NC_092540.1:3372803-3675833 GCF_037038585.1 Patagioenas fasciata
CCCCACCCCAGCACTTGAGTTCAGACCACAGTGGGTCAAGGAGCCACAAGCCACACTGAGGGGGGGGCCATGTTTTCCTGGACAAGGGACAAGGAGAGGCAGCCGCAGCCAGCAATTTCCAAAAAGCACTAAAATCCTGCAGTTCCCCCGCTCCAATTGCTGCGTTCAGCAAAGCGCTGGGTGAGACCCGCAGCTCCCAGAACCATGTCCCTCTCGGAGGAACCGGGGCTCCGACCCCAGCTCGGCGCAGCTTCGCCAGTCGCTGGGTTTATGTTCATTTTTCCGGAGGATCCCCTCTAGTGGGATGAGGAGGAATTTCAAGCCCACATCCCATTCCCATCTTGCTGCATCAGAGTGGGCTACAGCGAGGAGCCGGCTCACGAATTCCTCGCCCCGCTGTACCAGAACCATTTGGGTAGAAGTAAAAACCAGGTTGGAAAGGCAGATGCTGGGGAGGCAGCGTAGGTGGGAAGGAGCAGAGGAGGGAGGAAAAAGACGAGAGACATCGAGGATAAATTCTCCTCCGCAGTAGCAAAGGGGGGATGATTTCCATCAGCAAAACATCCACCTTTGATGATAAAACACCACCTGGACCACGCAGTTCACCAGCAAGCCCGAGTGCCCGCTGGGGGCATCGTGGCCACCCCGCAACCACGTTGGTGCAGCAGCACGTGGGGACCCAGCCCGAGGCACCTGCAGCAGCCCCATCGCCATCACTGGCACTAAAACACACAGTAAATACCAATATTTTCACCGCAGAGAACAAATCCGCACACAAGCCCCAGGCAGTCGTCTCTGCCACCCAAGACCAGCACGCTGCCCTCAATTCTGCTTTTGTTCCCGCTTCGCTTTTCATCCCGGGGGCTCCCTCTGTATCGATTTTGCAGACAAAGAGCTGTGGTCTCCTCAAACCAAAACGCCTTCAAGTCTTGCACAGTCGAGCCGTGCCCTGGGAGGAAAGGTGGGCGCCCAATTAGCAGAGCTAAGGATGCTCTTGGTGATAACGACGCATCAGATCCAGCCATCGATGTCTGTGGCTCAGCCCCGGGAAGAACTTTGGTAGCACCTTTTCGTCCCTGGTTCCCCTTGCCCTCCCCTTTGCATTGTGGTGGTGGCCTCCCAGCCAAGCTGGTTAAGAGATTAACACTCTAAAAACCACATTTACCCTAATTAGCCATGAAATCTTTGTAACTAAGTGAAAAAATGTTTCCCTTGAGGGATTTTTGTCCATTCATCACTGTTTGAATTGCCAGGGAGAGAGTGGTGGGGGAAAAAAAAGAAAGGAGGGGGGAATAGAGGAAAAAACCCCTCAGATCTAATGAATTAATAGCAAAATGCCCCGGGGGAGCAGCGGGCTCCTACAAAACACGGGCAGCTCAAAGGGGGCTTTTCACAGGCTCACCAAGGGGACGCTTCTGAATTATTGCGAGTTAACAGACTGTAACACAAAGCTCTGCTCCCGGTCCGAGCCGAGCAGCCTGGCCAGCGCGCTGCGCTCCTCCTGTCCCTTCCGCAGGGACAGACAGACAGACGGACAGCTAGGGCTTCGGGGCTCTGCCAGCAGCACAGCACCCCCCAGTTACTGTTTTACTGGGAAAACAACATTGCAGAGTTAGGTGGGAGCGGGGGGGGGGGGGGACAGAGAATCTTGCCACAACTTAGGCCCATAAATATTCCATATTGCCAGAATAAGAACAATTATATTCCTGCCAGCACTTTTCTTGTGTATTTTAAATGTGTCACCGCCTTCTACTTTCTCCCCCGTTTGTGTTTCTTGTAACAGGCCCATGAAATAAAGATTAGCTGAATAATCAAGAGTGTTTAGAAATGTGAAGGGGCCTGTCTCAGGAGCTCAGGTTCATCTTGGTTTTGGCTTTTTAAGGATGCCAAACGCAGATGGGGGAAAGCGATTTCCAGAGGCTGGAGCGAGCGCGGTGCCCGAGCGCACGGGGACAGGCGAGCACACGCTTCCCCATCAAAACTGACAGCCTGGACCAGGCGGGGGGGCCTCCCCCCATTACACATTTATCGTTCAAACTGCAGAGGGGCCAATTAAAACAACCCGATCGCCGCCACGTTCAAACAGACGCGGATGCGCTCGGAGAAGCGGGATGAGAAGCAGGTGTAGGCTCCTCGGAGAGCCGCTAAAACAACCTCCGCTGAACAAAGGTACATGTGAGATGTACCCGGCTCCCCCAGGAAAGCATCGCACCGACATCAAACAGCAAGCGCGGCTTTCCACCTTAAGCCTTCTTGCCACATGCATGTTGGTTTTTGCTTTCTTGCCTAGCTCAGTTCTTCAGATAAGCTGCCTACAGCATGAGACAGTCTGCGCCTACATATGCCCCAGCTTTTGGCCAATTTTTCCAAGACGCGCTCTAGACTCCCACATTTAGCTGCAACAGGAGCTCCCAAAGTAAGTTCTGGAAAGCCTCGTAGTGCTCGTTAAATTGGAGATCTCGGGAAGATGCTGCAAATCACATGTTTCCCCGAGACACCACAAGGTCTGCACAGCAAACTGTTCCAAATGTCATTTCCATTTAGCTGCTTTGCAAGCCAATTTGTCACATACTAATGCAATTTGCTGAAGAGAGTTAAAGAGCACAGGGCAGGAGCAACCACCCCTTCTCCAGGCTCCCACCGCCAGCCGGAACCTGCATTTTCCCTTTTGCATCCAGCTCTGTCTCCTTTCTGCTGAGAGGCAGGGAAAGCTCAGGGTTAACACCAAGAGCAAGACCGAGCGTGGTAAGAGCACCGGGAAAAGCCATTTTCATCATATTGGTGGATTGTGGGCAGCTCTCGTGCAGCATCTATTACCTGTTTCCACCACCAAAACTTGTTATAAGCCAGGGGGGAACTCCATGATTAATTACATCAAGCAACACTATAAAGACAACGAAGAGTAAATTGGGTTACTTTATCTTCTCGCAACAAGTGCTGTGGGTATGGTTAGATTTGAGAAAGATGACTGGTTTGCTAGATAAGCCGTTTCACAACAGGAGTTGTACGTCCACGGAACTCATTGCATCAAGTTTCTTAAATCAAGGCTGATTTATCTGGTTCCTTGCCCCACCCCAAAATATCACATTTCAGCTTTGAGGGTCCTCAAAGTGACAACAAATGGCAAAAGGACAACAATAAAGACCAGGGAAAAAAAATGTGTTTTAAAGGATCTAACACCTCTGTGTTAAAGGAAAAAAGCTAAACATCTGTTCTGAAGATGACACAGATTTCTTCCGAGGCATCTGTCTTTCAGCTGTAAAGTAGGTCATTTAACTTTTAGACACCCTATCGATGAAGCCATCCAGAGGAGGAGAGACGAGACCATCTCCCCAAGCCAGCCGAGATCTGTTAAACGCATTCAAGCCACTAGCGAAGCATCAAGTGCTCAGCAAATAACAGGGAAACCCTGTCAGCAGTAGGTTTGCACATCATGGCACTCCACTAACTTCACATTCTCTCACCTCCAAGCCATTATTTTGAACCGTAGGTCACAGAGGCGCAGTTTCTTTTTTCTCTACCACTTACTATTCACCTCACTTAATATTAACCTATTGACTTTCTGATACCCCTTAGAACACAGATTAATTGAACATCTTTCACTTCACCTCCAGGAATGTGAAAGCATCGGCCACAGCTCGAATGGAGACAAAGCCTGTAATACCCGACCGTGCCAGGTTACACGGAGGTCACGACAAGAGAGGACAGCGTGGAATCACCGAGCCCTCCCGCGGAGCAGCCTCCGCCGCGATCCGCACACCATCCAACCCGCTGGGGGCTGGAGGAGCCCTGGACCAGCGCACACAAGTTGGGATTTCCCTGAAGGGAGCACAAGAGCACTCACCATCCTCATCGCCTTTCCAAAAGGGTCTTGAGAGGATTTAGCGAAGTTTTAATGAGGATTTTTTTCCCCAAGAATCGAGGGTGATTTTAAAAAAGTCCCCCCTCGCCAGCAGTAACTTTTTTTTTAAATGGAAATGAGTTTATTCTGGTGCATCAACTGCTCCAGACCGTGACCGAGCGGTAACAAATGACCACAGAATTAACGAGAAAATACATATATGCATAACGTGCATACGCACCTAAAACACCACGGGGAGGGAGAAGGGAGAGGTAGACGGCCGGGAATGGGCGAGTTCGGAGGGATTTCTCGCTGCCCCTCTGCAGCAGCGTCCCTGGATGCTGCTGCCGGCACAGCCGCTGCCCGCGGCGCCGGTTCCCGGGCCCGGCCGAGCGCCGCCCGCCTTCTGCAGCCCCGGTGCGACCCACGGGGAAAGGACCGCGCTGGGCACGGGGGGACCAGCCCAAACCCCCTCCTCCCCGCACCGCCCCGGGCAGCGGGGATGCCCAACCTCAAGAATACCCCACTCCCCTGGGAAGAAGCCCCCTCACCATCCTCAGCTCACTCACCAGACCTCGCAGCTCCGGTGCCGCCCGCCTCCTCGGGGTAGCGGCTCCCCGGTTCACGGCGGGGTAATCCACACGGCCCCCGACACCATGGAAATCCGGGGCCGGCCGCTCGCGTCTCCGCCGCCTTCCCGCAGCCTCCCCCGGCTCGGCTCGGCTCAGCTCCGCCGGCCGCTCATCCCTCCGCCAAGCCCCGGTTCCCCTCCGCCCTCCCCGGCAGCCGCCGCCGCCGAGCCCGGGCGCGCTCCCCGCCCGCCGCCCGCCCCCGCGCCGCCCCCGCTCCCGCGATTAACCCTTTCCCAGCCTCGGCGCCGGCGAGCGGGGCTCAGCCCACCTACCTACCCGCACAAACAGCGGGTGCAGGGAAGCGCGTTCCGCTGCCGCCCCCGCTGTGCGGAGCGGGATGCTCGGGGAAGCCGCACCGCGCTGAATCAAGACCCCAAAGCGGGGCTGTCTCGCCTCGAAAAGCTGCGCAGCACCAGCACAGCTGGACTAGATTGGAGCTAATGACTCCCTCACCTGTTCCCTCTTAAAGGATTCCTCACCTGTGCCCTCAGCTGTCCCATATTTCTTGGGTCAAACCACCCCATCATCATCAGTAGAAGCTGTGCGTGTGACACAGTGCCCCCAAAGCCACCAACCCTCAAGAGCTGGCAGAGACCAACCACAGCAATCACAGCCACCTGGGACAGGGAGCCCTGTGACCACCTGCTGCTGGGAAGCAAGGGATCCCTCCTTGGGATGGAGTGGCTCACCACAGATTCACCACCCAGCACATGTGTTTGAAAAGTACCTGGAAGCTGCAGAGTGGTCAAAGTGAGGAGCATCTTCAGCACTGGTTACCTGTGGTGGCCTAAAAGGGCTTGGGAGTACCTGCAAACAGGGAGGCAAAGCCACCCCAGCACTGCAGCAGGTCACGCTGCTCCAAAAACCCAGAACCACCACGGTCTAGCTAAGCCTGGCCTAGCAAGGTGACATGGGAGCAATTTTGAGGAGTGCAACTGGTGGAGGAAATCAATAACGTGATGGATTGCTGTCTCACAGTTCTTGTCATTGAGGTTTTTTTTAACAATTTACTTATTACATGTTGGAATATTTGCGAAAGAAAATCATAGCCAGCGTCCTGGGCCTCCTCCACAATAAACTGAACTGACTAAACCAACCCAATTAGCTTTTGGAGACAGCACACAGGGCAGTCCCCCTCCAGCCCCTTTCACCTCCGCTACAGAAGTGGCCTTGCTGCGTCTTCCCCGTGTTCACCTCATGGAGGAACATGCCTGGTACATATTAACAGGACCCTGGAAGAGCAGGTTTTTTGGGGAAAACAACACAAGCTCTGTTAGTTTTGCTGTTTGCCCTGTGTACCAGGTTCAGGAGCCTTTGGCATGGGGATGCTGTTCCATCCCTCTGTGCAGCTCCTCATCCTGTGCTTTGCCCCTGCCAAGAGGGTTATACACCAGAGCTGTGCTGTTTCCTCTCCAGGGAGAAAATGCCCATGTTTCTCCCCATCCTCACCACGTTTTCCACCCTTCAGGTAAGGATTTCCTTTCTGATAGCGCCTGCATAGCCATCAGTGGAGCATGGACACAGCACCTTCCACATCCGCGCTCCCGTGAAAAGGGTCCTCTCGACTTCCCTGGAAGCTCCAGAGCAGGGCATTTTGACATCCTGAGAAGATATACAGGCTGCAGCTGTTTAGTTCAGGAGAGCAAACAAGACACTCAGTGGATGGCAGCATTGGCTCCTCAGCAAGCTTCTCTCCTTCGCTATTCTGTCCCTAATACATTCACTGTGTCAGGCATTCACAGCCAAGGGTGCTAAATCCCGTTCCAAACACCAGCCCTGGTTAAACGCACCTCCCACAAATGCAATTTCTCCTTTTGCAGGAAGCTGTACAAGGCAGGCCAGAGTGTCCCAACAACCACTTCTCTCCCCTTTGAAGGACCGTCTGCATCCTGTCTTCCCTTTATTATTTACTGATGGTCAACTATGTTCCTGTACGGAGAGTCTGTCTCAAGCTCATTACAGGCTTGCTCAGCTGGGGAGCAGCATTGAGACCGGCTGAGTAGTTCATGCATGGGGCATGTGAGCAAAGGGCTGTTCCAGCATGTGGGGAGCAACACAAAACAGGTGGAGCTTCACCGGAGTTTGTTCAGGTGATGGATGTGCTGCTGGGCTAACGAGTTGTCTGTGTGCTTTAAATATTAGCAAGCTCTTGGCTGAAACAAATGCTGGAGAAATCCTTCTGTGGATATTTGCATTCGTCTTTTCCTGAAAAGGGTGAGAGGTGTTAGGTCCTGGAATTGAAGTCTGGAGCTGTAACACAAGAAAGAACCCGCCTCAAATTCAAATATATATGGTGACAACTGTATAGAGATGCACATACTTGTAAGCGTACAACGTTATGTCCACAAAACTCCACACGACCTCTGCACATGTGCATATTTGCACACACACGTGCAGCATCACCACAGAGACACAAAGGAAGTAGCCAGGAATGCAAACATCAGCCCACAGCTGACACTTCCATTGCATTTGGGCACCTGATGCTGGGGGACAGCGAGGGCCCTTGGACCACGCAGGGATACAGCAGCGTGGGACCCACCTGGGTACCAGCCGCTGCATCCTCAGCATCAGTTTCATCAACATGCACCCACAGCTTTGCCGAAGGAACCGTGGGCATGGAGAGCTCTCAGCTGTGCCGGGAAAGAAACCAGGAGCTCGACAACCTCTTTAAACTCTTGGGATGCAACTTCTCATCCCTGTTTGCTCTGACACGGGGAGCCGCGCCGAGCACTCCTGTTCCACGGGCGGGATTGGGACCGCGGATGACAAAGCAGCTGGTGAAGCAAGACATCAGTGAAAGATTGGTCTCTGCTGCTAGCCTCTGCATTTGCCATTTCTCTCTGTCCTCATCTTTGATAAACTCCCTGGCTTCAGAGCGCAGGGGTCATGAATCTGTCTGAGCCGTACGAAGCAACGAGCCCTTCCATCCTCCCAGCACCCGGCTCTTCATATCCACTGAAAGTCCTGGATAACGCAGCTTTATACATCGCCTCTGGCACTCCTCTTGGCGCCTGCAGATGCAGCAGCACCGGATGTCAGTTTTTGCTCTGATTTTGCCATTCCCAGGGTAATAAAACAGATTCTGCTCTTCCCTAATTTCTAAAGAAGGAAAAAGTATATATACTTTATTTCTTTTTTTTCCTGTGTCCCTTTAGGACAAGCCACTGGGTTCAGGAAAGCACAGCCCAGGCCTCTGATGCCCAGCTAGGACTGACTTAAAGCAGCAGCTGAAGCTGTGCGAGGGGAAGAGCACCATCTATAGGCACCAGCTATAGGCACGGGAGCATCAGTCGATAGCGCAGATGCCAGCGGCTGACAGCTTCTAGTTACTCGCATCATATCTACCCATGCAATATTCAGCAGAGCTAATAATTATTCATCGCTAATCACTACAATAGAAGAATCATAGGCAGTTATTTAGAAATGAGTGTTTCCGCTCAGTTATTACCTATGACAGTGAAAGGAAATATCAAATAGTCAAACCCACAAGTATATGGGAAGCTGAGTGAAGGATCAATGGGAATTCAACCAGCACTTTATGCTATTCTTCCTCTTTAGAAGAACCTTGTCAAGTGATTTTTTTCCTCTCTACTGTTCATAATACCTCCTTGGAAAATGAAAAGGGTTTTTCTTTCCCTAATGCACCTTTATCCTTTTTCCCCCTCAGGTTTTCTCATAAATGTGAGCTCCCGTTCTTGCCTCTGTATCCCCTGGTTTGAACTGAGCTGAAATTAGCTCAGAAAGTTTTTTTCTTTCTAAAACAAACTCTGTTTTCATTAAGTGCAGGGGCAGGAGAACAGAAAGGCTCTGAATGCTGCGTTACAGAGTGTCTTGTTACTGTCAAAAACACAATTGCCGACAACGTCTGTGCTGAGGCTGTGTCAGAAATTCAAGGTGCAGACAATATGCCATTTTTAATCGTCTTCCTACAGCTAAGAGTTGCCTCAGCTGAAATAAAGGGGATCATAATGGGAAAAGCACTAAAGTAACTCTGCAAAGACACCAGTAACATTCAGTGATATTAATAAACAAAACACAACCTGACAACATCGGTCATATTGGCCCATACCCAGCAGGCAACTGGATGAGCTTTTTCTAGCCCTTCCTTTGGCTCCGTAGCGTGACCACTCAAGGTCCACACACCATGCAGCTCCCGTTTCTTTTTCTAAATTAGATATTCTGCTGCATCCTTGTATTTCACACTCCTGGGGCTGCACAGGTTTTCCATCTCAGTCACGAGCTGAGCAAACTGTCCAAGGAAAGGCCATCTGAAGAGGCCGTCAACTCCTCACAACGCTCCGCTCTCGTTTTGAAACACGACTGTTTTCAAAATCACCATCCAAGTGATTTGCGAGCCCATCGTCATCAAGCAGAGCTGGACAGAAGCCCCAGGACAGACACAGGGACTGGTGGGTGCCCAGGAGGAGGGAGTAGCATCCTTCCCCAGAGATGGGCCATAGGACGGGGCACCCATCCATCATCCATCACCCCGAGCGGTCCCTCCAGCTGCCCAAGTGATGCTTGAGACCAGGAGCTGCTTTGCTGGAGCCTCCACCCCCAGCCTGAGCGGGGTGAGCAATTACAGCCCGGTGAGTCAATTATCGACCCTCTAACGAAGGAGTCTCCGCACAGCCTTTGACAGGGAACAGAACACCGGCGCTGCTCCAGTCTGTCACGTCGAGAATTTACAGCGTAATGATTTCCTAAGGGCCAAATCCTGTTCTGACACGAGCGCGCCGGCTTCGCCATCGATCAGGGGCTGGTTCTCTTGCAACAAAGGGACATTTCCCTGTTCCTGGGGTTACTTCTGAGCTGCAAACCGGCACCAGTTGCGCTTGGTCCGTCTCCAACTTGCTCATCCTCAGTGGCTGAAACAGACGCAACACGAGAGACTGTGGGTTTTCCTCTCCTTGGTTTGTCTACATTATTAATTATTTACTAATGACGCAGTTACAAACAAACCCACTGTGCTTGAGGCAGCCTTCGAAGATTTCCCGTCTGTGTTTGTTCTATTAACAGGTGAAAATAAAACCTTTATTGCTCTGAAGTCCAGACACACGCAGGCCAAGGAACATCACCAGCGTTATTCCAAGATTTTGGTGGTCAATGTGGTCCCATTCCCCACCACCTCCATCCCAGGCGGGCGCTGGGGAGCCCTGGGGCAGCTTTTGATGTTCTCAGCACCCACAGGTAGGAGATTTGCAGAGAAATCCTCAAAAATGGCAGCAGGGCCCACTGTAAAACAAACGTTCCATTTTTAAGAGATGGGTACCCAAAGGAGAGGGCTTTTAACAGCAAGATATAAACCTGGTTTTCCAAAAGCTCTGCTCTGAGATCTGCACCTGTATTTCAGCAGGACGGCTGAAGTTTGCCTGTAGGGTTCACTGAAGGGTTGTCTTGGGGGAGAAGCATCTACACAACTTGGTTGCTCCGGCGGTGAAGCCTGAAAGGTGGTCACCATGATTAACAAGCCATTTTAGCAATAAATCCCCCCAGCACGCTCATTGCAGCGTGTTCATTGGAAATCTTTAGTTCCTTCATCATAAAGAAATGAGTATTTCAGGCTCTCTGTCCTAATGAACATAAAACACGGAGCACGTCGACAAACACGCTGTGGCTCAGCCTTTCCCTCTACAATATCCTTATTAATTTTTCTGCAGGCAGCATGGATTACTGACAACGCAAAACTAAATTAAATGCAAACCTAAATTATTTTAAACCTTAATTTCATCTCTTTTTTTTCCCCTCTTGTCTGAGGAGATCGAGATTATTTTTCCCCTGCATAATGGGTGGGAGGGGAGTGGAGCTGGAAATCTCTGATCTGTTGGGTTTTGAGTGTCCATCTGCTGCTGTGAGTTCTCCAAAGCACCTTGTAAGTGACTGAGGAACACGGAGCCTGAAGTCTGCTTATCATTTCATACTCTTTTCGGTATTTCTTTGGAGTTCTTTAAGGAAAGAGAGGGGAGGGAGATGCTCACAGTCAAACACAAACTCCGAAGCTTGTAGAAACTCCTTTCTCTTCAGGGAGTTCAGCTGAAACCAGAGAAAGGCAGAACAGGTACAAGTTGATTTTAAATACTCTTATTATCAATCTTGATACAACCACGAAGAATACAGTCAAACCAAACCAAACAAGAGCACCAACCTTTTCATTTCCCTCCTCATTTGGCAGGATGCCTTTTTCCCCATCTAATCTGCTTCTCCAGCATCTCCTCCTCGTTCTCGGAGTGCGCACGTGTTGGGTTTTGTACCTCCGGGGAGATGTTCTGCTGGAGATCAGCGGCCGAGCTGAACCGGGGTCCCATCTCCCGCATCCCCCATCGCGTCTCCTCTGCAGAGAACTCTGCCCTGAGCCAGACAAAATGCATCATACGGAGTGATTTATTTCATGCGTGAAGGTGATTAGTGCAGAAAGGTCTTCGGCTTAATTGATGTATTGGATCATGTATGATAAGTGTATCCAGGGAGTTTTCACATCACAGATGTATAGAGAGGGACCTCCCCTGGTTCCTTTCTTTGCCTCAATACCCAGCACGGGGCCCAGGAATATTGGGGGATTAATGTCGCAACAGAGGGAGAAAGTCTGCCATTCAATCTATTTAAACATTTTATTTCGTCAGCGCACCAATTAAACATTCCCTGTCTGAAGAGACCACGGATTAAAGCAATAGCAACACTGCAAAAAAATAATCATCTCTTTGGAGATGTGTCTATAGATGGATCTTTTCTCTCAAATGATCAAGGAAAATATACAAAACTGAAAAAAAAAAGACCTCCTAGAAGGAAATTTTAGGGCTATGTGAATAATTTCTCCCTTTTCTGTGCTCCCTTTCATGAACTTCTTTCACTTTCCCTGGCGCCTTCTCCCTCGCAGCCCATTTGCATTGCCTTAATTAACAGCAGCTCTGCCACAGCCGCTGCTGCCCTCGGCGGGGTCGCCATGAAGCGCTGAAGATGCTGAGAAGGATGAAACCACGTTCTGCTCTCGTATGGACACTCCCGGCTCGTGCTGGGATCACAACCCAAAGAATTCCGCTCCAATCTACACCAAGAGCAGGACGGAACATGCAGTTTTCCCCCAGCGAGAGGCCCCAGAGCTCTCCAGGTGGTCTCTGCTGAGCGGGTGCTGTCTTAGCAATCCGGTCTGGCTTTAAGCTTCCTTCTCACTAAAGAAGGACCAATTTTTCCTCCTAAAAGGCCACTGGAGGTGGTGGCCATGTATACCTTTGCTGACCAGGATCTGTGATGAAGTAGCGGGGAATAAAGAAAGAATTAAGAAATCACCCATCCACAAGCCCGTGTTGCTCTTACGCTGCGACTGACACCAGGAACGGGTCCATGTGGTTTGCAAGCTGTGCACCTGCTGGTCAGCTATTTACCCAAGCAACTCAGGATTCCAAGCTGATAGGAATGGACTAGATCAAAAATAAAGGAGACCAAAGCATGTTATTATTTTTCCCAACTCCGCGGCTGTGCCAAGACCTACTTGCAGCTCCTCTCTCTTTTATTTGGATAAGTGGAAGGTTTAAAAGAGAAAGTTTTCTTTGGCAAATGTGCGTTGGCAGCGGAATTGGACCAGTTAAATATACCCAGAGAGACAAAAAGAAAAGACCGTTTCTAATTATGAATGCTCGTGTTTTTCTGTTCCATGATTTCTGATGTTGCCTGGGCCAGAGGTTTAGCTCGGGGAGAGGGAAAAAGGGGCAGGGGGAAGCCAAATATACAGATCCACCAATATCCGATCGACATATCTGAATTTCTCAGAGCAGCATCCTCAGGCTCCACTTCCTGCAGCGTTTTCAGGGTTTCAAACATTTCAGGTTATGGATGGTGACTCCAAACCCAACCTTTGGAGCCCGTTTCTCTGCCGGACAGGGTAATTCCCACACCAGCAGAGCCCTCACCTTGTGTTTGGCCATCAGGTGCTGGTCCAGGAGCCCTCGCCCCCCTCACCGGGCACCCAATTTAAACAAGATGACACTTAAGCAGATCTGAGCATCTTAAGACCATTTTGTCATTTATTTCTTATGTGGCATTGGACACCAAGTGTGAGAGATGCCAGGTACCCATTTAGCAGCTTTGCTACTTGCAATGAGCAATAAGAATTTACTTTCCTGTTAAAAAGGCTTTAGAAAAATTACCCCACCATGCCGCAGTGAATGTCTCATGGAAGAACCCCAGCTGGTCTATATTCTGTGTTGATATTTCACTGGGATTTATTTCACTATGAAGTATTTCTTAGCGAAAAGCAGAAGAGACTACAACACCGTCCCTTGCAAACAATAAAGAAACATAAGTCATTAACAAATCCAAACCAAAATAATAAGACAGAGGCAGAAAAATTGAATGTGCTTAACGCTGAAGAACAAAAGAAACGAGAACCATTTGTTACCTAATAAAGGAACTGGAAGGGAAAGTCTTTGACGGTAAGGGAGGACGATTTGCTCTCATGGGCCAGTGAACATCCAAATATATACAAGCTGTTCGCAGCAGACTGATTGCAGCTAGGCCATAATGCTATTGTACATGCTCTGAAAAAACAGAAAGGAAAAAACACTACCACAGAGAGGTACTTCAGAAATAGATCACGGTCTATTCATTAAAACAGATTATTTTAGACAAATCTATTTTCCCCCTCTCTTTATTGCCATGTTTTCTTTTATGTTAATTTTGCGCCTGTTTAAAGTTGAATTCCTTGATCTGCAACATCTTTAGCTTTAATTTCTTTTTTTCTCTTCTCCTACCAGTGAAATGAATTCAAATCATTTGCATTTATTGCAGAGAACATACAGCCTCATCTGTAGCCTTTAGTCTGACTGAATTGCTTTTCTGCTTCATGAGGCACACGGGGCGAGCGGGAGCGAGCCCCTCGCCACGGCCACAAATAACCCGGTTGGCACTTCCACGTTTCTGCAATATTTATCATATTGATCGTGTATAAAATAAATAAGCAAAATTATATCATTGGAAGCAATGATCTGATGAACCTATGGACCAAATCAATCACTTGGCAGAGACTTAAAAAAGGCAGCAGCTTCCTCTCAACCATTTCCAAAGTCAATTTTCTTTACAAATAGGCTTCTCATCAGCCTAAGCGCCCTAGAGAGAGAGTGTGTCCTTCCACTAGACCTCCCTCCAAACTAGGTGTGTTATATATGGATGCCATGCCAAATATAAGTTCTTTAGGAGTTTCTAATTCCATTTTGCTTAATTATCTTTAAAATCTTCTTTAAAATTACTGTATTCATTTAATGGGTTTAGCTCAGAGAGACCCATGTACTCAGAGGGAATCACAACATGAAAACAGAACCAGCTTCAGACTAGGCCTATTTGTTTAAATATATTTGTAAAAACTATGGCTATAAATACAGGTAATTCACACAGCTTGTATGACATTATCAGCTCCGTGCTTTGCACTACAGGAACAATGTTTTCCTGCAATCCTATACAGCAAAGGGACAACTGCTGGAGCCAGGGGAAGGAGACGGGAGACCCAGATTCAGACAATATGAAAACCGACCTCAGCAAACACAGCATTAAAACGCTGAGCTTGTTCCAAGCGGTTTCCTACAGCCCTAAAGCCCCAAGTGCTCCATTGCTCCACCAGCTCTCAGCTCCACAATCTCTTCCTTGGACAAACTGGAGCAGAGAAGATGAAAATAGCCGGGAGAGCTTTCAACAGATGGGAGGTGGATCCCCCAAAATCAAACCACACTAAAGAGTGTGCTTATGTTTAAGCACAGGCGTTCTGTTATCTCCAGGAGATGCTACAGCACTGCGGTGAACAGAGACGGACCGAGCGCATGGTAATTCGGGTGACAAGGGACAGGCTGGGGCACCCCCAGGAGGGTGAGGATGGCTGCAGAGCATCGCTACGAGCCGGGGACCCGCCGACGGGGTGGCATCGCGCAGGAGGCCGATCCTTCCCCAGTTCTCGCAGCTTTATCAGCAGCAGCAGATGCTGCTGCAGTCAGATGGAAACAACACAAGGAACTTCCCACATGGCGTCTAGTCAAAGAGGGAAAAAAAAGAGGATCTGCGAGAGGCTGGATGCAGGGGCTGTCGCTGCGGGGAGCAGACGCGGCTGTTTGCAGGTCAAGCTTTCCCTGTGCGGTGCCACGTACGCAATTTGGGTGCGGGACCCGGTCCTGGTTGCACCTCGGTGTCTGTTTCTTTGACAGAGAAGCAAAAAGACCGAGACGGGGAAGTGACAGCAGGAGGGGATGCAGACAGGAGACAAATCTGAAAGCCTTGGCAATAATCTCGTTGCATATTCTGTACTTGTAATTTAATGCCATGGGATTCGCATTTCCTATAACTTCCACGCTGACGTGTTTTGGTGCGTTCACAATACCTCAAGTGGCAATATCTCAGTCTTAATCCTTCTTTCCTATCTGTCCTTTAAACCCGGAGGATCAGCCAGTGAACTGTGCTCAAATCTCTGCAGTGTCACCCAGACCCAAACCCCGTCCCCTGGCGCCAAACTCCCACTGATGACCCCAGTTCTCTCCTCCTACAGCCCGTGGTGAAGAATTCCATAAGAAATCAGCACGACTGGGGGAAGACTGGAAGCTATTGATTCCAGCATCAGATGTACACAACAGCGGTAATTAAACACCACGCAGGCTCTGGACTGGTTGTCTGCCCTTGGGTTTATTCCAGGCATAGGCTGCAGACGGACAGACTGCTCCCCCAGTTGTGACTGCGGTCTCGTGGAGTGTGAATAAATTAATCAAGCTTACCTCTCTCTGCAAGAAAGCCAATCAAGCTGGCTTTTCAAAGCAAAACTGCTATAAACCCTGCACAAAAAGGGGGAAGAAATACAGCTGGGACATACACATCGGCTTTTTAACAGCTGTTTGTAAATATGGCTAATAATTCATCCTGTCAACACGCTCACTTTTCCATTACAAGGAAATATTCATAAACGGTATTCCCAGTGCTGATGGACCCATTTCCTTAACGAAATACGCATAGTTTACTTTACAAAGTTTAATTGCTCGGAGAACGGGTGTCAGGTTTCTCTGTTCGACCTGCGGTACTGAAATCCTTCCAGCTCACGTGTACAACAAGAAGTTAATGGAGCTTTTGCAGCACTGGCTTAGTAGCTAAGCCACCTTTAAGCAATAATCCCAGCAAATACAGATGGAGATGCTGGAATCTCCTGCCTTCTAGGAGTATAGATGTTAAGTAATATGAAATGCAGTCCTACTAATTGACTGAGCAGGGGATTTCAATAGGGAATGCCTATAGCATGGAAATGGGGTCACTGATGACATTTCTTGGATATGAATGTCTGCAGCAGGGCTGTGCAGCGAGAAATGCCAAGAACGGGCTGGGAATGGGGCAACAGCATCGTATGGGGTTATGTGGGCTAAATCATCATATCAGCAACACACCGCAGCTCTGATGCTTGTCAGCTTCCACCTCTTATCCATTAAATCTGTGATAAACACAAGGTGGCAATTACTGGAGAACCCTGCATTTTCCCACCAGCAAGATGCCCAAACCTCATCGGGGATCTCAGATGATGGAAAACCATCCCCAGATGGGGCAAAGCGCCGAACAGAAAGCGTGTTTTAGCAAACGGATCGTGATGCACAGGACCCGCAGGTTGCAAAGCGCATTTCTGTTCCCATTTCTGGCCAACCTGGTCCTCAGCGTGTGCATCTTCCCCAAGATGGAAATGGTGAGCTATGCGCACACCTTGCTAACGATCTCATCTGAGCCCAAATAAATGGAAGGACATTTAAATCGAAGCCTGAAACACATCGCTGAGCCACTAGCGGTGGCGTGATTTTTAGAGACATTAAAAGCATTACTAAAAGCCAAACAAACTCATCTAAGCATGATCTCTCCCTGGATGCTACTATGGAAAATGGAAAGTAGCCTAGAAAACATCGTGTGCTTTTGCCATCAGGCAGGAAGGTGAGGTGGATGCCAATACTTGAACACGATCAATCACCTCTAAGAGTAGCCTGAGCATGTAAGCAAATCTCCCCGTGTGCCACAGCAGTTTTACGTTACTGACGTTTCTCCAGTTACGTAAAATTAAGCTAAAGACCTACTACTGACTCAGCCTATGAGGTATACGAGGGGAGCATGCGTACAACAGATTCCTCATTAAAATGATATATTATGCATTAAATCAAAGCCTAACCACAACATTTCCCACTCCTGTTCAGGACCTGATATATGAACTCCTGGTAAATTTTTAGATCACATAGATGTTTTGATCCATGAGGTTCCAACTATAGTCAGAATAAAACGTGATTTATTTTTTCTGTATTTTTAAGGTATTTTTGTTCCATATTTCAGCCTGAAGATGATTACTGTCAGAACAGGTCCAAAAATTTGTTCAGATCTTGCAGGACAAGGAACAATACAGAAACAACAGGTTGGTTCTTTCCCTGAAACCCACAAGTTCCACATTTCTACATTGGGGTGGGCTCGGGAAGGGATGAAAACTGAGCAGCACATCCATCTCCTCTGTCCCTCTGCACAGGACGGGTCCATCCCAGCTTTGGGATGGGTGAATTTGTGTTATCGTCGCCCTCCCGCAGCAAGATCCAGCAAACTGTGCCTCGCGGTACAGCGACAACCACAAAGCGCCTAAGTAGCCATAGATCAGTTACAGTATTTAATCAATTTGTGTAACGTTCACAGAGCTGTCAAAAGCCTCGACGAAGCTCTCGGGCGCACGAGCAGCTTTAACACACTTCACAGCTGAACACGAGGGCTAAGACAGGGGCTGATGAACAAGCTCGCTGGACACGATGGGGAGAAACTTCTCCAGACACATCGTCCCCCTGCTCAGCACCGTCCGTGTGGTCCAGCCCTTGGGAAAGAGGAGGGAGGTGATGGATGAGCATCCCCGAGCAGCATCCCCGCAGCACGGCCGGGACTCGCTGCTCGAGGGGCCGGCAATGGGAGACGAAGCAAGAAAGGCCAGAGGACGGTGTGTTAACCAGCACGGCGGCTGTACCGGGGAACACAGGTCTGTTTGTTTTTACTCCTGTCTGACTCCAGCAAAGCAGAAGCTGATCATACGTGATAGAGCCAGGGTTTGAACAAGATCTCAGACAATAAAAAGGGCAAGGCAGAAGACCCCGCAGGAGGAAGACTGATGCTGTGTTATTCCCAGATGCCCGAATGGAAGCATCCTCTGCTGCTTCAGATGTTAAGGTCAGAGGAGGACAGATAACTGAATCCCCTGTTAAACCTCATAAGGTGAGTGACCCTCGTGTAGCCCCTCTCTGAAGGGGACAGGCTATTTTTCTCATGGAAGTACACAGCAGAAGCTTCATCCTTTTGGAAAATCAAGCTGCTCTGCTCAGGTTTCCCCAAAAAAAGGGGGATGGGATCTTTGCAGGACCTTTCCACAGCAAAACAAGGTGCCACTCACAGAACGCCCAGCAGGAAAAAGCTAAACAGAACAAAAAAACCCCAACCAAATTAAAAAACACACACCAAACCCCACAAGCTCTCTCCAGTTTGGGCTCCCAGATCATTGTACAGCCAGGAAGATAAACACATGGTGATGCCTGACTGGGTGAGAGCATCTGATAAGAGGGATTTTTAAGCCCAAAAAGTGTATTTGTCAACATAAATCTCTGCATGATCCTCAGGGCTCCCCCTCAAACAGGTTCCTCCCCAGCAGGGCAGTAGCTGGTCACCCAGCCCCACAGCATCAGCGTCCCCACAGCATCCCTGTCCCCACAGCATCCGCATCCCCTGCAGCATCCCTGTCCCCACAGCATCCACATCCCCTGCAGCATCCCTGTCCCCACAGCATCCGCATCCCCTGCAGCATCCCTGTCCCCACAGCATCCGCATCCCCTGCAGCATCCCTGTCCCCACAGCATCCGCATCCCCTGCAGCATCCCTGTCCCCACAGCATCCGCATCCCCTGCAGCATCCCTGTCCCCACAGCATCCGCATCCCCTGCAGCATCCCTGTCCCCACAGCATCCGCATCCCCTGCAGCATCCCTGTCCCCACAGCATCCACATCCCCTGCAGCATCCCTGTCCCCACAGCATCCGCATCCCCACAGAATCCCTTGTCCCCAACAGCCAGGTTCCAGAAGCCCAAGGACTCTCCATCTGCTGCTGGAGCACAGTCACAATGCAGCTAAACGGGAAAATGGGCTTTTGGGCTCCAATCTGATCTTCAGGTTCTGAGGCAAACGACAAAGACAATAACAGAGACTGATCATTTTTGCCCTCGTTAGGTGGGCACCTAAAGCTTCGTTGGGTTTACACAGGGAGTTAGTAAAACCCTCCAAGTGCCTGAATACTTTTGTCGCTCTGTCCCCAAATATCAGACTCTGCTGTAGGCAATCGCTGCCATTTCCCAAGGAACCTTTTCATCCATTTTTTATAGGGCTCGCTTTCTTCAAAGGCAGACTGGCGCTGGATGGGAGAAGGGAAACTAATATTTCACTTTCATTCTGCTGGGTTTTAATACTGAAGGCTGGCACCTGGCTGAATGCTCCCCCAGTCTGCCAGGAATCAGTGGGTAACTGAGATCAGAGTCATTAGTGCAGAAGAGGACAGAATCTGGTTAACTACATTACAGGCTATTCCACTTTTTTCCCCTTTTTTATTTTAAAATCAAACTTGCTGTTTGATCCTTCCCATACAATCAAGTAGCTGTCCCATTTGAACAAGGCAGGTGGTTAATTAAGAGCTATTTTGTTTTATCAAATAATACTCTTTGGGGAAGAATGAACTGAGAACTGAAATGGTTAGAACGGTGCTCCCTAACATTTTTATAGTTTAGCTTAAATTTCCATCTTGGAAAGCTGGTGTCTCCGTCAAAACAGTGTTTAACTGGGGAAAAGTACAGTCTGCATTGTCTGTACAGTCTACATCATTAAATATTAATTCTACCTGATGGCCCAAGCGAAGCCCAACCGGGAGCTGTGCAGAGCCCTCCCTCCGCTCTCACGCTCCTCATCCTCAGCACTTCCCATTTCTGTTCATTTATTCTAAAATGTTTGGGTTTTATTTAAACCCGCAGACAGGTACAAATAAACACAAAGGGAGGAAAGATTAGAGTCTGTTATCTACTAAATATAGTCTGCACGAGATAATTCAGACAAACGAGCAGAGCGCAGTGTATCTGCAGAGCTCATCCTGCTGTAATTAATTCAGCAACAGGGTTACACCCCGTGTGGGTTTTCACTTCGGGCTTCTCGTTGTGGCACCAATTTGTTATCTCCTTCCTCCCTCACAAAGAGCCTCATTGACTTCAACTCTGAGTAAAATCAATCTCACTTGACCCGAGTGTTGTTTTCACCTTTGTGCAGGATTTATTTCTCCAGCCTTTCTGATCAGCATCACCCAGAGGCGTCAAGAACGTTGATGGGAACCCACGTTCTTGTTTTTATTGCTGCCTCCATCCCCGGCGTCTGAGTTATGATGGGCCGAGAGTGGCTTCTCCATTCTCATCCTCGGCTTGCTCTCTTGCAAAATGAATTCTAATTAATAAATGTCGGTCTGTCAGCTTGCGTTCCTCAGATGGAAGTCAGTAAAGATCTACAAGGGGTCATTAATTTAGGATTAGTTTCAGAGACATCATTTCTTTAACTTTATAACTGTCTATCCCTTCACCAATCCATCTCTACGCAATTTTACATCATGATCATTTACCAAAATATCCCAGAGGCTGTTATATTTTAAGCCTTTTCCATTTTTCTTTGTGGTTGCTCTGATGTAGGATGTGGACTCTTGGATAAGACAGATTTGCCAGGCAGCGAATGGACTCGCTGTCAGGAGAGAGGTTATCGGCTTTAACCCTGCAAGGGCCACAAGACCCAGTCCTGTGCAACCAGACAGCATATGGTGATTGTTGTTTTTATCAAAATCCTGATCTACAATTCATCTTAAAATGCCTTCCCTCCTCGTCACTCCCCTTATGCATCCCTCCAAGAACACTGCAGTATGTATATTTAATTGGGGAACCAGAGGAGCGCTCACGTTCAAGGTGAATAATTTTGGAGAACAGAGGACGTGAAAATTGAAGCGCACGAAGTTCTCGCACTTATTTCCCAGGCTGGCCGGAACCAAGGCAATCGGATGAGAAATCATCGCGCTACTGTGAATAAACAAAATCACAGTGAAAGTTGTTAACATTTGATAGGTAAAATGGTGTCAGTAAGAGCCTGTTGTAGCTATTTATAGAAGGCTATAAATACGCTGAGGGGTCTGGAGCACCTTTCTGATAGGGAAAGGCTGAGAGAGCTGGGGTTGTTCAGCTCGAGAACCTGAGAGGGATCTGACCAATGTGATCAATATCTCAGGGTGGGTGTCAGAGGATGGACCAGACTCTGTTCAGTGGTGCCCAGCGCCAGGGTGAGGGGCAACGGGCACAGACTGAAACACAGGAGGCTCCATCTGAACATGAGGAGAAACTTGTTTGCTGGGAGGTGCCAGAGCCTGGCCCAGGCTGCCCAGAGCGGGTGTGGAGTCTCCTTCTCTGAGCCATTCAAACCCCCTGGACCCACCTGTGTGAGCTGCTCTGTGACCCTGCGTGAGCAGGGTTAGCTGGGGATCTACAGGGCTCCTGCAACCCAACCAGTCTGCGATCTTTCTCATAGGCCCCTTTTAAGCATTGAAAGCTCACAATCAGGTCTCCCTGGAGCCTCCTCTTCTCCAGGCTGTTTGTTTACGGAGGCAGCTGCAGGCCGTGGAACATCTCACATGAACATCTCATCCTGCCACGGGGAGAACGACCCTGGGGGGACCGCGTGGCACGAGCCCCGAGCCGTGCTGTTCAATGAGAGAAAAATGGATGCTCTCATGTCTCTCCAGCAGAGAGCTCTCCTCAGGGGGCTCCGTCTCCGCTTCTCCGGGAAGAAAATCAGCAGCGTGGGAGGGGTGGCGAGGATACACATGCTCCTGTCGATGTTCTGAGGTTACAGAAATCTTTACAAGAGGACAAAATGCCCAGCGCACTTGCGCTCACTCATTGTAGTGGGGACAGCACCACCTTCTCCACCCTATCCCTCTCTTTTACCTCCTATTCTTTTCCTATCTCCCGTTCCCCTCTATCCGTTCTCCTTACAACCACCTTCCTTCCTCCTGCCGTCCAAGTGCTTGCGATTTTATTTTCCATGCCAATTTTGGAGATTGTTTCCCAGCCAACTCCCAGGGCGAGAGGGAAATGGGAAACGCACCCAACAGGGATGTGACAATGTTAATAGGAAGACAAGTCACTCACGCCGTCTGCCGCCGGCGCTCTGCCACGCTGCCCTTTCCTGCTTGACCCCATCTCATCTTCGGAATTTAAAACAACTTAAGACCATGTAGCATAAATTTGTGCCTAATCTCATTACGCTAATAATTCATAGGTCTTGATCTGCAGGAGTTTTGCAGATAAATGGGGAGAGTTTCATGAAAGTGCCCATCACTGAAGTCGCATTCAGAATGTGTCTGCTGGATCATCCTTCCAACAACGACAGCTCTTGAGTTGTGCCATGGGGATTCATCCTTTTAAATGTCACATTTAAAAAGAACAAACAAACAACAAACTTGGACTAAAGCAGCAACCACACAGCACCTGGGTTTGTGTGCTGGCGAGAGCTGCGCGCAGCTGTGAGGGTGAGACCTGGAGCTTCCTTGGGATGCTCTAAGGACTTTTGCTCACACTTGTTAGTACATTTTATTCCCTACTTGTCTATTCTCTGTTTGGTTGGAGTTTTTTTTTTTTTTCAGGAAACAGATTATTACCACATCAAAATTACCTACCTAGGGAAAACTGTGATCTCTGTTGTGTGATTCTCATGATTTCTGTGCTGAAAACCAGGCAAAAACTCTCTGGCGTGCAGTGAAACCCTGGGTTGGGATGAGGCACCTGGGAGTCCTGGTTTGGTATCTGGTTAATTGCTGCTGGTCAGAGCTTTGTCTGTTACTGCAATTATGCGAAAACACCTCGAGCCATTCAGGAACTGTGAGCCTATAAATTTGAAAGGTTGAAACAAAACCTAAAGGACACTCAGCATGTACCAGAAACACCTAGAGGGACTGTTTTTGAAAGCTAATGTGACCACTGGGGCTTCTCCTCTATTGCAGCCCCCAGCTCAGACACATTTATACTAGCAGGGGAAGCATTTATTTGGTTGCACACCAAACACCTTCACGAAGCACCAAGTGCTCCATTTAGATGAAATACTTGAAACCTTCCTTGCTGCTGCAAAACACTCCGGGTTTGCTTCTGCAGACTTTTCCTTCTGCTGCTGCACCGTGTGCCCAACGCGTTGGTTTATTTTGTTGCCTTTACATAAGCGGGACCTAAATCCTATTCTAACATTAGGACGCACATGTCGTACAACCGGTGTCACGTAACCGCTGCACAGATAAGGCGCAATCTCGGCGGTTATCCCGGCCTAAGCTGAGACCGGTCGCCAATTGCGGAGTCGTGGGATTCACAGTGATTTATGTTGCCTGGAGATCTGGGAGTTTTGCCTGACTCAGAACCAGATAAATATTGAACAAACAGCTCAGGAATCATCCCAGTAGGTGGGAATTATATTACAACCAAGCTCATAAAAATGCAGATATCAGTAATGGGAAAGCTGCTACATTTGTTCCGTGTTAGCCTCCAAACCCCAGCTCTAGACGGTGTTCCAACACCTCTGGCCAGCACGGGGTGTACGTCTGTACACGTACGGCCACTTCCCACACAACCCTACAAATCCCAACTTGTGGAGACACACAAACCCAAAAGCAGCCAATCTACCCCAAAAACTAAATGTTATTAAGCCTGCATTAAAACCGGGTACGGCTCAGAAACAAAGGAGAAATTTTGCATTAGTTTCTCTGCATGTCATCCTGTTCCTACCAGCATTTTAATAATAAGCACACTTTATTTGAATAGTTTGCCGATCACACTCATCAATCCTAAAATGCAGGCTCCTGCCAGAAGAATTTATAACCTTTTTAATGCGACCTGACAGGGGAACGTGTTCAGACTGGGAGAGGAGCAGCAGGCTGGGCAGAGGCCTCGGCTGCCACCGTCACCAGCAGCATCTGGGGGACAAAACCCTTTTCCAATGGGGGAAACAACAGGGATACTCATGAGGAACAGCGACTGTTACACCCCTGGTCACCTTCTAGGGGGCAGCAGTGGGGAAATGGGGTAAACTGTTTGTAAAAACCCAAAACAAACCCAGATTTTGGGTGTTTGCTTTTCGGTTTTTGTGAGTTTGCCCGTGTTCTTGGTGAGGAGTTCAGAGGCAGTTTTCAGGCTCTTTATTACACACAATATACACCTGGGAAATAGATTACAAAAAATATATATATATTTGTTGTTAAACTTTAGTTCCTTTTGAAACGATGCCGGTATAGCACACAAATAGAGGAGAATGGCTGCGGATTTAAGAATTAAAGAAGAAGTGGTTGTGTATGGACCTGGAAGCAGTCCCTGGCTCCAGTGAGAGCATAAGCACTATATCACCCATCACATATAGCCAGAATTACTTGTCCCCATTGGCTGTTTTCCCCTCTTAATCCTTTTCTGCAGCTTTACTGTGCTCTTTACTTTCTTTTTATTATTTCCGGAGGCTTAAGTCAAGCTTTCAGTCAGGCTTTAAAGGGCCTTACACTTTTTGTGCCTGTAGTTCCTGGAAACCACCAAATGCCAGAATAAAGTTATGTGGACTCTGGAGAAGCCATTTGCAGGGGTAATTGGACACTCACAGCTGCAACCGATCCCAATCATGTTTCCAAATAGTTGCAAGGAAAAAATACTAATCCCCAGATAATCTATATGTGCTGAGGTTCCACACCAAATCGGGATATTCACACCTAAATAGACGTAGCCTTTGGAGAAGGATCTCACCTCAAACCTCGCAAAGTCAGTAAGATTATTTTAATGAGGTTTCAGTCGCAGATGCTATTAAATAACCCTGCATTTAAATCATTGTAGAGGTGCAGTTGGGTCATCCCTAACCCAGCACTGCAGCAAATGCTTGTTTTTAAATCCATGTGGTCCAGTGGCTCGAGCAGGAGTTGTCACATCCAGCAGCTGGCTGAGGTTAATGCCGACACACAACAACACAGAGCAAGGCACTTGTGTCAATAAACACACTTAGTTATTCCTCAGGTGTTGCTTATCTTTTAATTGTTAATGAAGATGCTCCATACAATGCCGGTAGGTGCCCAAGAGCCTATTTTGCAGCATGGCTGCTGGCCAGGTCTCTCAAGGACAGTGCTGTCTCCTCCTGTGTTCCTGCTCAGGAGTGAGAACAGACTATTGTTCTCCCTCTGAGAACTTATTAACTCAGTGAAATCCATTTTTCATGTGTAATAAAGTTGCTGGTGGTGCGCAATTTGCATTTAAGTCGGCTGTACGCACGCTGATTGGGACTTCTAAGCATTGTTCATGCACCTAAAATAACACAACAGTTGTTGTTTCAACCTCTTCTAAAGAAAAGAATCCAGAAGAGAATAATTTTTCAATACCATAATATCACCAAGAGATGTTTTGTCTTGTATTAGGTCCCCTTAATGGGGTTTAGAGTAATTCAGAAATTGTTAATAACGAGCAATCCCTGTTTTGGGGCTTGTGGAGAAGCACAAAACCAGGTTACGGTGGTGGGAGAATGAAGGAGCTGCTTGGACTGAGCTGAACCAAGCCCATACCACAACCTGCACCCCAGGGCATCTCCACCAAGGTCCATTTGCATGATCAGAAAGCGTAACAGCACGCGGAGCCCCAAACAGACAGGAGAAAAGGGACCATCAGGTCCCAGAGCATCATTTTGCTCAGCATCATTGTGCTTATACCACAAGAAAGGCCCTGCAGTGCAGGTCTGACACCAAAGACTCTTCGAGTTCTTGTTCCTGGGAGAAACCACAACCCTTGCTGCTGCAGGAGAACATCACCTGGTGCTTCAGTCCAAACCACGGCCAACAAATAAACCAGGGGAGAGGCGCTTCCATCCAACCAGGCCAACAACCGAGGGGTTTCCCTTCGAAAAACAAGACCCCGACCCTCGCGCGGTGCCATGCACTGAGTTCTCCACCCTCCGCAACCATCTCCATTTCATTTGCAAGCTGATTTCATGATGGAGCAGAATCGCCAATCAACGGTACAGCCATCAGCACGACAGCATCCCCAATCTGCATTAGCCAGCTGGGCAGCTTTCCAGAGCATCATCTACAACACATGAATTATTACCCAAACATTACTGCTGTCAGCACATTCCTCTCTATACAACTTCCTATTATTATTTTTTTGGCGGACAACCCTGAAATTTTAAACAACTCAATCTTGCTAAAGTAATGCAACTGCCTACTGCCTCCAGGATGAACTTTACATAAAAATCAACAATAATCCTTCTACTGAGAATAGCAACAAAACCCTCCAAACAATCCTTTTATTTTCTCTTTGTTTGTTTTGGTTTCGGTGTCTTTAGCAGCTCTGCCTTTCATTCTAATTTGCAATAACAGCCTTTTATTTGTCTTGCAGAGGAAAAAGAGACTTAAGGGATCCTTAAGCTTCAGTGACAGAGTATGAAGCAGCTTATAAATCAGGGCACAGACGGCAGGGTCAGCACTGCCGCTTCCATCTCAGCTCATTAAGAAAAATGTGCATCGAGTACCATTTGCTTTGAAACCGTTTGTGCTGCTGTGATTCATTCAGAGAACGCAAAGAGTCCAAGAAGCACTAGAAATAGTCCTAAATACCCTGAAAATGGGGTTGGTAAATTAGTTCCTTAGACATTTCTACTCCTTTCCATGACAACTGCAAAAAAACCCCGAATGGTTGGAGTGAGAAGCAAACCGCGCGATGCTGCGGGTACCGCGAGCCCTTCCCTTGCTGTGCTTGGACAGATGTCAACATCTGCAGCATCCCAGCCTTGGCTTGAAGGTTAAGTTGGGCATTTCAGTCAATAGAACATCTAAAAACTACAACCAGATCTCCAAGGCATTCCCAGCCCCCCGTGAAGGACCATTCCTGACTTCCCACGTCTTGCTTATTTAAAAGGAAGAATTACGTAAGAATCCTGAAGATGTATTTACATGGAGATGAAGGTAGAGATCTTGCCATAATTACATGAATCAAAGCTTTCATTCAGTTTCAATAAGCAAATTACCTTGATAACTCTTCTGGTTAGGGAAAACAGATCTATGTATTTCTTCCAGGTCCTGAGCAGCACATGTGCTATTACATAATTAATAGATAGCACACTTCTTTTTTAATCAATCGTGGTTGAATTTACAATGCAAACTTTTAGCATAACAAAAAATGCAATTGATCGTCCAAAAAATATTTAGTCGAGATTAAAAAACTTGTAGCATATGAATATTTTAATAAATATTAAATATTTATGTCTCCTTTCCAAAGCCTCCATAACTGGGCTTTTAATTAATTTGTCATAAAAAATTTATAGAGCCAGGTAGACTTTTAAATATAATTATTATATCCTATCTTTAAGCTCCATGTATTCGCTTCTTTCTTGTGCCAGCATGGAGCAGGATGAGCTCCAGCAACGCCAGGGATGCTGCACCAGCACAGATCCTGCTGCAGGCCAGGAACAGACAAAAACATGTTCCCAGCCTCTTTCACAGCGGTTTGCAAATCGTAGGGATGCACCAGATTAATTAATATTTGCATTTCCCTACAGCATGGAAATGCCAGCTGAAAGCAGGAGGGAGATGCGCACGCTGGGGAGGAGGAGGAGGCTGAACGTGGTGGGGACAGGTTGGAGCAGCAACCTAAGGCAGGACACATTCCCCCCACCTCTTTTCCATCTCTCCTATACAGACAGGGCTTTAGTGCCCCCTTCCCCCTGCAGAACCTCCTCCCACCTCATAGAAAACATGAGCAAGCGCGAGGGACAGATGCAGGATCTGGGATGCATTCCCAAATTAATTTTTCAAGGAGCAGGGAGCTCGCACTGGCTGTGCTATCCGGGTCTCCAGTCTATGATCTTGCTGCCAGCAGCGACTTTGCAGCAGTGCCCAGGCTCCCATCCTGCTGCACAGTGAGGAACCAGAGCACCCAGTGCTGTGGCTACTGAATCACAGAATAGTTTAGGTTGGAGGGACCTTCCCAGCCCCCCCAGTGCCACCCCTGCCATGACAGGGACATCTTCACCAGCTCAGGTTGCTCAGAGCCCCGTCCAGCCTGGCCTGGGATGTCTCCAGGGATGGTTCATCCACCACCTCTCTGCCCAACCTGGGCCAGGCTCTCACCGCCCTCAGGGCCAACAATTTCTTCTGAATCTCCCCTCTTTTAGTTTTAAACCATCAACCCTCATCCTGTGCTCAACACAGAAAGGAGGAGAAACTGGGGAGGAGCAGCAACCCCAGCACAGCTGGTCCCTGGACAATATTCCCTGCACATCCACATCTTGCACCGTAGAGATGTCCCTCCACTGTGACAGTCACAGATTGCTGGGACGGTGATGCCCCGATTTGGGGAGATGACAAGAAGCCCAAGCTGTCTACGTCTGCTCGATCGCACCATGCGCTGGCACAGAACAACCCTTCCCACTGCCAGGCTCCAACACCCACTGCCTGCCCAGCTGAAGTGGGACACGTCCCCACATCGGTCCCCACGCCAACCCACTCCCCCGCACCACAAGCTTGGACACCGGGCTTTGCAAAGACACATCTTCCCTTTTGCAGTCCCCACAACAGCTCCTGGTAGGAGCAGCTCAGCCAAAGCCTGACTGTGCACCCAGCGATCTGAGCATACAAGTCCACGTCTGAGCTCGGCTTGGCAGCGCTGTGTGTCGATAGAGCCTTTCGCTGCTTGCCACAAACCTGCCTGGCTTTCTCCAGCAAGCTGCTGCAATCAAACATGAGTCACCTTTCCTCAGCTCACAGCAAAGGAGCACGCTCGGCTCTCTGTACTTATTTGACCCGCTGGCAGCCGCAGAGTTGAAGGAGAAAGAGATGGAGTCCATGCTGAAGGCCATTATTTTCAGGTAATTGTGCTACTGGAAGCCCTCGTCGCTTTTGTGATCACCTCCCTGTGCCACCGAGCAAAATCAGTTCAGCAGCGAAAGGTGTCACAGCCATGTGAGCAGACCCTGAGCTTTTTCAGGGGGATGTGGAGTTAGAGAGATGAGCAGCTGTGTGTCGTAAAAGAGGGAGGAACTGTGGCTTTCAGTAAATTATAAGAAGGAGACCTGCAGTTAGGCTTTCAGCATCTTCTATGAGCTTTAGCTGGTGTTCATGTGACATTCTGGAAAGAGACAGCATTCCTCATTTCTTTGCATTTTAAAATTGCCATCAGGTTACAGAAATTATGTCACATAGCATCTGAGTGCCAGTGACGGACCCCTGGAAAATCCCAGAGACTCCAGATGAATCTGTTGGCCCCAGTAAGAGACCTTGGGTGAACCCACAGGGCTAACTACTACATAACTGAGATCTTCTTGTCAAATGAGCACTGAGATAAACTCCCAATTGTACTGCCCAGCACACAGCTTGGCCACCTGGCAATACCACTGTCCTCGGAGGAGAGAGACAGAGGCACAGAGCCCAGACTCGGCTCCATGACTTCCCAGGAGCTCCACTGGTTTCCTCCCATGAGACTGCAGCTGAACATTACATCAGCCTTCTACAAACTGGAGCAAACAGGACTTGGGATTTTTGGCTAATTGCAGAGCCACCGGGAAGTTTTTGTATGAGGAATCCAAGCCTATGTCCACCTCTATTGATTTGCCTGCATGGACGTGTTCCTCTTCTTACACCGGCACTCCTTGGCTGATGGGGGTTATGATATTCGCTTCTGGGCTCCCTGGGCTGCTGTCAGCAGGCAAAACAGTCTGAAAGCATCTTCTCAAACGCGGTCAACACTGATTTTATGATATACTTAACACCCCATCCAATAGCTATTAGTTTTACTGTCAGGCACACAATGGATGTGATCCATCTTTCTTCTCAGGGGCACCACGTGTCCCCTCGCAAATGACATTACGCCGCGGCAGTCTTTATTTGTTACCACGGGGTTTTTAAGGACTGACATGAAAGCTCTTATCTTTTTTGTTTGTTATTAATGTCGCATTGTACTTAATCAGGATCGGCCCGTGGTTCCTGTCAGACGCCGCAGAGAATGGCTTTGATTTCCTCTTTGGCAAGCGATGGAGCTCCTGCCACCGCGCTGCCCTGCGAGACCAGAGCCCTCTGGGAACAGCCCAACCCTCCGGAATCCCACGCACAGGCTGGAAAACCTTATTTCTTTTGTCACTGTCAACCTTATTTCTTTGTGCATTGCTGCAATAAGGGCACATCAGCATCTCCGCATTTCCCTGCCATAGGTTTTGGGCTGCAGGAGCCGAGCACACGCTCTGTCCCCAGGGGAGGTGACAAACTGCTCCAGTGCAGATGAGAGCTATGGCCCTTCCATCAATGGCATTAGTAAAAACCACCTGTAGGGACAGCAAGGACGTCCCAATTTCAGGATTAGCCACAATTCCCAGCGAGGAGGAGGCGCCGGGAGAGCAGGGTCATGCAAACCGGCACAGAAAGCTTTTGCGCAAGGCTTTTCCCACCCCAGCCCTAAATGAAGTCGTTTGCAGCAAGGATCACGCTGGTTCTGTTTACATGCAAAAGCATTCAAAGTTGTGCAAACGTCCATCAAAGCTCAGTCTCAGACTCCATTAAACACCAGGGCTGTCAGCCAGAACATGACCACATCAAAAGCCTCCATGAATTATTTCAGAAGCAGTAACACAAGAGTATTCCTGCAAAAGCGTCTGGGCTCTCTGAAAACAGCCTTAAGAGGCATGAAATCTTACCCTTGCAAAAATAACAACACTCGAGCTATCAGTCTCTCAATCCTATCTTCACTTATTATGATTCAACCAACAATGGGAAGGGAGTTAATTTCCATCACAGAAGGGTTTATTATCCCGATCTATTTTGTTGTCCCATCTGAGTTTGTCTCCACTGAAGAGCTGCTCTCCCATTACCTGCATCAGAGCCTTCTGACTAACAACCGATATGTTACAAACATCATCATCATACCTGTATATGCTATTTAATAGTCTCTCAATTTTTAATAAACACTTCTGTGCTACAGACAAACTGCGTTGCTTCAAAATCTTCTTACACGGAGGGTGGTAGAACAAGCTTTGTATGGACAACTACTCGGATAGAATATTAAACTAAATAATAGCAATTAATTAGGCTTGTGTAAAGCTATTAACCTTCAAATCCCTATAGAAATAATAAGTAATGCTCAAGCCCTCTGGGATGCACATGATATTACCCCTTTCCATAGAAGAGGAAGCGGAGATCCAGAGCAGCGCAGTGATTTTTGCCCAGGGCAATGCTGCAGTGGGAGGCTGAAACCATCCCCGGTCCCACCAACCAGGCTCCTGCTTTTAGACCACACGGAGGTGGCTGGATACAAGTGATACCTACACATAAACACGAACCGAGGACCCTATTTTTAACCGTTTATTACAAGCTAGCACACTGTGGTTGCAGACAAGCACTGGAATCATAACAAATGAGGTTTCCTGGAACAGGTGATCCCTGCAACGTTGTTTTCCTGCAATGCTGTGCAGCTGATCTCAAGAGCCTTTCTCCCCACCTCTTCCTCAACGTTAGCGTTGCACCCACACGGAAAAATGAGACATCATCTTCTCCTAAGCACTCTTACCCAGTGCCTTCCTCAACTTCTATAAGGAACATATACTACAAAAAGCCAAGCTTCAGCTTAAATTCCAAAGTCTCTCCAGGGCGTTACATCCACAGCACCAATAAACCTTGTAGGTGGTGTTTTTTCGCATAGTATCTCTACGATTCAGCCTTCCCTGGGGCACACAGCTAACTTTCCCCAGGTTTTCATCATCTTGCTGCCTAATTTTTGCAAGAACCACACCATTTGCATCTTTGCTCAGAACAGCAGTGGGTTTGGCTTTTATTTCCCCTTTCCACGCACCTCTGCGCTGGCTCATCCCTCCTCACTGCACGCAACCCAGGTTGTCTCCATGTTCACAGCTTGTCTTCCCTTTCCCACCTTTTGCTCAGCTTGGCCCAGAGTGCCCAGCTCAACCCCCCCATCGATTTTATTAAAAACTACCTCTAAATACCCACAAAACCACTTCACTGCTCTGCTTCAAATCCTAAAAATCTCACTTGCTGCAATGTGTGAAAAAGGCTCAAAAACAGTTAGATTGCCTGTGTCCTGAAACTATTCATTTTAATGCTTATTCCTAGTGCCATTATTTTCTAGGCTAGTTCTGCACTTATCTTCTCGAAGATTATAAGCGTGCTTATAATTAAATTACGCCATTGCCCATCCTCTGGTTCGGATTTTGCACAACACAACGGCCCCGCCGCCTGCGACCGAGCTCCCCACGCGCTATTACATTAAATAGGAAATTCGCAACAACGCTCCCAAAAGCGCAGAGTGTCCCGGGGTGGGATTGTCCCTCCAATAACACTAATGAACCCTGGGGTGGGCTCTCGCGCCGCTGTTTATATGGAAATCACAGCTCGCAGCTGCCTCCCTCCCATTACGAGGGGCACATTATTTGCCTTTTGCGGCGGCTCCGTTTCCACCAGAAACAATGGTTCTTTCATCACAAAGTCTGCTCGAGCCTACCCCATAGACCCTATAATTAGCTGGCACTATGGCTTCCAGAAGAAAGGAGAGATACGAAACGCAGCTCGGGGCATCTGAACAAGGGGAAGAGTCAGCCCTGAAAATCCTTGCTCTTCAGGGGTGGAAGATATCCTGCTTTACTGTAATGAAAGTCCTCTTGTCCAACGTCCTCCAACAATCTGCCTTTAATGGGGTTACTATGGCAGAGGTAAAGCATTTTATATGGAACCAGGTTTACATTATCCTGCTATTCGGAGATCTAGCTTGCAATGCTGTTCAAATCCTTTAATCCATAAATAGGATTCCAGCCAGAGCTGGGCTGCCTTCCAAAACTGTAATCTCCAGTATATGAATTATTACAAAAAGATTAGGGTGTTTCGAGTAATAACATTTCAAATAAATCAGCTTTCATGGAGGAACAACAAACTAATATTGGAAATAACAATATAAAGACATTTATATAGCCACTTGCTGGAATAACTTCACTAACCAGAGGGATTCTTTCCTCATTTGCATGGTTTTCTTTGGGAAAGGTACTTTTGCCTTTGTCCCTTCCCTCCGGGCTCTGCTCTGGAGCAGACACGGTGCTCCTGTCTCGTACATCGGCCCCTTTGAATCGCCACCATTCTGTTACTCAGAGCTCTGGGGGTGTTACCGCTGTTCTCTCCAAGCCTCCAGCTCCACGTAACGCAGCGATGAGGATGGGCAGATCACCCTGGAGGCCAGAGACGTTCCGCTAACTCCATTTTAATAACGAGCTGTAAGTTTAATTACAGTTCCTAGTGCGTTTGCAAAATCTCTTCCTTCCACACACACACAACATGCGTGCGCATGCAGGGAGGGCTCAATAAATATCCCTTCTTGATTATTTCTTGCTTCTTTTGGCAATACTGTCACAGGACAAATATATTGCTGCAAACTGTATTGGCACGGCAACAAGCTGTGTGTAGAGTTTAAAACAGCGAGATGGAGAGAAACTCAGAAGTGCAGGGTCTGGGGAGGTGAGATGGCAGAAAAGGAGGGATGGGAAGGAGCAGAATCACAGAATGGACTGGGTTGGAAAAGACCTCAGAGATCATCCAGTCCAACCCCTGGTCCAACTCCACTCCATTCGCTAGATCATGGCACTAAGTGCCATGTCCAATCTCAGTTTAAAAACCTCCAGGGCCGGTGAGTCCAGCACCTCCCTGGGCAGCCATTCCAATGCTGACCACTCTCTCTGCACAGAATTGCTTTCTCATCTCCAGCCTCAATTTCCCCTGGCAGAGTTGAAGCCCATGCCCCCTTGTCCTATTGCTGACTGCCTGGGAGAAGAGCCCAATCCCCCCTGGCTAGAACTGCCCTTCAGGTCGTTCTAGAGAGTGCTGAGCTCACCTCTAAGCCTCCTCTGCTCCAGACTAAACAAGCCCAGCTCCCTCAGCCTCTCCCCATAGGGCTTGTGCTCAAGTCCCTTCCCCAGTCTTGTTGCTCTTCTCTGGACCCGCTCCAGCACTTCAATCTCTTTCCTGAGCTGAGGGGCCCAGAACTGAACACAATACTCCAGGTGTGGCCTCCCCAATGTAGAGCACAGGGGAAGGATCACTGCCCTTGTCCTGCTGGCCACGCTGGTTTGGATCCAGGATCTCCAGCCCGCTGTCCCCTGAGCTACCTGGGGGTATCTCATCTACACATTTCAGTTCCTTATTTATCCATTTGTGGAGCTTAGCGAGCAGTTGTATAGAAGAGTGTTGAGTGTTTTATGGGGTCGAGCAGGCTAGTGTCCTGATTTACACTTGCACCAATAGAAAGTGGGATATAAAGTCTGCAAATATTTAGCTTTTCGAAGAAACCAAAGAAATCCAAAGAAACACAGCAAAACTGCATCCTAAAAAAAAATAAACTAAACCCAGTGCCAACAAAGAAACCCTGGTTTGAATTTAGGCCTGATAATATTATCAAAAAGGCAAGAAAGCTCCTGTCGGGTGCAGTCCCAGTGAATGGGAGGATCAGTGGTCTGTCCTGGGATAACCACACACACACTTGGCAGCTCATTCTCAACAATTGTTCTTATTCTCATAAACTAACCCTCCTCGAGCCCTCCAAAACCCAATCGCACCTCAAGCTGCTGGAATTAGATCTTTAATAACAGATACCCAGTGTATTAGCAGAAACATCTTAGTCATTTTATCATAAGAAAGGAAAGTTTGATGGTCCCCATAATTTTTGGCAGCCTTCTGCAGGTACTGAGTTGTGATTTACATGGGACATTTTGCTCTCATATGATGAATTACACCAGGACACAAAGGAGAGTGAGCAGCAAGTGAATCAGTGCATCTGATTTTCAAAGGTCCTACGACAAAGAAAATTAGAGCCAGAACTCATTAATTTTTTTAAAAGGCTGTGGATCCAGGGAAAATAATAAATCATGCATGTGGGTTTCAAAGCAGCACCACTATAAGGTCAGAGTGCTAAATTCTTCTAGTGCAGACCTGCTTTTTTTCCGCCCCCAAATGGCGACACCACCATCAAAACTCCTATTTTTGCAAGTCTCTCAGTTATTGCGGATTGAAACACTTTCAGTGCAAGCCTAAAAAAGGTAGCAAAAGACCACAATGCCTTTTCTCCTCTATACTTCCTAATGGACAGCAACGCAAACAATACATAATCGCACGAAATGCAGCTCTATTTGCCAGCCTATAATTTTTTCTGCGGTGCATCAAGGTGGCGAACGACACCTGGGTTGGAGACTGGCAGCACGTCCACTACGCAACCAGCATTATTCTTCCCCTGGAATTCATCTTTCAACCATTTCAAATCGAGCTGAAACGTTGACACGCAGACTGGCGGTTCAGGGATGAATTATTGTTATTCCCAGAAAATTAAATGAATCGGGTCAAACTTTACGAGCGGTTTCCCCACCCACCGTGCATAAAACGCGCTGTTCCTTCCCTCCCCCTGTTCAGTGCTTCCGAATATCTTTGGTTTTAAATAAACCACAAATGTTTAGTAGCAGGGTCCTCTGTGCCGAGGATGGCTCAGCACTACAGGTCCTTGCATAGGGCAGGTTTATCCAGTCCGTATGGTCCTTTTTCTATGTGCAAACTGCAACAGGAGCATTTTGCAGAGAACAGGGTACTTCAAATTGTAGGATAAAATTAAAAAAATAAAAAAGAAAACAAAAAACACACAAAAAACCCTCAAAAGCCAGAGCAATTAACTCCTGTAAGTTACCTCCCAACTTTGCAGGTTAAACAGAAGGCCAAATACTTGATGTATGCTCACATAGCGGTTGTTTCTTGCACTTTGCATCTCTCGCAGTGAACTCCCGTACCCACGCAGCGATCCACGGCATCGTTCTTCTGTCCCATACTGTTATTCTTCCTGCCTTTTTTTGGCTGAAGGAGACAAGCTGGTCCAACCTGATCGAACCTCAAACCAATCACCATTTCTTCTTGCAAAAAACATCATCTCACTAAGAAATTCAGGGAAAGGACCAGCCTGGCCTTTATAATCCAGGGCAACTGTCTGCATGGGTACCTGTGGGACCACCCCAAGGAGCAGGTGATTCCTGTTGAGGTTTGGGTTTGCTTTAAGGTGGGTTTGTTAACTCTTTCCTTGCAAATCCGAGGGTGCTGCCTCCTTGGTGGGGTTGTTGATGGGATTTATTATTGCATTTATTACGCATCGAGGCATTCAGAGCCCCTGTCCTGTCCAGAGCATCTGCTTCTCCCCATGTAGAGACAACGGCCAGAGTTGTCCTTGCTGATGGCAAATAATGTTGTTTTACTGGATTCACCAGCGTTGTTAATGCCTATCATTATGTACTGATTGAAGTAGATGAAATAAAAGCCACCTTACTCAGTCTCTCCCCACTGCTGCTGCCTGTTTCCACCTGACTTAAACTACTTGAGGAATCAATGAGGCTTTTGTGCATACATTACACTCGGATTGGGCATTCAGCAAAAATAATAACAACATCTGACAAAGTTTATTGTATTAAATAGAAGGTTGAGAATTCTTTTAACCTACAGCACATGCAGGAGTTCGCTGCACAGAAACAACAGAAAATAGCATGGATTGATATGAAATAATTTGCTATTCATTTAGCTGTCAGGTGTACTTTTGAACCAAAGCTCTAGCACAATTCAGCTTTAATAAATAGATGCTTAAAATACACTTTGTACTATGTAACCTTCTCCTTGCATTAAACCAGAAAACTCAATCAATAATTGGGAAAAATTCAACCCAACAGAAGGCAGTTTCCCTATTATTGAACCTTTTTGTCCAATAGCCTGGACAACCAGATTAACTGTAAAGTATGGGCAATGTAATAATTCTCTGCTATGAATATTGCATTGCTGGGATCCATTAGTATTTTAGACAGGCTGTAATTAGGCAAGATGGAACCATGTGGATTTTGGAGTTTGGGCTCACAGCCAAAAATCCCAGGGTGAAATTTTTACCTACTTGTAGAATTTCGGTGTTAAATGACAAAAAGACCCGAACGATGCCCGTGTCCCCAAAGGTGGGTCCTGCCCTGCTCCAGACCTGGGACAGCCCGTGACACCCGTGCCAGGGGACATCTCAGGAGCACCAGCAGATGGTGCGGCCTGGGGGGCAGAGCTGGAGGTGAAAGACACGTCTGGGGGCGAACCTGCAAAATCATTAAGGGACAGGCTACAACCTAAAAACCGCCCGTGGGATTGCTGCCAGATAATGATTAAATCCCTACCAGGGATCGATGCCCAATCTGGTCCTCAGTCCAAGGTGGGCGAGGAAAAGGTGGTGTTTATTTCTTCATTGAACTTCTAGACTTGCCTCTGGGAAAATGAGGGGTTGTGGAAACATTTTCTTTCGGAACAGAGTGCTGTAAGCTGGGAAGGTCTGGAGGAGCAGCCGGTGTCTGTCTGCACCTTTCTCCATCCTTACACCAGGCAGGTGGCTCCATCACCTACGCTCCTCCAACCCCAACTTAAATCAGAACGTGCTCACGACTCCTAACACTTCGTAGCTACGCGGTCGTTTTGAAACCTCTCCCAGCTTTTCACTGCTGGGATTAAGATCTTGATTGCTTCTGAGTCTTTTTTCTCTGATCTCATCTCTCACCGGGTGTTGGTGCCACAGCCGAGCACAAACCACGGGCGCCCAGATTGATGCGTCCGTACCCACAGAAGACATCAAGGTGAGATCGGCTGTTGTGCGAATTTTTCATGGCGAACTTCAGCTTTGCTCGGCCTGGCACGGCTTTTTTCTTCTCCTAACAACCAGGGACGCAGCGCGGAGTCTACAGAGAGATAAATGTACCTCATGATGATCTGCTTTTCCACTTGTTTGAAGGGGACAATATTCCAAGGACAGAGCTTTCAAAACACTGTCCTGCCCGCCACTGAGCTTTCTGACTGATGTATCATATTTTATCCAGCGCTACAAAATCTAAGTGAAGTGGATGAGTTAAAGTTATGATTATAAAATTCCCCATGACCCTAAGTGGGTATTGAAAACGTCTGCCTTTGTATTATCCAAACTGCCTTTTTATATTCTTTCGACTTTTGTTGTGCAGATCAATCAAGAAGACACATCATAACTCTGCTAGTGATTCTTGGGCAGATTCTGCCCATTTTCGGTCAACACCGAAGCTGTAGGGCTCTGCTCTGGGTGACGATGTGCCAAGGACCAAAACCACAAGCCCAAACTTTCTATTTTAATATTATACAATAACCTCGTAAAAGGATACGGTGAACTTCAGAACTGCGCTCTGAATGCACCGAGGAAATCAACGTCCAGCCTCCAAAATGAGATCGAAAGGTCCAAATAGATGATAAAACATATGAACTATTTTCTGTAACAATAAACACAGCTCGGGGAGCCTCCTGCTTAACATCATTTCTGGCTGGAGCGGTGGAAAAAGAAACAACATCACCCACTGACTTTGATGTCAAGTTTGCAATAACGCTGCGTTTGTGTTGATCTTTCGCTGACTCGGTGACACGTTGTTAACACAGAATTTGCTGTGTGTATGTTTTGTGTTACGTATGGGGCCGTGTGTGCCTGTAGCGGTAAGATATATGTATAAACATATATGTATAAACAGAGATGTGTTGCACGGGGAGGGAACAGACCCAGCAGATCCCAGTTCTCGCAAGGTTTCTGAGCTGGTGGCTGATGGAGAAACACTCTTGTCTTCAGCAAAACTGGTGTCTGTATCAAAACCCCTCTCCCGAACGTTAATAGTGGTAACGTATTGTCATTTACAGCCCCAAATCACTGAACTCCCCTCTCGGAATATTTCCTCCCATACATATTGTGAACTACTTGGATCTTTCTCTTAAGAACTCATATGGAGATGCTCCGGTATCTTTGTGAGCGATGCCTGCCGACTGTAGCAACCTGCTGTCATCCTCCAACCTGCTAACTGAATCCTCGCCAGCTTTTTTCAGATGGTATGTTATGAACATCTGAAGTCCTTTTTTGCCACTTCTTTTCAGTAACTTTTTTCCTAACTTAGTCTTCTTTAATGGAGTTCATTTGCTTTGATCCTCACACGTTTTTCACGGTCACTTTGAAACGCCTTTGCCCGCGTCCTCGCTGCACAGCATGGCCAAGCGAGATCCCTTCCAAACCTTTAAGAATTGCAAATGTGACCCTGCTAAGAAAATGCAGCAAGTGCCATCTCCTATAAGACAGTAAAAGACTGTAATTTATAAGGCTCAGTACAAAGGGCTGCTTTCCTTTGAGCTAATTAACTGGAAGAAGAGCATAACTAATTAACTGCAGAGACACAGAAGGAAATGTGAGGCTGTAGCAAAGCCCTGTGACTTCGGTGCTGCCGGGCACCAGGTTGTAGATTTTGGGACATCATCTCTAATGACAACATTAATTTCTGGAGTCATTATAAGGGAAACTGAGGGATCTCAAATGGTCAATCCCTTCCTCTTCCTCCCTCCCCTGGAAATGCATTAAAAGACATATGTAGGGGAACAGGCTTCAAAAATAAGTAACCGGTGTGCACGCGCCTGATAAGGCCAACAAAATTAATCACAATAAATGACACTGTTTAATGGAGAAAACGACACCTGCTATGTCTGTTACACAGAAAGCAAGCCATTCAATTAAAGCTAGAGAGGCATTCAGGAATCTTCTAGGCAGACAGACTTCCTCGCTGGATTCCTCAGTCAGCGAGAGCTGGTAAAAGGGTAGCAGAAAAAACCCTTCTCCTAAAGCAAGAATTATTTCCTGTGTTGCTGACAGCGTGTGTTTGCTCGGTGTTATTACAGTTGCACCGCAGCACTTTTAATGCTGGGTTTGGATGGTTCAGAACAACTCTGAGTCTCCAATAATGTGTTCCCGGCGCACTCCTGGGTCTCCAGCCATTGCCTTTCCTAGGAAAAATACCAAATTTCGTCAAATCCTCTGAAATTCTGGCCTTCCCATTCCAGCTGAACTCAGCCCTCACTCAAATTTCCCACACACAATATATAACAAATGACTCTTTCAACAACACGCTGTCCAGTACAGGCACTGGGTGTCAGGTGCCATAACAGCAAGAGGAAACAACCCACGGCACAAACATATCTCATTATTTTACGCTAGCTGCCGCAATTATCATTTATTTTTCCGTAACGCTGGCAAGGAGTTCCATAAATCGCACAGTTATCACCCATCTGATCAGCTTCCGCGTCCGCTCTGGACCTGCTTCCCGTACCAAACCGTCACACAGCCGAGTGCTGGAATTTAATGTTTGCAGACATATCCTGAGATGCCTGGAGCAAAACTGAGGCAGAAAGTTTGCTTGTTTAGACCGCTCTGCAGTCCCTCTGAGGATGCAGCTCCATTAATATCTTTATCGTGTAGAACGCGCTTGATTTCATTAAATTCACTACATTGCATAACTGATCTTTATGGGAATCACAGCCCAAGCCATCTCCGGGGCAGCGAGGACTCAAATCGTATCCCAGGACAGGTATTTTCTGTGATGCGTTTGTGCCACGTCTGAGAAAAATCTCCGCGAAGGGAATCGATACACAAACCCACACTGAGAGGTGGCTGGAAATTTGATTTCCCCGTTTCCTGGCGAGAAGGCAAAACAAGGCAGGATCTCCCTGGGGAGGAGGAGAGGGAGATTTTCTCCTCTGCTGAGTGTATCTGGGTTTGCTGGCAGTGCTGCCGCCCCTGGGCCTCCTCCTGCTGCTAATGAGACACCGGGCAGAGCTCTGATCCCAGCGCCTTTCCTCCTTCGGCAACATCCACCTCATCTCCATCCACCCTGACGTTCTTCTTCCCATTACTATCCAGGGCCAGAAACAATTTGCCCAGGTGCTTTGCTTTTTTTTTTCCCTTTTATTCCCACAGCAGAGCAAAGTGAATCGTAAACATCACCAAAACAAGAGTGGGGAAAAGACCTTGCAGGCCATTCCACTCTTCCCTCGGGGGTAAATACAGACAGGATTCCCGCAGTAGGTTTTCCAGTGCTTCAGTCAGTTCAATTTTCATACTGTGGGTCACAGAGGATTAGACGAAAGTCGAGGGAATCAGCTCATCCTTTGTTTTTATCAGCAAAATTCTGTTCTAGGTTAAAGCAGCAGGAAACTTAAAAGTATTTTACTGAACGCTTGATAATTCAGAGTTCATATGCCAGGGAAATAGCGAAGAGGTGTCCTGAATCTGAAACGCTTGTTTAGTCTGATATTACAGCCGCTGCTAACAAGGACTGATCATTACTCGTGTTTCCTGCAAGGTTCAATGTGACTGTCATCGCAGTCCCCTGCAATGCAGGCAGCTGTCCCTGTCCCAGAAAAGTCATTAAAATCACTACGAGATGGACTACAGGTAACTTTGCAAAAGATAACTAAAGGATTTAGAACCTAATTCCCTCTGTCTGTCAAAACCACGTAATATCTACCACTCGTGAGCATGGGATCCATCCCCTGGATGTCCTCTGTGTTGACATTCTTACCTGTATTGGTTTAAAAAACCCAGTGGGAGCAGATTTAGGTCCAGGCTGGACTTATATACCCAGCAACTCCTGGGTTTTGCAAAGCTACCCAGGACCATCAGCCCTAGAGACGTACGAGTGGTATCAGAGCAGGTTGTCACAACGCTCTTCCCAAAGAGCAGCTGCGTGTTAAAGACAATGTATTAATGAAAATCCCTACAAAGAAAAAGGAAAACACAGACGCCCAGAATGTGAGGGATTGGAAGGGACCTGGAAAGCTCATCCAGTGCAATCCCCCATGGAGCAGGAACACCCAGCTGAGGTTCCACAGGAAGGTGTCCAGGGGGTTTGAATGTCTGCAGAGAAGGAGACTCCACAACCTCCCTGGGCAGCCTGGGCCAGGCTCTGCCACCCTCACCAGGAACAAGTTTCTTCTCAAATTTGAGTGGAACCTCCTGTGTTCCAGTTTGCACCCATTGCCCCTTGTCTTGTCACTGGTTGTCACCCAGTAGAGCCTGGCTCCATCCTCCTGACACTGCCCCTTTCCATATTGATCCCCACAAATGAGTCCCCCCTCAGTCTCCTCTTGTCCAATCTCCAGAGCCCCAGCTCCCTCAGCCTTTCCTCACACGGGAGATGCTCCACTCCCTTCAGCATCTTGGTGGCTGCGCTGGACTCTCTGCAGCAGTTCCCTGTCCTTCTGGAACTGAGGGGCCACAACTGGACACAATATTCCAGGTGTGGTCTCCCCAGGGCAGAGCAGAGGGGCAGGAGAACCTCTCTGACCTACTGACCACCCCCTTCTAACCCACCCCAGGTACCATTGGCCTTCCTGGCCACAAGGGCCCAGTGCTGGCTCATGGTCACCCTGCTGTCCCCCGGACTCCCAGGTCCCTCTCCCCTGCACTGATCTCTAAAGGTCATTCCCCAACACAGACACACCAGTGGAAACAAAAAGCACCAAAGGGCCGGATGCAAAGTTCACTGAATTTGATGCAACTTTATCTCCGGATTTGAATAAGCATGTGCTCAACTCCTGAACTTGGGGGCTGTGCAGATACTGGTGGTGGGAACCGTGGGGCTGCTTAAGCTACTAAAGACCAGTTTCCCACCCAAAAAAGCTGAGGAGGTGCTGTGCTGGGTGCCTCGGCAGCAGGGAGTGAGGCAAGGCTGGTTCGGATTTGACAAGTATCAACACATACTAACAAGGGTTTATGAGTCCAGATGATAAACAATAATGAGAACAGCTGCATCCCAAATGAATCCTTCTTCTGAGAGAGAATACAGGAGATTTCAGCTTATTCAAGTAACATTAGCTTGGGGCAGGGTTAGATTGTTCTGCGTTTTGACCTGATTTTGTAATTATCACTCCTTCATAGAAAGATGTGTTGTTTAAATATCCTCTAATTTGCTTTCAGAGATCATAAACCCCTCTTTATTATCTGCTGCGATGTATTACAGACAGATAATGACTGACTTTTGCCTTCCTCACTTGGAAAAGTGCATTTAATTTGGTGAAATAATGGAGCCGTTTGTTCATCTTTAATACTATTTTCTGTGCTTCATTCCCTTTTTACCTAATAAAACAGGCTCCTTTGGAGGTCCACCCTGCGTGATCACTCCTCCTGCAGACACCGTACACAGCTGAGGGCACCGATGTGTTAGATATCCATCAAAAACGATCCGCAAATCGGTGCCAGAGCATCGCACGCAACCGCCTCGGCCCAGGTTTAATCTGTTCCATTTAATGCGCGCATGGCTATCCAGACTTTTTCCAAATTACATGTAATTAAGGCATTTGTCATTGCAGAATGAGGGTGGCTCAGGCCAGCGCTGAGTCCATGTTTAGCAGAATGGGTGACGTTCATCTCTGTGGATGGAAGGGAAATTCTTTCCCCAGTCAAGTATTTAAACCCAGGGGCCACTCCAGGTTCTACACAGCTCCAAGAAAACCCCCCCATGTGCCAGTTCCTTACACACAGTCCCCGTTATTTGCCCATAAAAGAGGACGTTGCTGCATCACTCAGAGCAGATTTGAGCTTTAGCATTATGCACACACAGCACTTTTTTCCTGGATATCTGCAAAGCTTTTAAAAATATGAAATAGTTACTGCTTGTGCTTTCTCAAATGTATCAATTATTTTTAATTTCTCCAAACTGCTACAGTAGCATACAAATAGAGGAGAAATGAGAAGGGCTCTTTTTTCCCTCAAGAGCAGGGTTTAAGCATCCCCAGGCATTCGGATGGGGGGAGAACTGCAACAATGGCTTGTTCCCTACATGTTTTCATCTGGTTTTAATGCAGTTTCTGCTCATATATTCTATTAAATGACTAATTATTCATTCTCTCTCCGGCACGTTGAGATGCACTGTGTATGTTACTATTATTTGCGCTGTAGTGTCACTGTTTAATCATTCTGCAGTCACACAAGAGCCAGATTTGAAGCCTTAGCAAGCACTGGGCAGCAGCGACTTCAAACTTAGAGCTGCAAATGTTCACCTAAAAACTTGTACTTCTGGCAAGTACAACGGAATGGGAGCGAACTCACCCCCAGGGGCAAGAGGATTAAGTTGCCTTTAATGAGCCAGTAACAGGTATATATGGAGCAGCTTAGGCACCTGCAGTTGTGCTTTTGTACCCCAGGACCTGGAATTCACCCCAAACCCCCCCAGCTGGGACAGGAGCAGCGGGGGACACCCCAGTCCCATTTCTGGGGACAGTGGGACAGGAGGAAGGTGGGAAACCCAGACCCAGCCAACGGGATCACACCACCCACTCCATCTGCCTCTACTTCTGAATCTGTATTTGTTTTTCTCCTTCTAATCTTCAATTTCTTTTGATGGCGGCAGACAGCAAAGCAGGAGATCACATCAGTCAAAACACGACCACGTTATCGTCCATTATTTCATCTCATTCGCCGACTGTCCCTTTTAGTAATTTATTCGCTAATAATGACACGCAGTACAGTTGTCTAATGAGACAGAATCCCTGCATATGGGACCTAATTCCTCTGTATATGGGAGACAGGTCTCTACCTGTCTGCAATCTCCGTTATCAGTAACGAAGAAGCACAAATACAAATGTTGAGCAGAGATGAGGGTGGAGGGACCCTCTGGGTGCTTTTCTAAAGACAGATAACTCCTTACATGCATATAACACCAACAATTTCCAACACTTCTGGCTAAGTGACCTAGCAATACAGCTACGAACAGAGATAATATGCGATGTTGAAACACCGGGATGGCATTTCCCATAACTGCACAGAAATATGGGACACTTTCCCTCATTTTACTGTATGTAATTGATATGAGGCCAGGAGCTGCTGGCAGATTAAATTTTACAACCCATGACACACCAAGGCCTTGACTCAAAAATTACTTGCACTCGACTCTAATTATTCACGTTCTGCCAGTTCAGATGGTAGGGATATATGCCTTTTATTGCAAAGGAAAATGATTTGCAAGCCCACACAGCAGAAAGAAACAGAAAAGCAGGGGCTTGAGCACGGCAGAGCTGCAGCACCAGGAACGCAGGAGGGAGCAAGAAAGGAGCAAACCAACAAATACCGGACATGGAGAAAATAACCCGATGGGTCTGCATCGCAGCTGGGCTTCAACTCTGCCAGGGGAAATTGAGGCTGGAGATGAGAAAGCAATTCTGTGCAGAGAGAGTGGTCAGCATTGGAATGGCTGCCCAGGGAGGTGCTGGATTCACCAGCCCTGGAGGTTTTTAAACTGAGATTGGCCATGGCACTTAGTGCCATGATCTGGAGTTGGACCAAGGGTTGGACTGGATGATCTCTGAGGGCTTTTCCAACCCAGTCCATTCTGTGATTCTGTGTGATTCTGTGATCTGCTCTTGGAGGGGAAGCACGGGAGAAGTTTTAGCATGCAAAAGCAATTAGTGATGGGCAGAGAATAAGAACAAAGAGGCTCCTTGGTGTTTGCGGAGCAGAACTGAGAGCTTTGAGCAAAGACCGGCCATGCCGCAACACTCATACTCAATGATGTCCCGAACAGGCACTCACTGAGATTTTGAACAAACACGGGTGAAAATTGATTCAGCAGAACGTGTCTTTCTATACGGAACTGTTTGGAAAGCAGCGAAGCTCCTACACAAAGGGTTTTGCCGTGTTCTCCCTATCAGACGCGTGTTTTAAACCACATTACCCACCGCACTGGAGATAATCCCCAGCTTGGCTGGGCCAGCTGGGCTCCTGTGTGGAAACACGGGCCGGATGAGGCTGGCTTCCTCCTAAATGAAACGCCAACAAAGAAACTATAATTACGCTAGGAGAACATTCATTTGCTTGTTAAGTGAAATTTGAAGGGGAAACTTTAATGATGTCGGGAAGAAAATCAGATTCTCTTGTTAAACTAAATTCCAAGAGAACTCCGTGCATATGCTGGACAGCACATTAAGCATCAAAGACTCATCAGTGATTCATAGAAGGCTTTTTTCTCAGCAACATGAATTATTTTCATGGGAAAAGATATGAAGATATCTCAGATGAAGACGAGGAGTGAATATTTTTTATTTCTGTCCTTGGCAAACAGATAGTGTATAAATAAACCTTAAGTTTAAAGGCCATCTGAAAGAAACCCACAGCTTTATATTTATTTTTCATTATGTTAACACGGAAAAAATAGGATCTAATCCCTCAAATTCAACTTGGAATTGCAAATAGGTTGATCTAATTTCAACTAAGCAACCAGAAAATGAATGTATAGCGTAAGTTTGTTCAGATGTTTGCTCACTGACCCCGTTTGTCCACAGGACCAAGTATGAGGTTCCTTGGCTGGTTGGAACCATCATCGCTTCTTGACTTTCAGGTACCAATCACCTCTTATATGAGTTCAGCTAAAATCAACACCAGTGGAATAATAATATTATTCTTACTAATAATCCTCTTTCTGAGGAAGGATCTTGAAATGTTAATTAGGCTCGACACTAATAAATTAAGCCTGACTTCACACCAGCATCAAAGTATTTACTTAACACTATATCACAAATAGGTACACTGAGGCAAGGAGAGCTGATCTACTTCCATTTACACACTCCTAGTTCCCGAATAATTCCTTTGTGGTCACTAACACGCTTTGGAAGAGCACACATCAGATTTTGAGAGTGTCAACGTGGTTTGGCAGTTAGGTGACCACAGCAAAATGCTTTTTCATGGGATTTGGCCCATGAGAAAGACACGGAGCAGCGTGTGGATGCTGGGGTTTAAGTCCTGCCTTTCCTTTCACCCACCAGCTATTCCCAGGTGTCTTTCCTCATCTCCCAATGTGTTTTATTTTACCTCCCAGCCCCATTATCTCTGGATGCTCAGAAGCTGCTCCGCTCTCTGTCTGCCCATCCCTCAGCAAAGCGGAGCTTCGATCTCAGAGGTGGATACTAACAATTACTATAATACAAATAATAAGTCTAGGTTACTAATGAAGGATGCAATTAAAGGCAGCCAGGCATTTATTCCTGGAAACATCCTCATAAATCCCATCATGCAGCTCAGATGGGTGGAGAACAGTCCAGGCTTTACCCTGAGTCCAGCTCAGGAACGACGGGGATGGCTCCAAATATCATACCAAATACCCACATTTAATTCATTAACTGACACTGAGAAGACAGCATAGCAGAAACATGACAAGCGAGTGCCAAACACAGAGTTATTTAGCATTATCATATATCAGAGGCGCCTCACACCATTAATTGTGGATACTGCGGTTGTGCTGCTATCGATCAGTCACCAAATGCCCCCTCTCCTGTCCTCCCTCATCCATCACCGGAGGTTTCCAGCTATATATCCATCACCTCGCAATCCTCAGGAATGTCCATCATGCTGCTGTCTGAGGACGGGACCATATGGGAGAAGGCGCAGCATGAACCCCTGAGTGGGCAGATCAACCTCCAGCATCTCTCCTTCCCTCCTCCTTATTTTTTAGGAAGTGCAGGGAAATCTTTAGAGGGCGATTTCTCCCTAACAGTCTTATTCTTCCCTTCCCCAGTCACCATCCCTCCCTTCCCACCCATGAGTTATTAGATGACATAACATTCACTTTGGCAAAATATATTATTCAAAGTGAGTGGCTTAAAATTGAAATGCTTACATGGTCATGAACCCGGGCTGCAGTTAAAAATAAATCCCTTTATCTGTGCTGCATTCTCAGGCCTGCATTTTCCATGAAAAGTCCTTTAAAATACTCCGGACTCTGAGCCTCAACAAGATGAAATGTGACTTTTTAAAAATAGGATGCCTGGTCCTCTCCGCTTTCCTCCTTGGGTCGACAATGGGAGATAAATTTGCTCCGCAGGAACCTTTTGTGGGCTGTGCTGCTGAGGCAATTTGCAGTTTGCTGTGGAAAAGGCATCTTACGCTACATTTATCACCCCCTGCCGCTGGCTACAATTCAACCCACTTGGAGCCACTGAGCAGAGGTGCCGAGTAGCTCCTGCATTATTATTCTACATAATAATGGGTGTTCAGGGAAGCAGGAGACAAATATAGAGTATATTCCAGAAAGGCTCAGCTGGGGAACGGAGGTAAAAGGGCCAGGGGGTGGGCTGCAGGGAGAGAAGGCAGAAGGGAGGGAGGTTAGTAAGAAAAACACCAAAAAAACAACGGAATAAACTTGATCATCAAACTAGACCTTTCTCTTGCGGTGTTAGATCGATGTTTCTGCCTCACCTTGCAATGCTGGATGTCACCGACCTAGAGCGGGCGCCGCAGCCGCCCACGTGGACTTGAGCATCCTCTGTGTTCCGTTCCCCGTGGTCCATCCTCTGTGTTCCCTTCCCCGTGGTCCATTCCCTGCAGAGGTGCCTGAGCTCCATCAGATGCCATGGCGACGGCTTAAAAGAAGGGAGATAACAGAATGACTTCTCACATCAGAGGTCAAGGCAATGAGCAGTTAATTAAGTGGTCTACAAGCTACTCTAACTCAGTAAGGAATCCCAAGTTTATGTGATTTAACCCTTGAAATTCAGCTTTCTGCCGCATAGATACAGATCTATATCCTCCACCATAAAATTAAAAGCCATCAAATGTATCCTACAAAGACAGCACAAAAATCTTCATAAGGTGTTGTAAGCAGATATAGATGATTAGAGGACAGTTCTGTACTTTTATATATTTATTTTTCTCAGGTTCAAAACCAGAAGAGGGATAAGTTTTTACTAGACAGAGCTTACAGGCAGATATGCCTTTATCTTGCCATCCTATACACTTGCAACCCAGAGCTTTGTTGAAAATCTTTGGTGAGTATTTTGGGCAGCAAACGTCTGGTGAGGAGACATTCTGAGCATGTCAATTAGGACTTTTTCTTGTATGCCTCGAAAAAAAAGATGACATTCCTCTCATGTTGCAGAATTTCACATCTGTGAGGGTTTTATTTTTTGAATAGGAGAATAAAATGCAACCTCCTGTCTGAAGATGTAGGGTTTGATCCTTCGATTGTTTCATCTTTGGTCTTTGGCAGTGTCCCTGTCTGACACTTGTCACTACTCTTCCTCCGCACAGGTACCCCCTTCCCCACCGTTCGCTTTTATATTTACGCCGACACTAATTCTTCTTGTCCAGAGAAAGCTGGTTAATCAGATCTTTGAAAACAAACTTTCAGCTGGATATTTGTATGCAGCCCCTAGACAGAAAAGCAGATTTAAGGAGACAGCCATATGCAAGCATGAAGGGAGCAGATGTTGTACAATCAAGGGTAATTTAAAAGAGAGGGGGAAGGTGACAGAAGGACAAAATGAATCCAAAGTCAAGAGATTTTTTTTGTTGTCGCTACAAATACGAAAATCATGTTCTACTTCGCACCTTCAAGTCCCAGAGAAAACACCGCTTGTCTTCTGGGTCACCAACAGCAAAAGCCACCGCTCTCTTTCCAGATGTCAAAATTCCAGAGCTGTGCCGCTGATCTTGCACTGAACAGAGAATCCATCCTCTGCACCTTTCATCTTCCAGCCTCTTTGGAGGAAGAATTCCCTGCTTTTGAGCCGTGAAGACTCCCGGCAAATACAACGCAACAGGACCACATCATCACATCCAGCGGGGGAAGCAAAACGGAGCCAACCGTGCTGCAATCTATCATCCAGTCAATTTGACCCCCCCCATTTATTTCCTCCTCTCTCTAAAAATATGAGCACAATCAGTCATGTCCTATGGAAGCCAATCTTTGAGGAGCCCGCGGGGATGCTGGGGTGCTCTCTGCAGAGATTTGTGTTGCTTCCAGACCCAAGAAGTTCAGGTAGTAGCCAGCACTTTGCCTCTTGGCTCTACTTTTAGTGCTGTCAGCCTTTCCCATCCATGGAGATCAAATTTGCCTTCCTTCCATGAAAAGAGATTGAAAAAGGAAAATAAAAGTGATTCTTTTTTTTGGTAATTCAATGCAATACTAATCAATTGTGACAGGACCTAGAGAATATTTTCACGGTGCCAATTACTTAAAGGGCAAAGATGCCATAGTAGCGTCGCAGTAATAGCACCGACAGCTCTCCAGGACATTGTGGAACAATGTACTAAATGTTGTTCAACTTGTTCAATGAAATAAAGTACTGGATCATTAACCTTACCAATGTCAATGTGTTGTCACTATCAAATTCAACTAAATGAGTGTCCAAGGTAATAGTTGGGAGCGCACTTCCCACCGAGGAATGCATTAATACATTACTGGCTGCTAATAAAGAGAAACTGTAATGCAGTTGAGGAACACGGAGAAGAGCTATAAATGTGGATTAAAGAGAGAGGGTCAGCCTGGATGGGACAGACAGAGACCTATAGGTACGGTGGGTGTACGCAGACAGATTTATGCACTCACACATGCAGCTTTACAGCCCATGAAGTGATTGAATGGGAAATTTATGAAAGCAAACTCCAAAGCTGTAATCATGCATTAGGGGAGCAAATGTTTGCAAACTTCCTTTGGAACAGGATTCCATATCTGTGTATAAATATCTCCGACAAGTTGCTTTTGGAACTTCTCAGTAAGAGCCACTCCTTTTTAATCTCTCCATCGGCAGGCCAGGCTTGTTGGGTTTCTCTGGAGAAGGAGAACGGCTCCATCATCCCCGGGTGCCTGGGTGAGGTGCAGCGCTGTGGGATCCAGCACATCACACCAAAATATCACCTCGGGTACCACTGCAGCTCAGTAACGTCTCACAGTGACACGTGTGAAGAGGAAAAATCATTACTGACTAAAATGAATATTGCTCCAAATGAAGATGTTGGCCTCATCTGGGTGTTCCTGCTCCATGGGGGGACTGCACTGGATGAGCTTTCCACGTCCCTTCAACCCTGACATTCTGGGATTCTGTGATTCTGTGAAAATACATGGGCACTGTAGCTTTTCAGTACAAATGGAATATTCAGGCGAAGGGAGCGGAAATTTTCCCTGCTGATCATTCATGGGAGCAGGGATAACAGCGCCAACAGCCAATGGTTACCAGAGCACATGTCCCTCGATGCCCATAATCCTGTTTCAATTTCATAATGAAACGGCAGACAGAAAATACATAGATTTAAGATATGCAGAGGCGGAAAAACCACCAGGATACCGGGCACCACTGCCATTATTTCTGGGCCCATTTGTATTTCATAATTAATAACTTAAATGGGGTAATTTCAAATTGTTAATTCTTTTCACAGAGTCTGCACGAGCTCAGGTGATGTCAGACACGCTGTCACCAGGAAGGTTAAATACTCTTGGTAGTTGCTAATTACCTAATCACCATTACTATCTCATATTAATTCTACCCGAAGAACAGATTTCATTATGACTAACCCGAGTTATTAAAGAACACGCTGTATAGAAAAACCCCTGTTGTTTGCATTCATTTAAAGGAGAGGGAAAAAAAGCCCCTAATAAGAACGTTTCTCCCCAGAATTAAGCGATAGTGAAAAGCAGCAAGCAGGTTTCCCTCCCGCTGGTGTTGGGCACATAATTCTGCTCTGACACCTCTCGGTGTTCCCACAAAATCAGTTTTTTTGTGGGATTCCATGCCCAGGACACTCAAGCACAAAAACACAAAGGGTTTCTCGTCACCCTGTGCACTCCACGCACAAACACGGTGTGGCTTCAGCCTTGATCGGGCGGTGCTTCTGCCTTCTAAATGTGTATTTTATTGATGGGTTGGTGAACGACCTTGAAGAGAAACCCTTGACTCCCTGATCTCGTTTGCCTCTTGCTCTCCTCCGCACACTGAGAATTCCCATTGTTGGGATCACCTGTTCACCATCCCCTTGACAACAACAGAGATGGCTGATAGAATCCACGGCTCTGTTTTCAAACCAGGTGTTGTCCCTGACTTCGGTGGGCTCAAAGTTGCAGAAATGATGGGTTTTGCTGAAAACCCTCTCGATCGGCTCCCTCCCGCCTGTGCCTGCAGCATGATACAAGGGAGGCAGAGCTGCTGTTTTACCATCCATACAGTGCCCAAAGTTGTGATGGGAAACTCCTTGATGCTTTTCTCGTACAAGTAAGTCCACGTCTCGCAGCCCTTGTCTGCGGTTGAAAGAATAAGAACAAGTCTTATGAGGAGCGGCTGAGGGAGCTGGGGGGTTCAGCTGGAGAACAGGAGCTGAGGGGAGACCTTCTGATCTCTGAACTGCCTGAAGGGAGCTTGGAGCCAGGGGGGTCGGGCTCTGCTCCCCAGGAACAAGCGCCAGGAGCAGAGGAAACGGCCTCAAGTTGCGCCAGGGGAGGTTGAGGTTGGATCTGGGGAACAATTTCTTCCCCAAAGGGCTGTGGGGCATTGGAACAGGCTGCCCAGGGCAGTGCTGGAGTCACCATCCCTGGAGGGTTGGACAGACAGACATGAGGTTCTCAGGACATGGGGCAGTGCCGGGGGTGGGTTATGGTTGTACTGCGATCTTGAGGGGCTCTTCCAACCCAAATGATTCTATGGAAGCAGCGAGGCCTGGTCTGAGCAGGGGGTTGAACGTTCCCTTCCTCCCACCCCACAGCAGGGATGGCGGATGTGTTGTGGCTACGTGACTTGGGATTGTCATCTCTTCCAGCTCACAGAACACTTCCAAGGCAGGTAGATTTTATGGCTTTTTTTAGCGCTGCGCTATTAATCCTTACACTTGATTCAAACTGCGCATTAGGCGATGGCAGCTACATAGTCGCAACCTTTTGAAATGCTAATTGTCAAACCAAAGTTTAGAAAGACTATTTCAAAGCAAAGTTGCCATTATTTGTAGGCTGTGCTCTAAATGCAAGAGCTCAATTATCTAGAGTGTCAAACTCCCGACACCTTTGCTGATCCATAAAAAACAAGGGAGATTAAACAGTTTTCTGGAGTAGAATCTCATTTTTATGCTCAAGGTTATTTACTGAATTAGACATTGTGGCTGATCCCAAAGGTGGTCAGGTCAAGATATTTCTGGTTACCTGTGGTACCCTAATGGGGGATTGCATTCAGTCCATAGAAACACTTTCATCGTTTTCATGGATTTTTCTGAGCTAGAAGTCTATGTTTTTAAGACCTAGAGAAGAGGAGCACTGGTGGCTCTTTCAGGCTTTCGACTGTCTTTTTAGAGACAACAAAGCATTGCCTTTGTTGTTCCCCTGACTTTCTCTGCTATTAGTGGATGGTAGAGAGCATCAGTTTCTTAGAGGGACCGACACCGAGAGTTATGCAAAAGATGAAAGGTACGGCATAAAAATGCGGTTTGGGTAGGAATTTGCATTTGCAATTCAATGTTCTTCTGGGAAGCTGTGTCTGCCCTGTCTCCTAAGAGGAAGATATCTTCATTACAGTATGGATCTTCCTGGTCCTGCACTAGGAACGGGTGCTCCCCGCTCACCAACGCTGCACGTGAACACGCACACAACCCTCCTCACTTCGGCTGGGAAAGTAATGGCACGACACGTTAAAAAACCATACTTATCAGAGAATGTGAAGTGGAAAAGGTATATCTCAAAAAATGCCGCACAGGCTGCTTAAATCCCCCTTGTATCAAGTGTATGATATCAAATATTAACTGACAGCATCCTCCTCTGTTAAGTAAAAGCTTACTCATGAGTAACCTTGCTGCTTTTGGTGCTCTGAGATGTCAGGGAGAGATGCAGGTTGCTGCTAAGCTGGACAGCAGAGCTGAATTATAAGCTTTGGCTCAACTTAATTTTACTTATTTGAAAGAAGAACACAGTAGGATGCCCTAATGCAAAAGGATGTGGCGGGCTATATTCTGCATCATCTGTGACAGGAAACGCTACACTTTTGTCACATTCAGAGCATCACGTTACACTCTATAGGATCTAAAAATTCAAAAGCAATTAAAGGTCATGAGCCACATCAGTAATCACACTGCTCACGCTTCAGTTCACCTAGGATTTGTATATTGTACTTTTTTACTGGACATAATTTTTCAGAATGGGCTCTTTCGTCTTCTTGCTGCCCCTCAGTGAGGAGAAGGTTCCGCTTACCCCAGTGACCCCTTCGGAACACACGGCCTTTTGCCACTCCCATAGCAGAGATTTTTATACGCATGGCAAAGCGTTTTCTCATTTCACCCTCAGAAAAATCACAGATCCCCGATAAAATTGAGATTCCTTTGCTGTCACCCATCTGGGGACCAACGCGGCCTTTGCCGCTGCCTGCAAGGGGTGGAGGAGCCAGCGGAGGCGGAACCAGCGGCTGCTCCATGGTTTGTACCCGGAGGAGTCGGGACACAGGCCCCGTTTGCCATCCCAGTTGCGCTTGCAGAAGAACCACAGAATAAATGTGACTTTCAGGGAAACGGCTGAAGGAGGTGGACACCCCAGCAAGAGCATCTGCCACGTACCAGTGATACCAGGCACCGGTTCCACTGAAGATACCACATACAACGTGTCCTGGTACTCCATCAATGTCAGCAGAAGCTTAATGAGTAACAGCAGAGTAGTTTAAGTGTCAGGATTATTAATTAAGGGGTTAATATGCCTGGCTGAACTTCTGTCTCCATTTTTAAGAGGGATATAAATGCCAGGATTTGATTATCGGATTAAATGGACATGCTGGGGTACAGTCAGAGCACTCTCTCATCAGCTGGGCTACTCCGGTACGGCAAACTTGACCCCTTTCCCAAAGCAGAAACGCGGGACCCAGCTCCAGCCAAACCCAGCACAAATCCAGCCCTTCCAGATGAAACAGAAAGGTTCCAACACAAACCAAAGTCTGTTGGTTCTCTGTGGTTCTCCAGCTGAATCAAGATTCAGCTCCATCTTTATCGGCCTTCATCATCAATAGCTCTTTTCTTAATGGCGTCCTTAAGATGGTTTTATGCTACTTGGAAGAAAGATTGAAGGTACCTTTCTCCATCTCTTTTCAGAATCCCCCCTCTGAAGCTCCTAAACAAGGCCAAATGTCTCCATCGGCTTTCAGCTCTAATAACTCTGTGCCGCAGCCGCTTTCCTTCGCTTTCCCGTGTTCCTGACACCCCCACTGCAGAGCCCAACACAGGAGCCGCCTGTTCCAGAGAGCAAGGGGTGATATCACCCCACTGCGAAGAAAACACCTGCACTTCTACACCCCAGCGAGTCTGGCTCAAAGTCACCTCTGCTGCAGCCGCCGCCAACGCAAGGGGGAAGGAAAAGCCACAGGTACGCTTGGAACTCAAAGATTTTCAGTATTTGAAAGAAATCATAATAATTTCAGGGGAAGCTTGGGAGCTCTGAGTGTAACGAAGCTGCTATTTCCAAAGAAAGCTTTAGGTTTTCACCAAGCTGCATACAGCATTAGCAAATTGTCTCCCTTTCTGTTTTAAAATGCATAAATAGAGCGCATAGGTAACACTGAGTAGCTTCAAGGTTGCCAATAATGCTATGAATCAGTTCCATACAAGTTAAGGACTCCAGCCTTTGGCATATATAATTTTACAAAAAAAAAAAACCAACAAAATACACTAATGCTCTTCTGGAGCCAAGGCAGCAGAAGGACGTCCAACGAGGATGTACAATAGGGTTTGGACTGCCAAGTTTAACGCATCTAAAATTAATAACCTACTTCCAAGATCCAATCCAGGCTGTGAATGCCCCTTTGAAAGCCCACGGAGATAGATGCTCCTGGCTCAGCGAGGTGGTCCAAACCGAGCATGGGAGGCTGAGCCCACGCTGTGGTTCGAGTCCTCCCAGCAAGGAGCATTAGTTTCAAATTAAAGCGTAGCCCTTCACCTGGATTAAACCACCCCCAGGACCCACAGAACGGAGCTGGAGTCTCTGGGTTTAGCACTTCTTGCTTTAACGAGTTCAGGCTGGGATACAGCTGCAGGCTGGAGTGATTGCGGTGTTCCAGTACATTTAACACCTCCTAAACGCGGATAAATGGAAAACCGCATACACTACTGCGGTTTGCAAGCGAAATGTTTCTACGAATTTTATTCCTTTTTGCCCAACTGCGGTAGATAAACTGTGCAGTCCAAATGAAAACTGATCTGTGCAAAACCCACTTTCAACATTCGCATGTTCATTTATCCCATTTATTACAATCCCTGGCATCCGACCTGCTGAGGAGCCGGGAGGAACGGCAGCTGAGCCTCTTGGATGTGATTATTATTTGGGATGCCATGATAACATGACCTTTGGCTGGTCTAAAACAACCCCAGTTTTGGGGGGGAAATAAACCATGTGAGAGATCTTTGTTCCAAACCATTGCCTCTCCGCATGTGAAATACAACCGGCCAGCTGAGCAGCTGCTTCTGTACGGAGACAGAAAACTCGTTGCTAGTTTTTCCCTTTCCAAAGGGCTCACCGGGATATCCCACCACTGTTGTTTTAAAGGGATCTCTGTTTTCATTTGTAACTCAAAGTGGGACGGTGGCAGGTGGGTCCGAAATGCCCCATCCGATTCCGCAGCACCTCCTCTGCAAAGCGCATGGCAAGGGCCTCACACTTCATCTCGCATCAGATGAACGCTGTGACAAAAGCAATAATCAAACAGACCCTGCAAAACCAGGGGACAGAGGAATGAAACATGTTGGAATGCAGCTAATGGCACGAAGGAGTCCCAGGTGCTGTTCTGATGCTTTAAGCTCCAATCCATCACCTTTTTGCCTTGATGGCCTTTTAATTTTTATTTAATTTTAATATATATATTTTTTTACAGGGCAATTTCATTAAAGTAGATGTGGTGCCTTCACGTCGCAGTAAGTGCCCTGGGGAAAAGCAGATAAACAGCAATAATACAACTAATGGAAATAAACTTCAAGACATTAACTTGTCAGGACCACCAACTGCTGGGTAAGAGATGCAATCTTCTTATTTTTACTTAATTTTTTCCCTGGCATTCCGCATTGGTGCATAAACCTCATGTGTAAGGACACGGGTTTCCAGGGTATAGATAAGAAAGTCAAAATGACTCATTTCAGAACAGCGATACGATAGTAAAGACGCATGCCGCAGCCCTACTGATTTACCTCTCATGCTAAATGAAGTGCCAGATGTGTTCTGGTTTAGATCGGTATCTGTTACTTTTGCTAGATTATGCCTGCTTACAACATGGAAGTGCAAAGACGCTCGGACCCGAAGAACAAAATAAACTCGTTCAATAAACGGGGGAAAAAAACCTCTCACTTTGGATTTATTGGGTCACATCTACGGATTTATATGGGGCATCTTTATCGACTTCGGTGCATTTTCACCTATCACCTCAAGAGAGGATTTTCTCCCTTTGCTTTCCAGCAGCAGCAATAACCTATTCAGCAAAAGTGGAGCCGAGAGGTTAATCTGAGAAAGCCCAAAGAGAAAACCACGAGGGTCCGGACACCTGAGGTCGGTTCAGGAGGCAGAAGCCTGAGTGTCCTGTCCCTTTTCCCATCCTTTTCCTGCCTATGTTGTCAAACCCACACTGGGAAATAAAATATGCATTAATTTTCAATGCTCCAAGCACAGTTCCTGTTAGTTAGCAGGAGTGCCGTGCTTTGGCTATCCAAGTGCTGCGCTAATATTAAATGATTAATCTTTGGGATGAATTAGCAGCTCGTTACTCTGCAGAGGGGCAGCGGCGGATGAAATGGGACATGGAGGAGCGCAATTTCCAAGGCTGCCACGCTTCTGACCTTCATTAGGAAACAGAAAACCACCAGCTTGTAACTAACAGAGAGTTTGGTTCGTGATGACCTTGTCAGTGTGTCCGTCATCTGTGTGTCTGTCCGTCCTCCCTCCTATTGGTGGTTACAACGTTCAAACGGGAAAGGAATTCAGAGGGTAGGAGGCAAGGAAAAGCATCTGCTCTGTCAAAATGATGGATTTGATATAAAGCTCTATGACTTGAACATTCAGCTCGCTCTGGTGTAATAGGGCTGTCAGCAGGGGATGGTTAGCTTAACTTAGGAAAATCAAGAAAATGCCTTCTTGTTGCTCCATCTCTCATGATGAACAATAACCTGACAGCAGAAACAAGCCCTGATTAAGAAAGGATTGCTTTTTGGGGTACACTAGTAATGAGGTACAAAGGAAATCGGAGACTTGCCACTCACAGACGTTAGCGCAAATCCAAATGTCTTGGAACTTCAGCCACAACAGATAATAGATTATTTTTGAATGATGTGCCTAACAGGGATGAATCCTGCAAGCAAAAGAAGCTATTAAATTAACGAGTATATTTTCAATTCCTTCAAAACCGAATGTATTTAATCAGATCTTCAAAGCCAGGACAGAAACATTAAAGGTCTTTCAGAAGCAATTCCTGCCGAGGTGATGGCGGCAAAGGTGACCTGACCACAGCACTTGCTGCAGCTCAGAACCTCTGCCCCCAACGAAAAGCAGATCCTGACACTCACATTGACTTCCATTCTCGCCTACCCAAGCAAAGCTTAAATTCAGCCCTGCACGGAGGCACAAGCACAAGTTTGGTGCAGCACACACACCCCGGAGAACGTGAAGTTCAGCCCAGAGCGTGTGCGTCCCCAGGGATGCTCACATTTAGGTACAGTCACCTATACCTGCCATCTTCCTGCGAGCTCTATCTTGAAGCTCCTAATCGGTATTTTCTTAGCCCAGCAGAAGTGCCTTGAGTTTATGTCAGACCCTCACGGGTGTTACTGAACTCGGAGAACTGGGATGTGCCTTGTATAGCATGATCTAGACCCGAACGGAGCACGTCACAGCCAGTCATTACAAGTAATGAATTAAGGATGCCCGAGGCGATAACAATGGATTTAAATACAGAACAGCAAGTCGAGTTAGAGTCTGTGTAACTTAGTCTGTCGTTTCCTTCAGCCTTTCTCTTTAAAAATGGATCTTTGTGCTCACGAGAGCTCCCAGGCTGTCTGCTCAGGAACCTGACACTCGGTTACACTCAGATGAAGGCAGCAGAGGCTCCGGCATCGCGTTCCCTTCCCCAGACCCTTGGGAAATCCACACGTGGGATGGATGGAAAACCGCTCCCCAGGACCACATCCAGCAGCATCCCCGGTCCCCAGCACAGGGACCGCCATTCCCTGCCACAGAATCACACAACGTCCCGAGTTGGAAGGGACCCACAAGCATCACCAGGTCCAACTCTTCTCCCTGCATGCAACCAGACCCCACTGGACCCAAGCCCAGTAGAGCTGAACCCCAGTTCTTTACTTCTCACCATCTCCGTGCTCTCTCCTTCCCTCCCATAGATGAGGAATGAGAAACTGGAGGTATCAAAAGCTCTGAAGTGATTAATTGCTTTTCTCCCCCGCCACCAGACTGTCCTAGCACAGGGGGAGGGTAAGCTGGAAGATCTGTGCTGCAGCATTGCATAAAATTATTTGGAACTTATATAAAAAAAGAATAATAATAATAAGAAATCACTTCCCGATGAACAGGATGATCATGTCATTCTGCAGATCATTCCTTGGCTTTGCCAAAGGATGGCCTGGAATCCCTTTCCAGGAAAAACAGCAACACCACCACAACACCCTCCCCAGTCCCCAGGCTTGTTCCTTCTCCCTCTTCCCCCCCCGTTTAGTCCCCCGACTACAACTTCAGTCATTAGCTAGCGAATTAGTCCTGGATGCAATCTGCAGAAACGCTTACTTAGGCCTGCAGGCGATTCCCTCACCTTTTAAATGCTACTGGGGAGCGCTTAGAATTGGTTTATTTTTTTCCCTCTAAAAAACAATTTCAGTTAATTTAATTATAGCTGGGATTTAATGTTTAAAAGCCATCAGCTTAATAAGTAGCAGGGATCTGTATCATTGTTATCAGCATCTTTGAAAACTGCTGAACAAAGCCTGTGCCATTTAGAGGATGCAGAGATGGAGTTGAGAGATAGCTCCACGTCTCCCTTCCCTCCCAGACCCTCTGGGTCAACTCCTTGGTCTCTGGGCTGGTTCCTGCACCCCTGGACACGGCTCTGCCCCATGGCACAGGTACCTTCGCACCCATCAGCTCCTACGTGCCCGTTCGATGGCCGGTTTAACATCACATCTCTAAAGATCAGCCAAGCCCAACGACATCTCACTTTATTTTGAGTCAAAAGCATCTTGAACCACCACGTTTGACTGAGGCTGAAGAGCAAGAGCAAGTGCCATGCAAAAACCCCTTTAAATCCTTTACCTGACTTAAAGTCTGTCACTGATGTAGGACACACCATTCTTCACATTCCTGCGGATCAGTATTCCTGCTCCTACCAGCTGTTACGGGGTGCTTGGTTCTCACATCTCCACTTGCCTTGATGAGCCATTTTTCCAAGAGAAAAGTGGGTCTGATTCCCATTTGCACTGAAGTCACGAATGCACAACCCCTTACTGGCCAAAGCAGTTTGGAAACGACCTCCAGGCTCTTTCAGGGATAAGTTTAAGCTCAGTCAGAACTTGACTGACTCTCCCAAAACACACACACACACCTCAGTACACACACAAATACTCTCATTTGCTGCTTGGAGGATTTTCCTCCTCTTTTTCTATTTTTAAGATGTAAATCACTGCACAGGGTGCAAGGCAGAACCAAGCTTAGCTTGGGAGTCTACAGAGAGTCCCAATGCAGAAATGGCTCTGCTGAGAATAACAAATTATCATCTTATCTCCACTGATGATGCATTTTATTGCTTCTTAATAATTTTGCTGGGCTGTCCATGGTCTTTTATCACCTCTCCTGCACTTGATCATCGCTTTATGGCCCACTGTTCCCTCCCCATTCTTTATTTTCTACTTGTGCTACTGGTCTCTATCTCTCTGTTCCGAACAAAGGCTTTTGCAGCCACCCCATCTGGTCTCGCTGCTGATATTCCTCAAGGTTCAGTTGCTTTCTGCATTGTTATTTGCAATTTATCTGATTCCAAAACCTGACATTACTCTTTGCTGCGATACACGGTTGCCTGGCTATTGCTAACCACGTGCGAGCATATCATTCTGCATTGACAAATTTTATTTACTTATTTAGCCGCCCTCCCACGTTTAGAGCAGCGTTCACTCAATTACGGATCTTGATGTCTGCAAATCATAACCCCATCACACCGATCAGACAGAATTCATTGCTGTGAGCCCTACCACTACATGGAAGAATTTAGGTCAAGCTGCTTTGTCCTTGGACACCATCCCTGGATATCAAATTTGGTGCATCTACCTTTCATACAAGCTCTCTCTGGACCCCAAAGAACCAGTGGCACCCCTGACTTTATACTTGAAGCTTTCAGACACACCAGTTTGGTCTATCAGGAGCAAAGCTTGGTCAGGACGGACCGTGGAAGCAGAAGGATTATTGTGTGGCTCCAGTGCAAGCACAGGAGGTCACCGCCCGCACCGAGGACAAAGGTGGGACAAAGGGACTTCGACCCTTTGAGGAACAACTTCTCATAGTTAACAGACAAGCAAAACCTCAGCAGCAAACCCAGGGATGTCAAGCAAGAATTGATCTGATCACCAAATGGGATAAAATTCCCTCCTGCCCTCTGTGCTGGGGAAACATCCACTTACTCCCACAACCTTCTCAGCTGGAGCTTTTTGCAGCAGCCTCTACAAATTACCACCTAATAGAAGTATTTTCTCTCTGTATTTTGCATCCATATTTTTCTTTAAAATGTCTATTAAGTCAAACATATACACTGGAGATACGATCAGAGCTTTCACCTCCTGATTTGCAGATAGGAAGGCAGCAGCGCAGTGTTCTCAGCGAACAGAAACGCTGCAGCTTCACTTCCCCAGGCCTCAATTCCCTGCCAGGAAGATTCTGGATTCATAAAAGGATTAAAATAAAAGAGTAAAAAACTGAAATATGAGGGTTTGGAGTCCTCCTGCCTCACGTCGAGCACTTCACTGAGGTTTCCAGGTTAGAAATGGAACGGTTGATAGCTGTGAGCGGTCATCAGAAAGACGTCTCTGGAAGCAGATGGGCTGAAATAACTTCTGGAAGTTTCTCACTGTTTTTCTGCTCGCAGTTCAGCTGCTCCAGGTAAGCGCGGGAAAATCCACGGCAGGACACGTATGGGGGGATCCGTCTTCATCCCCTTCCTCCTGTGAATTGGGAGGAATTCAGTCTCAGTGAGTGCCCAGTGCTGCTCCCAGGGATCTGGGGCCACCACCTGCTTAATCGCAGCCTAAATCCCTACCCCAAAACACAGGCGACGATGCTGCTGTCACTTGCTCTGTCCCCATATTACGTGATGGGACACGGTCCTGTCCGTAGCTCCCCCACATCAATGCCCTAATCAAATAACATCTTGATGGACAGGAGCAGACCCGAGGGATTGCTTGTTATGCAGAGCTCCTAGATACCAATCAGCAACAATAGGGTTTATATAGACAAAAGATAGTGGACTATCTGTAAGGGTAGTGTCTGCTGATAAATGGCAAAGCAATATCCCTCCCCTCGGTGTTCTCCAGACACACGGCTAAGGCCAGTCTGGAGGAAAGCAGCTCCCATTGATCGTCCCTATGATAGGTTTGCTGGATTATTGACAAAGTGCTCCGCAATCATCCTGCTGGAACGGGAAAGGCACCGAGACAGGTCTGAGGAACGGGGAGCGGATCAGATGTTTGTCACGTATTAAAGACCCCATCACCAGAGCTGCACGCCTGATTAAAAGCAATAAAGGGAAGCTGGCATCCCCATCACAAAGGTGTGATAGAGTCGGGCAAACAAACACCATCCGCATTTCAAGATGACCAGCAGATGCGTATCAGCACATCACAGAGCCATAAACCTTGGTAGAATTATTAGTTCAGATTAACTGTGATGATACAGCCTCCAGATCAAGATGCTTAGAGGGCGGGCAAAGTAAAGTTGTATTTCCCTATAAAATACTGTGTCACTGTATCTGTGATCACCTGCTCGTATGCAGAAGTGACATAGTCATGGAGAAGACAGCAGAACGGAGATGAAGATTATGCCTCAGAAAACAGCAAATAACTGACATGAGTTCTGCAACACCAGCAAAGAGGGATGTTTTTGCTAAAGGATGCATGTCTGGTAGTTCTTCCAGGCATTCCACGTTAAGACATGTCCTGGAGAAATTCCATTAACGTGCAAGATGTGCAATCTTAATTTTACACAGACTAACAAAAAGCCATCAAATGGTAATAACTTCAACTTCAAGATTGTGTTACATTTGAACTGGTGATCTTGAGGAAAAAGACATTATTGAATCTTAGGGTTACTTAGTCAAATATTCATAACAGATTTGCCATCTCATGTCCAGAGCTGTTGTCTGTAGGTGCTATTAAATAGCCAGGGAATTCTGTCCCGGAGAACCCTGCATTGCAGTCATGAAGCAACTCCCTTAATGTAGATGTAAGAGTCTTCTTTAGTTAGAATTCAAAGAACGACACAAATTAAGATTATCATCAAGCACAATCAAGCGTGAGGTAGGGAAAATAAAGTGTAACGCGGCTGCTTCGTAAAGAAAGCGGCAAGAGAATTTGCTGGTAGTGCTGCGGTTTCCTTGGGCTATATCACAGCTTTTGCTCGTTACGACCTGCCAAAGGGAAATCTGAAAGACTAAAGGCTTTATTTGCAAGAGCAACTTCAAGCAGTGAGGTCACGCTCTTCCTTATGCACTTTTCAAGGGAAAGCTGAAGTGCAAATCCCATTCTGGTTCTGCTGCCGCTAGGAGAGCCGATAGCAGGTGGCAGTGAGCACAGCAAGAAAGGCAACTAGGCAAAGAAGATCACTAATTTCTACCTGTTAAAGTCCTGGCTTAAAATTTAGTAGCATGATCAGCAACTGGAAATCCTCTCTGTCTTTGTGTAGTCACGATAATAAGACACGTTTTCCATTTTTCACAGGGATAAGTTGAGCTAGTCCTGAAAACGCCAGGTAAGGCCATTCCGCAACCCACACATGGATTTCTTGGTGAGAGATGCAAAACAACACCAGACCAAGCACATATATGAACTTGAGCAACCCCTTCTACAACCGCTTACAAGAGCCTGGGAAAGAGTTGGGAGTCACCCTGTGACCAGGACAAAGTGACAGGGCTGAAAACCACTGATCACCCCAAGAATGGCACCACCGTTTTATCTGATGTACTCTGGTTTACGGAAGCAAGCGCCTTGTCACTAATTCGCATTCCTTATGACAGCCGACGTGTGGAAAATGTACTTAAAGCAAAGCCAAGCCAACGGATACAGTGACTTCCCTTGGCTATGAACAATTTCGCTCTACTGCTTCGTGTGTATAAATTCAGAGCAGAGTGAGACCTGCGAGGGAAGGGGAAGAACAGTCTTTGCAGAGTCTCAGCATCAAGCTAATTGCTCTCTAACCTAAATCATCAGAAGACCTGTAATTAGACTGCTCAGAATTAACACAGAGGGCTTCTAAAAAAGTCCATTCTTTAAGTTAATTTATACTATTATAAGACCTGTCGCTTCTCAGTAATAAAAACAGAGATGTTTCGTTAAGCTTTGCCTTATCCTGTTTGCTCAGACGGTGCTTATGGCAGCTGCATCCAGCAGCAAAGCAGTTCTCAATTTATTTTTATTGCTCCTCTCTAAAAGCATTCCATTACAGGAATATTACACTGCATGAAGTTTCAAACCACCATCGGCAGTTTATTTGCTTGTTTTGCTGGAATGGAATAAACAGCTATTCGCAGTAACTATTATTTCAGCTTCATGCGCGCAACGTGGCATTGGAGGGTCAGTGCCCGTTTGCTCCGTGCACCCCAATTTTTCTCCTCCCACAGGGGTTTTACCTCTGTTTGGGAAACAAAACGGGCTGAAACGTTACTTTTGCTTTTAGGAGGTTGCATAGAGACACTTTCAAGGAGCCCTTTTACTAAATGAGATTGCTCCGTCAGCTGGGCAATTTGAGAGAAGGTCTAGCACAGAGCTCTATTAGCTGACCTGCAAAATATTCTGACCAAAATATATATATATATATATTTTAAAATTCCTGTTTTCATAAAAGTTGGGGGAAAAAGTTTCACTTGACCTGGCGCCTTGAATCTGTTGAAATCGGGTCAGAACGGGCAATTTCACAATGGATCAGCTCTAAGTGAAGCCTCCCTGCTTTGACTGGTTGGGATCTTTAATTCTCCAACAAAGTATTCCCATAATTAGTTAATTGTCTTTGGGTGGCTGTTCCTCAAGGCAGCACCTTTCTGCCCTCATTTTCCCAAGGTAAGGGACGTGTGGTGCAGTTTGCAAATAAAACTACATATTTTAACTGATTATTTTACAGCGTCTGAGCCTTCAATAAACCTGCAAACTCCAACAGAAGGCATTACAAAACTGTAGTTTTAACCCGATTTACAAGATGCCATTGGAATACCTAACCTGGTCACGTCCAATATGTCCAACTATTAAATCTGGAGCCAAAGAAAACATATAAAAGAATGCTTTTTTAATGGCCATTCCGGGATTATTTTTCCAAGTTATTGCGTGAAGCACAGAATCAAAGGTCACACACTGTCCTGACCACATTGGAAAGTTATACTAAGAGTAATTGTTACCTAATAAAAAGATAGAAAAATATACAGCCAGGTTCTCCTTTCCAAGTCTTTAAATTCCTCCATGTATTAATCTTTTCCCGGTGGTGTTGGACTCAACAATTTGATATTTTATTGCTTTTAGGGTCAGAAATTCATTCACTATATTATCAACTCGAGGGAAGAAATTGGAAGAAAAGATTTGTGTCTTCTTCGGACAGTAAAGCCAACAAATCTCTTCCACTGCTTGGTTAGAAAACACAATTAAGTGGACTGTAGTGGACTCTCCTGAAAGAAAATTGTCTGGATTGAGATGTGAAGAACCTAAAAGCCAAACGTGTAACAATCAATCCTTCCCAGCCCTTTGGGATGTGGCTGTTTGGGCAGAAGTTTGCTCTGATTTTCCTGCACTCTGTGTGTGTGTGTGTATATGTGTGTGTGTAATTCTTCAAGCAATCAATATAAGTCCCTGAAATGAGAAATTGAAGCTATCAAAGCCTGGAACATCTCGTAGATGAGGAAGGTTCGCACACGTTTTCTAGGCTGGCTGTCAGATCTAATCCTCAGCGTCCTTAGCCTGACAAATACCGGCTGCTAGACAGGTTACTTAAGGTGGGCTTAATTTGTGCCTCTTCTCTGCTCCTTGGTTGGGAGCCCTTCATGGCAAAGCCCGTGTCCCTGTGTCCCCGCATCTTGCTCTCCTGGCTTTGGGGAGCCTGGGAGCACCCCCCGTTTTGGCTTCCAGAGTCATCAGAGTTACCTAAACACATTGAAACCACCGAAAGACGGTGGGCTTGGCAAGCACCCAGCACAATCAGCATCGGGATCCAGCCTCTAGACATTGCTATAATGCAAATAATAAATAAGGATAATGATGATCAATGTCAAGAATCCTGTCCTCGGGCTCTCACCTTTCCAAGTGGCAGATCCAGTAATCTCTCTATTAAGAGCTTAGACCTTTCATATTCAGACTGCACTTCAGGCTGTGCTGCTTCAGCCACATCACATTTTATGAATCATCAGTTAAATATATGTAAAAATCAATTACATTCTCTCAGTGTGCCCTGCATCTTAACTGATGCCATCTTTCATCTTCCTAATGATCCAGAAGATCTGGAAATAATTAAAAATCACTCTTGAGGGTCCAACCTTGTCTTTCTTTTTGCCTTTTATGAGAGAGGAAACTCATCCTCCACTACGAGATGACATTCTGCACCAGGGCGGCAGGGGTTTGATGATGGGATTATTGCCAGGAGAAAACACCTTGGTGGGACAGTCCGCCTTGATTTGCCTCCTCATTTCATTGGATATTGAGGACCAGGGGCTGCAGTTGGAGCAGGGAGGGCATTTCAGCAAACACAAACCAACGGGCATTAATGGGAATTGCTGGACTGGTTTGAAGTTGTATCATGTAGAAAGCGTAATGTAGAATGAACGCGGGGACAATCGCATCTCGGAGGGTTGGTTGTTCCCAGGATGTTCTCTGGGCTCACAGCAATAAGACAAAAACCCTGGCAGCTCATCTGAGTCTCACCCTGGTCTTCCAAAATAAGATGTGAGCAGCCTATTGGAGACTGCAGCTGGATTTTAAACAAGTGGAGTATAAAGAAGAAACCGTGTAAAGGAGACAAGGGTGGACCGGCCTGTTTTGTGTACAGATGGATGTCCCTCCCTTTATCCCCTGCTTGGCTGAAGCTTAAATCAGAGTTTTTTTCATGTTATTTCATCTCGGTATCAATGAAACCACTTTTCTAATAACAGCAGTGAGTGAAGACAGTGATTTCATGCTGCGGTGTGACCAAAAGCTGCTCTCGCGAGTAGACAGAGAGAACACGTTCCCCCAAGGATCTGTCTAGAGCCTCATTTGGGCATCTTCCAAAATACCAGATTCAAGCCACCCAGATCCCAGCAACATTTTCACAACCCCAGTACAGAGAAATCAACCCAGCATCACCTCCCCTATAGCGTCCAGGAGGAAAGTCCAGCTCCTGCTGCCACCAAACGAGGTCAGGGAAGCTCAGCACTTCACGCTAGTGCTGTAAAAAGCAAGATTCAACCCTTGTTTTGCATAATACAGATTAAATCTGCCTGGAAACCAGCAACTGACTACACGAGAACAACAACACATACAAGTTAACCAGTCCACAGGTAACAGGGGCTGCAAATCTAGGGCCAGAACTCCTTTTACGCCTGATACAATTCCCTCTGCTGTGGTTTCACTGAGACTGCACTGACCCAAGAGCAAAACCTGTGTTATATTCAGGCATTTATCAGCTTTCCGGGTTACATCACGACGCGGTTACCAGCCAGCCAGAACTGAAGATCAAACTGAACAGAATGGCTTCCTCAAGCCTATTTTCCTATTGCTTGGATAATAAATATAGTAATGAAGAAGAAAGGACACATACAAATGGCTGGTATCAAAGAGCTGCTCTTTAATGCCAGCCAATAATGTCATGGTCCTCAGTCTTCCTAAATTTAAATGATTAGCAATGACCAAGCTCTGCTCTCTCTTGATGCATCACTTAACCTTGTAATCAGAAAATCTATCCCATTCTTGGTCTTAGATTGATGATGTCACATTAAACTTGGTTTTTTCCCCCACCAGACAGAGCAATCATACTGGAGCAAAGCAGTCTCGAGCATCACTGCCACGTCCCCATCACCAGCACGGTTAATGCCATTGATTCTATTGGTAAGTAAGCAGCGCATCTCAGAGCCCAGTATATATTTAGGACATGTTACAATGTCACAAATAGATTTTTTTGGCAAAGAATAATTTCATTCATCTCTCTAATGTTATAACAACTTTTTTTTTTTTTTAATTTTTAATTTAAATAAAAGCAATAAATAATTGGTTTGGGTTTTTTTCTCCTGGAAGAACCTATTTTGAAATGGCAGTTGCAGAGTCACCCTCTGTCCCATGCAGGCAGATGCCACTTGGCCCATGGACCGCTGTGCCATCTCCGTGTGTCCTGGACTGTACTTTGTGCAGCCTCTTTGCTGTTCACTCCTTTAACTCCGTACTGAGTGCTATTAGCGGTATCTGATATTTTCGACAAGATTATTCATATTTTTCACATTTTAGCTGGTGCTGCACCAGTTTCCCTTCCTTACTACACAGTAAAGAGTGTATTTCACCATATGCCTCTCTTTCTATCTAGTGATTTACACTTTCCTGCCAAAAGATGTAAATTGACTCAGTTCTTCTACTCCCTTTGTCTTTCTAAAGTGATGTTTGAATTGGGAGCTACTGGAGCCCTCATTAAATTTGCTTTTCATTTTGTGCCTTATTAAGGGACTGTTTGTGGAGCCCGTGAAGCATCCATCCCAGAGGGTCTTTGAGTGCTGGTTAGACAAAGATTTATCAGAGATGTTTGCTGGGATTTGGTCCTGCTTGGGTCCAGGCCTATTTGTGCAGCTGGATGAGCATCCCATCCCACTTCTCCATGTTGTGGTTTTTACTTTACGATGATTTTCACTTAGAAGGGAATAATCACCAGCAGATGAGGGTCTTCTGTTGTATTTCCACCTAAGGATGTGTTGCCCTTAAAATTCCTAAGGTTGTACTCTGGTTGTTTTGGAGTCAGTGACTGCACCACAATTTCAGCCAAGTCATGAACCCCACTCTGCTTCCACCCAGGCACTTGTTTGCTCACATAAAACATGCATTTGTTAAATTAAAAGTGGTCTGAATGCTCATTTATTTTACCCATAGAGCATTTCTGTCCCTGATGCTGGTGAATGCCAATAGAGGGGCCAGGAGGGACCCAGCCTGGGGGGGCACCCCCAAATCTGCAGGAGCCTCCCCCGGTAACAAGAATCAAAGTAAAACCCACGAGCTGGATGAACCGAACCAGAACAGAGCAGCAAAACACAGCCCCAAGTCTCCCTGTTCAGATGAAAGGGAAAACGCACCAGGAAAATGTCCTGCTGGATGGTTTTCCTGTTTGTTTGAGCAGCAAACATCGGTTTGGAAACACAGCACAGCTTTGCTTCAGAAGGTAAATACGTTAAATGGTTAGCAGGTGTAAGAGCCTGGGAACTGCTCCGAGTGACAACAGGACAAACTGCAATTTGCACACAAAACTCCCTCCATCGCTGCTTCCAGAGACGTTTCCAGCTCATGGTGCATAAACAGCACGGTTTGTTCGCAAATGTGCAACTCATTTTGGGGCAATTCTAACAGCAGATATTTCAGATGCGGTAGGATCAGCTTAACTGCACCAAGGTTTGCTTCCACCTTCAGCGTAAGCCTGATTCTCTTTAATTTTAGCTTAAATCTGGAGAGCGCTTCCAGCAGATTGGTTTTGACAGACGCATTTCCAAAGAACAGCTGCTGATGGAAATCCACCGCCACAACGCGAACTAAGAGGCGAATATTGCGAGGGAGAAAGGTTATTGTTCTTAAAATATTTGTCCATAAATCTCTGCAATTTATAGACTGATGCCACTGACTTATGGGGAAGGTTGTGCCATCAACCGCAATTCAGGTTTATTGCTGTGGTTGCACTTGAGTTTGCCAACAGCTTGACTTTTACTATAGAGCTGTTGCAATGACGTAGCATAGTGATATGCACATTTATTGGTTTGTTCCTCTTTTTATTCACCCTCCGATAAAAGAAAAAGCTTATTTTGTTTTTTTTAAAGCCACCCGGGTTATAAAGCCCGACTTCAAATCAGTAGTGACCTTTTGTTCAACAGTGAGCTATGTAAAAACACATAAAAATGTCTATTTAGATATTAGTGGGGAAAAAGAAGTCCATTGATTTTCGTAGTTTGCTAAGCTGCTGGGGTTTCTGCGAGGTATTTGTTTCTGCAGGAGGAGACGGCACCGAGGGTGCGGAAGGGCATTCTCTATTTCCAGAAAAACGGCAAAAATACAGCTGCAAAATGGATGAGGTGCCTGCTTGATACAGCACATGGGTTCCTCCCACCATTTCACCGGCTCCGTCACCTTGAGGATGAAGATTTGTTAAATTCAATGTTCCCTGTCCCATCTACCCAGAAAGAAAATAACCAAGATAAGCAAAGATAAACGCTAAAGACACGGTGGTTAAGAGGTCCCGGACTGGAGAAGGAACTGGGTATCTCCAGCATGGGGAGAGGGTGGAAAAGCTGAGCTGTGCACTAAACCAGAAATCCTGCCTAAGGAGGAATCAGCCCTGCGCTGCTTTGTTTGAATGTGGCTATGCTGTCTGGAACACACGCCAGCAAAATACTGAATTTATATCTTAACAACTGGGAAACTCAGAACAGACAGAGACTTGGTTTCAGCCAGCAACTCGATATCAAGGAGATGCGTCTGTAGTGCTGCAGGTTCTCATCGCTCTACAGATGAAAGCAGCCACCGCAGCAGAATTCTCTTTGTGTTAAATGTATTAACTAAAAGCTCAGATCAGAACAGCCTCAGAGCGCAGATTCAGGAGGTGAATCACATCCAAATTTTGCATTTGATCCCCATCACTCTAGCGCACTTCAGACCCAGGCTGGGCAGAGCGCATCAGGACGGGGGTACTGAATGGATGGTGGTTCAGAAGGGGAAACATCACTGGACCGCGCACACACTGCACTGGAAACGTCTGTCCCGCACACGTGGGATCTGCAGGGGTAAGATGAGGGAGTCTTAATGGAAAGAACATAAAAAAATAGGAAAAGAAATTTAAAAGGCCAAGAAAACATTTCATCATTTGTTCAGCTTCTGTACATTGTATTGCATTCGGAAGAAATATATCCAAGGCTCGGCACACAAACGCTCTGCAGGCAGCAGAGCGAGCGCTGCAGGGTCAGAGCGATCAAGGGCTGTCTTTTTTAGGACGAGTGGACTGGGTGACTTTGAAGCAGTAGGCAGGATCTATATTCAGCAAAAGACCTCCTGCATTTCCAAATTGCATCACCCCGACTCACCTCCAGCTCCAACTCCCACGTCTTCCCACCCGAACCGATGAACTGGAATTAACGCCAGACACGGGGGGAGAAAACCCCAGCGAGTGACCTGAACTGCGCTGCGAAGGTGGGAGGATAAGAACCTCTTTGAGGAAGAAGATTAATTAAATACGATGGCTACACCATCTCCCGTCTGAGGAAATTTTACATTCTACAGGAACGCGCTGCAAAATATTCTCCAAGGTTTTATCTTTCTACCCAGAAATCCAATTTATTAGGAGCATTTTTCTTTATGAAAATATCCCCGGGCAGGATTGCTGTGTGGGTTGGTAAGACAGCTGATGCTCTGGATCTTACCTGGTGTGAATCAACACATCTTTGTGCATTTTAACACACCGTGGGGGTTTCTATGAACCTTAGGCCAGTTCTTTGTCTTTTCTCTACTTGGGCTGGAGCTCAGGTTTCAGTATTCCCTGCATTTTACGTGTTTTCAGAGCTAAGGTCATTTAGCTCTATGATTTTTGGAGCTATAGGATCTGGCTGCTGTGAAGGCTGGCGATTACAACCGCAAATATTTTCTCTCAAATACATATATGGCAAAAATCACACAAGCCTTGTTGGAAGTGCTTCCCAATGGCGGGAATTCTTTCCTTGGGATTCGACCCACGTTAAGCCTGTGCCTGCACAGAACTTCCCTTTATTATCCTTTATTACCATAAAACTCAATGCTTAACTCACCAAAACCACTTGAGGTCAATAAGACCTCTCCCCACATCACTCACTAAGGGTACATTTTTCACATCTGCACCTTAGGAGGCCAAATTTCACTCTTATTTTCAATAAGCAGCTTCCAAAACCACTTTACCCATTGACTTGAACACCCTCAGCTACTGATCAGGCATCAGTGGTACTAAAAACCAATTTGTGCTTTCTTGGGTAAGACAACTAATTTCAGGTGAACTAACAAACCCTGGTGCTTTCAGTTACCCACATACATTTCTTCAGCAAGATAAGCAGCTCTGGGAAAGCTGTTACTTGAAATGATCCAGTGCAACTTGGATTGGAAACGCTCTTGCTTTCTCTAGACTTATAGAAAGAATATGGCACTGAAATTAGAGCAGATCTATCACTCGTGTTTTCTAGCAAAGAAAAGAGTAAGTGAATTTCATCCCAGACTTTTCTTGAAAACCAGCGTTTCCTAGACAAGCTCAGCTTAAAAAATAAAATGAAACAGAAATCAATACATATTAGATGAGCTGTATTTCAGTTTTGAGTCAGTGATTCAGAGCGGGCTAGTTTTAGGCAGATTAAACCCCAAGCATTGGATCCTGAGTTGAAGGTTTAAAGGTGACCCGCTAAAAGACCAGGGATTATGAAATCCAAACGGAACGCAGTTTCCAGGAGGAACTGCAATTGCAACCCAGCCTATAGCACAGTCCACTCATTTTCTACTTCCAAAAGCCTCCATTTATGTTTCCCTTTACGCAGTAAATACCTTGGTGAATCTGAACACCTTCCAGGCTTATAGAGACAGCTCAAAGGAGTCAGCTGAAGTGATTTGAGAAACAATAGGAATTTGAAGTGTTCCACACTACAGCAAGCAAAATGAATTTTCAGGTTAGCAGGTAAAGCTTAACATTCTCCACAAAGGCTGAGTGCTGCGCTCAAGGTATTTCAATGTATTGGGTTCCTGTCACCAGGTGAGAGCTGAAATGTGTCCTTCTGGCATTCCAGGAGTTAGAAAAGAGCTGGTTTCTTCCTCCACACTCACAAAAACACCCGGACTGGGGTATTTCTGATGGGGGCTTCACTGATCCGCACATTCACGACCTGGTCTGTGCTCAAAACTCACAGGAGCCACAGACACAACGCCGCCATCCGCCAGCAGCCGCTGACTTTTTCACCTCCGGAAAAGCGGAGCAAGCGCGAGGCTTTATAGGAAGTGGCAGGTTCTTAATTATCGTTATAATTTATTTAGTGTTTACCGACAAGAGCTCAAACCTCTTTCTGCAGAAGGTGCTGAACACACAAGCCATTTTCAAAGGGAGCTCTAAGTGCTCCTCTGCAGAACACGGACACCAGGGAGCTTGGCGGATTATCTGCTAAAAGTACCTGATCAAATTGCTTTTCCTTGCAAGTTTCTTTCCTCTCCCGAACTCTCCGAGATCAAATCTTGACTTTATCAAATGCATCTACTCTCTCACATGCTTCAGCAATATATTTCTTTTCAAACCAGTGGTTCAGTCATTCCTGGTTTGCCACTAATATAAACTGTTTTGATTATATTGCTTATTTATGATGTTGTTCTTGTGCTATGGTTGGCTGTAACTACGGGTATGAATAATTTCTCTGACAACGTTTAAAATTAATTTTCCTTGAAAGCACCTAAATGCAACTTTGGGAATGAAACCCCAGCCTCACAAGTTTGATTACATGATGGGCTGATCAAGAACCTCTTGATTACATGATGGGCTGATCAAGAACCTCTGATTACATGATGGGCTGATCAAGAACCTCTGAACTCCACCCCAGCCCAGGCATTTCACAAATGTGTAGATTTTTGAGGCCAAAATAGCCTGAATTTTTTGCATCTAAACTCCTGCACAACACCGGCTGTAGACTCCCATCCCTTCTCACCATTTCTTTGAAGTTATAATCTATAGCCAGAAAACCAGATGAACATGAGAAGCAAAACTCCAGCAGATCACAGTGACTCCTTGTATGACCTTCACCAAGTCACCTCTGTCCCCCATGTCTCGATTTTGTGAAGTGTAAAACGGTCCTTTCTCTCCCTGCTAAGGCACATTGAAATTCGTAAATTAAAGCAAATATCCCGCTCCTCCAAACCTCTTCTGTCCCCTTCCAGCCTGGTCTGGACACCCTCTGCTCCCAGCCACTAAAGCTCTCAGCCCATCACACTCCAAATGAGGCCAAGGTTTTGTTCTGCAGCGGACATGCTGTAATTAATAAATTACTCAGCGGAAGGGAAACGGGGAGGAAAGCGGCATTATGGCACCTTTTGCTGCCAGGGCCATTCCCGCTGCAACGCCGGGCATGCAACGCGGCTTGAGATGCACAAAAATTACAAGCAAAAAACCCCACAACACTCAAATACTTCACTTAAATAGCTTTCCTTTAGAAAAAAATAAAGGCAAGAAAGAAATAGCAAAGTGGAAATACTGTAATTGCATTTCACAGCACACACCATTATGCAAAAGTGTATTTAACCTGGGTGCTCCAGGGTCACTCCCCTCTGTAAGAATTTGCATGGAAAGGAGTTTGGTTCACCCGAAGTCAAAGGGTAACTTGGCCTCAACATGCAAATGTATTTAAATGAAATGTATCCGAAGCTGCTAGATTACATTCACAGGAAATAAAGTCCGTTGCCTGCAAGTGGGTGCTTTGTACTCTTGATTGAAAATTGTTTCTGTGTGACAGAGAAGGTGCTTAAGAGAATACAAAAAAATAATCATTCAGTGAGTTAGAAAATTACTCCAACCTCTAGACCATAGCAAACTAAATATAAGCCAAACAAACTATGGCAAATGAATGAATAAGTTAAATACAAGATTAGAAAACGCAGTTGAGGAGCCTGGGTGCTCTGTAGTCACCATGATGCACGTGGACATGGGTGCCGGAGCCGCTCTCCTCCCTGGGAAGGTGCTGCAGACACAACGCTGCAAATTCGGGTTCTTTTGGTGGTTTTAGCCACGGTGAAAGCCCCAGGCTGCAGGATGGGTTCAGCACAACCAGAAGGAATGCCTGGGGAAAGAGGAAAATAGTCCTGAGTGTTTGGATTTCAGGGCAGAACCAGCTGATGTTTGTCTCAGAGGTGAGGACGGGCAGGATCTCCAGCTGGGAGCAATAATGTCCTGCCCCAGGACCCCATCCCTGCCCTGGCATCCCTGATAATATTAGCAAAAAGGCACATGGTGATGAACGAGTTAACTGATTTACACCCAGCCTTTTGGGTCACACGGCAGGACCAAAGGGCTCATGATCCATTAAGTGTCTGGTCACAGAATCCCAGAATGTCAGGGGTTGAAGGGCCCTGGAAAGCTCATCCAGTGCAATCCCCCATGGAGCAGGAACACCCAGCTGAGGTTCCACAGGAAGGGGTCCAGGCGGGTTTGAATGTCTGCAGAGAAGGAGACTCCACAACCTCCCTGGGCAGCCTGGGCCAGGCTCTGACACCCTCACCATGAAGAAGTTTCTTCTCAAATTTAAGTGGAACCTCCTGTGTTCCAGTTTGCACCCATTGCCCCTTGTCCTGTCACTGGTTGTCACCGAGAAGAGCCTGGCTCCATCCTCCTGACACTGCCCCTTTCCATATTGATCCCCAGCAATGAGTCCCCCCTCAGTCTCCTCTTCTCCAGCTCCAGAGCCCCAGCTCCCTCAGCCTTTCCTCACACGGGAGATGCTCCACTCCCTTCAGCATCTTGGTGGCTGCGCTGGACTCTCTCCAGCAGTTCCCTGTCCTTCTGGAACTGAGGGGCCACAACTGCACACAATATTCCAGGTGTGGTCTCCCCAGGGCAGAGTCGAGGGGTAGGAGAACCTGTCTGACCCCTGCTCTGCGGACTGTAACCTCACTTCTGTTACTCCTATTGCAACCACCAAAGGTACCATAAAACATCCTCCCGCTGCTCCCTGTGCTTCACAAGATCTGCTGGGGATCAGCGAGGTGGGCGCAGGAGCCCGGAGCAGATGGGAGGAGGACATGGACCTGGCCGGGCTCAGTGCTCCCGTGTTTTCAGATCCCGAGTCCCATTGTGCTCCTCTGTGCATCACAACCCACACCGTCTGCCCCCTGGCTACACAGAGTCCAGAGCCCTGGCCCAAAGCAGCCCAAAAGCTTGGATTTTCGTGACTTTTCCTACTGAGCGAGGTTAACTGAACTGCTGACTTAGCAGTGAATTGCTCCACATCTCATAAATTACCAGCCCTCACAAGCCATCTCATGAGAAATGCTGAGGATAAGGAATATCTAAGATAAACAGCTAGAAATAAATAATCACTAAAAACAACATATAGTATAGATGGAGTGAAGATATAAACACGGAGACAAGCTTAACTTTTGTTCCCTCATGCAAAGGAGTATCAAAAATAAACAGAAAGAGGACATATCTAAGGAAGGAAAAGCATAATTCAAAGCGTGTTGAATTCACCAGAAAGCTCGCTCTCTGCTTCAGCAGCCTTGAGTCAGATGGGATGATAAAGGAAAAGACACCAGAACCTGGGCTGGGATAAAAACATGCGCCAGATGCCACATTTCTTCTGGTATCTGCCGGGTTGCTTGGTCAGGGATGATGGATGGCGGAGGAGGAGCCAAGAGCCATGACAAGGTCTGCTGGCTCGGGGCCAGGGGCTCTCACAAATTTGGCTGCGATTCCCGGCAAACGCTGGTGCAGCGACTGGGGTAACTTGTCTACTCCAGCCTGTTTATCAGCTCAAAAATCCCCGAATGGAAACGCTTCACGTTTGTGTGTAGCACTAATCATCTGTCAAAGGAAATGACAACATTCTTGATTAGAAAAATGGGAAGAAGGAAGGTATTGGGGAAGATTTATTCAGCTCTGTTTGTCCGGACTTCCCACGGTTTGCTGAACATTTACCTAATATTAAGGAAACGTTCCCTAACAAGTGGTGCCTGTGAATTAAAATGCCACCCAAAAAGGAGAGTGATGGGGAACTGGTTGAGGATTCACATTATTATTGGTTAGATGCTGGAAACAATATTAATGCGCATAAACATTGATCAGAGCGGACACTGATATCAATGTGTAGATGCCTCGCTAACTGGAACAGGGACACGGGGGCTCCCCAAAACTAACAGAGCTGGGAGGGAGAACACAGAACGGCCCAAACCTGGCACTTAGAGCTGCACTGTTGCTGGGATTGATGTGCGCAGTGGAGACGAGCACAAAAACCTAAGGAAACAGCCAGCTAAAATTAAATGTACGCCTCTAATACACTCTTCATTAGCACAAAGCCATAAGATCATCCATTTCTGTCAACAAAACATCGAGACAAACTGATCTCTGTTTTTCTATTTATGCTCTGAAGGAAATGAAAGCTGTCTAAAAAGCTTTTAACTTCTCAAATAAAACAGCTACCCGTTTCTGACCAGCTAATATCAATAATTCCAGGTCTAAATGTCCCCACAGAAAAACCCTCCTATTTTGTTTTAAGCATTTCATTTTGCAAATAGATTGTTTACTTCAATAAAAGCTACAGAGGAAGTAAAGAGTAAAGATTAGAATAGACATTTAAATTAAGCTGTAACTATTTGACGTCCAATCAGTCCATAATAATAAGATGAGAATCTGCAGCTTCGGGAACTGTAGCACATACAGTTGCTGAGGTTACGAGTCCTTATGCTTCAGACTATGAAATGATGGAGGTCAGGAAGCAATTTTCTTGCATATATTGCTGACAGGCTATAGACATTGCAGGAATTTCTGCATATTTTTTGAAACATCAGTTATAAGTCACTGTCAACAAGAAGATCCCAGACAAGGTAGATATTACTTTTTATATAATTGAATTTCAAAAGAAGAGCCTTCTCCAGCTCTCGCTGTCACAAAAGTCCCACCAGAGGCCAAAAACCTACAAAAAGCCCAGATTGCTGAACTAAGTAGATGCTTACAGAGCAGCTGACCTGTTTTCTGCCAAGCAGAGCTCAGAAACGGGAGGTACACGAACAACTTTAGCTTTCTAAGTTCAAGGTTACACACGCTCCCGTCTCCTTCAGGGAATTACATCACTCAGATGGCTTCGCGATACGAAGCTTTAAAATCCAGCCGAGCCCATGGCTCTCCATGGGCTGCAGCAAAGGCAAACCGTAAAAGTACTGAACATGGTGTAAATGAGGAGCAGGTTCCTGCAGCCCAGAGTGCCCGGCAGCAAACGGTCCCTGCAGGCCCTGCACAGCCCCTCCGGCGGCGCCAGCTTCGGGAAATGGGATCTTGGCATCCCCGCATCCCTGCATCTCTGCATCCCTGCATGCCTGCATCCCTGCATCCATGTATCCCTACTTCCCTGCACGCCTGCATCCCCACATATCAGCATCCCCGCATCCCTGCATCTCTGCATCCCTGCGTCCCTGCATCCCTGCATCCCTACATCCCTGCATCCCTACGTCTCTGCATCCCTGCATCCCTACGTCTCTGCATACCTGCATCCCCACATCTCTGCATCCCCACATCCCTACATCTCTCCATCTCTGCATCCCCACATCTCTGCATCTCTGCATCCCCACATCTCTGCATCCCGCATCCTTGTATCCCCACATCCCCGCATCCCTACGTCTCTGCATCCCCACATCTCTGCATCCCCACATCCCTGCATCCCCTACCCGTACATCCCTGCATCCCCACATCCCTGCATCTCCACATCCCTACACCCCTGCATCCCCACATTCCTGCATTCTTGCATCCCCGTATCCCCATATCCCTACATCCCTGCATCTCTGCATCCCCACATCCCTGCATCCCCACATCCCTACGTCCCCACACCACTATATCTCCACATCCCCATCCCCGCCCAGCTCCGCGGCAGCAGGTGGCACTCACCCCTGGGAACAGCCGCCTTCCTCGCCGTGGTACAAGGTTGTCCACATGTGTCTGTGACCCTCAGCGCTTCTGTCATGAGGATCTGCTGGGCTCCATTGGTCCCTGCCACGGGCAGCCCCTGGGCAAAGGCTGAAGACGACCTACGACCAGCTGGGAAGGAAAACGCTGGGGTTTATACCTGTGAGCGTGGCTGTTTCTTTTTGAACAATATAAACTGTATCACTAGAGTGGAAAAAAACATTATATTCTTACTTTATACCAGCATTGCCTACTTGTGTTATTATCTGGGAATAATTTATAGCCGTACTTCCAGTGATGCGCTGGGACAGTGTGTGCCTGTGTCCTGCCAGCACCCACCCAGAGCAGAAACCCCGACCCACCCTTCACAGTCCTCATGGAAATGGGCATTCAAATTGCACCACCAAGAACGGGGATACGTTTTTGCAAGAAAAAGAATAACGGTTTGTAAAAATAAATCTCCCTCCAAAGTGAAGTGAGTCATTCAGAGCAGCCTCTCCAACATGACAAACAGCTCCTACAGCAAAACAAAGAGTAGATCACTCAGTCTCATTACCAAGACCGAATGTACTCTGCGAGCACTAAGAGGCACTTATGATTTATGCCTGTAAAAATCAATTGCGTTTTATTGATTACCAAGATTAAGAAAAGAGAAGAAAGTTTGGTTAAACTTGAGGAACGGTTATATTTTCAGGTCTGGAATACTGACAGCTCCCACGCTGCCAGGCAAACTGATCACAAGTGTGGGCAAGGGGTTTATATGCAGAGCTGAATGTTTCATATGGCAATAACAAAGGAGTTAACTTTATCTTTGCACCCACTAAATTCCTGTCAAATAAATCACAAAGTCAAAAGCAAGGTCATTTATGATAACAAGATGGCAGAAATTCACCCAGCTGCGTAGAGAGAGGAAAAAAAGGAGGAAAAAAAAGAGATTTTGGCAGTTTTGGTTTGCGTTTATAGTATTTAAGCACTTAGAAGCCTGATTCATAATTGGTGCCAGATGCTCTCAATACACATAGAAAAAGACAGTCTTTGTTCTGATAAATTCATACTCTAAAAAAAGCCAGATAGTCCAAAGCTGCACAAGGGAGAAGGATGGCTTCCCTGTTTGATGGAGGTGACGGTGCAGGGGGTCCCGAGGCCATGGGGACCGGTTGGGGACATGTGTGGCCAGGGTGTGCAGAGCGAGCCAGGAGCCCCCGCGGTCCCCTTGCATTCATTTTGCTCCAAGGTGGCTGCTTGCCTGTTAGTTGTTAATGTAGAAAGTTTACTATCGTACAACAGACGTCTCAATGATCGGCCCCCGCTATCTAAATTAAATCTCGCTGCTATAAAATTCCGGGTTTCTCACACAATTTCTGCTCCTGAAGATGGCTTCTAATGTGGAGCAGAGTCCCACGAACAGTATGAACTACAAGGTCACAGCATTCAGCGAGCAAAAAAACCCCAGCAAAACAGGAGATTAAGTATTAATTTCAGGGCAAAGCTCCATTTATTTGAGATTACTTTATGCTGTATGTATGTAATACCATGTTTCAGTAATTAAAGGCAGGATGATTTATACAGCTGCAAGATGTAGAGGAGATGTTGTTACTGGGCTGGGTACAGTTGGCTCCAGCAAACCAAACTCAATTGGAGCCGTTTGTCCCAGGGAGATGCTTTTTTGGCTCGGCCCGGTGTCCTGGCCAAATTCCAGTGCAGACGATCTCCCTGCCCATCTCACTTCCAGCTGACACATCCGCGGGGCTGGGGACATGTCACTCTGTGCTGACCCGAGTGTGGCATCGCTCTGCGCTGCCAAGGATCGGGGACAGCTACAGCCCGAGGTGGCTGCAACCCCGGCAGCAGAGGCTGTTCAGCAGGGTGACGAACAGTAAACCCGCACGAAATGCACGCTGACCTCTGCAAGGCAAGCAGAGGAAAGCAGAACTGCCCATCTCCAGCCACCTCTGATATTTCCCCCTTTTCACCATGATGCTTTTGTCTTTGGGGGCTCCTCGGTACCCACCGAACGCCTGGACCTCAGGGGCAAAGAGCTCTGGGCACAATCCAGCACATTCTTCTGACTTGTGATGCGCCACAGGCAGCTGGACCAGGAGCTGGAGCATCCAAGGCATGGTTGGAAAAGAGGATTATGTTGGGGATCACAGAAGAGGTCAATGGAACATCGCAACACAAACCTCTGATTCAGCCCCCATGGATCCTCATGTCTGTGATTATGTGTAGCATTTTCTTTCATCTGTTTTATTTTTAAGGAGCTGTGCATCGCGCCACCATGAAGAATATTGTTTGTGACCCTTCGGCTGGCAGATCCCAGCCCAGCGGATCCCTGTGGGGACAAACAGCTGCTGCCACCCACCCTGATGCATCTCACCGATGGGTGAAACAACTCCCTGGTGCGCCCTGTGCGAGGCACAGAGGGGACTTCGTGACAAGGCATTTCGGAGAAATTACTGAATATTGCACGTATACAAGGGCTGTTAAAATTGAAAACAAATCGCAAACAACGTTTTCGCGTTTGTGCGTTTTGCAAGTTCAGAAGCAGTCAATTCTATTTGCATAACATATTGGACATTTTCCACATCACGTTTTGCATACAAAGTGCTTCTCGGTATAATATCATGAACATAATAGCCATTCAAGTGGTGCGGATACTTACGTAAAGCTCACTGAAAAAGTAACAGATACACAGCGTGATGAACTGAGCTCAGGCTACTCAGCAGTGAGTAAATTATCCAACAGAGAAATGACTCATTCATTTGGAACCAAAATGCTAATACATCACTTATTTAATCAGATGTGCCATCTACTGACCCAGGTACATCAACTAATGATTCCGGTGGACCCCCCCAGTGGGAGAGGGGAATCACCTGCTGGAAATGCTGGCTGTACGAGGCCAAGGTGTTCAGCTCTTCTACTTGTTATGGCGATCACAACCTCTTTTATTACCAAAGCTAAAAGCAAGACTTTAAATGCTGGTGGCATATTGCTATGTCTAGGAGGAATACACAAAGATATGATAACGGAATTAAGGAAGATTGCCAGGACATAAGGCAACCTCGAAATACTGAAACACATTTCCCTAGAGTGCGTGTTGTTCCGAGGCTGTGGGGCAACCTGTATTTTTCTATTTAAAAACTTTAAATGGTGATTATTAAGTGAAGACACTGGCTGCTGAGGCTGCCATGCTGATTCCGCTTTTCCCGTTAGCTTTTGACCTCAGAAATACTCAATTTTGGTGCATGAGGCTTACGTACGAGTTTACACAGTGCCTTATGGAGACACAAGCTTGAACTGAATTAATTCCCTGCAGGTTGGGTGCTTTCTCTAACACATCACTATTTTAAATAGTACTTCTTTTCCACGTTTCTCATAACTTGATAAAACTGCTGTACAGTCTGAATGTCTCTTTTAACTTACCAAAGCAACTTGATACCAAATGTCCCATTTGGCTTAGGTTCAAAGAGCTACCTTGTCAATGTGTCTGGCTTGGGAGCAGGAGCGATACACACGGGTGGAAAATGTACAGAGATATTTTTTCATCTCTCTTTCATTTACTTAGCTGTTCCACATCTCAGCATTCAAGTTGATTAACATCACCTGCTGAAGTTAATTAAAGTATATAGGATGAAATAAGACTAATATGTTTGAGTCCTATCAATCACAGAAGCCGGTGAGTCAATATTTGAAATGAATATATCACAGAGGGGAAAATGCTCAACATAGATCCGAAATCAAAGGAGAAGAGAGGGATTGCATGGTACAGGGTACTTTGATAAGTGTGTCTGGGTGATAACAGGAGCGCATCGCTGCAGATGTCCTGGTCCAAGGGGTTGATAAACGTGGCCTGCGCTCAGGCTCATTTGAAAGCCTTGTGGTGCATTTTTCAGATATCACAGACTGGTCACAAAGCTGCAGCTAAGCCTGGAACTTGGAGAGCCAAGGGCATCTGGGGGAATCAAGCCTTTCAAATGTCTCACCTGGTGATACTTCCCAAGGAATAGCCAATTCGTCACCTCTCTCAGCATCTGGCATCTCCCCGCATGCCAAAGCTCGCACCAAAAGCCGTCCCGCGGTTCCCAGCACAGGGAAAAGCTCAGGGAGCGGTGGCACTGGGTTATCCCGAACCAAACCCAGCTCTTCTCTTCCTCTCCTCAGGCTCACTGCACATTGACTGACCGTGAAAACCTGTAAGAAAGAAGATCAGCGAGACTGTAGAGAAGGGATCAATCCTGGCATGGGTTTGAGATGTTCTCCTCACTCATCTTCTGAGTTCAGCACCTTTACAACTACTGGGAGGGACGTGGAGCTTAGGAGAGGGTTTTGCAGGTGCAGTGACATGGTTTAACCAGCCCAAGTTTTGTGTATATCGCTGTCTTGTGTACATGTCTGAGTTACAGAGCTCTTTCTGCATAAAATATTTAAATACAATTTTATCAGCCGTTCAAATCATTAGCTACAAAGATCCAGACTTAACGTACAGCGAGGACACCGCACATTAATATTTATCACGCTTGATTTGTTTAAGGAAATACATAGAGCTTTTTGGCGCAGGCAATTTCTATGGAATCAAACTGTGAAAGACATTAATCACTGTCAATGATGTGTGTAGGGTACGCAGAGCCTATGGAAATGAAAGGATAAATAAATACACATTGTGTAAGGCTTTAAAAACCGGAGAGCGCTGTTGGGTAGGGATCAGAATTAGGTGGCTGTGGTGGGGAACCTGCTCTGGTGATGCTGCTGATGGATGCAGGACAGCGCGACACGTGGGGACGGTCCCTTCGGGACACGGACACCGGGGCGCTTGTCACCCACTGGTAGACACTGATGGAGCCCAGGTGTCCCCAGAAAAGGGGGACAAACACAGGCGGATTCACTGAGGTCAGGGGAGACGAGCTGTGTTCACCCTGAGTGCGCGGAGGACGATAAATGAAGTTATAACGTCCATTTGCAAACTGAGATGAATTGAACATCACGCGATTAGGCTCGCTGCCGCTTCGGTACCCAGAACAGAGCGTGATTTGAGTGGCTTTGTGCTGCAATAATGATAATCTGCTCAGGAGTCTGCCCAGCCTTCAAAGCAGAAAATGTCACCCTAATCCAAATGACCCATCAGCACCAGGTAAATACCTTCAGGTGTTTCCAGTGATTTGCCAGGAAGAAGAGAAAGGGAGGTCATCTACACTGGTTAAGGGCTGGGGGCTCAGGTCAGTTCACAGGTAATTAGCTCCTCTGTGCCTGTGAATGAATTTATGTCCATTATTTTTCTTTCACAGGAAATTACCAAAAGATGCCCGGCCCAGCTGTCACACCTGTGACCGTCACCGCTGCTGCCATTTTTGGCAAAACAGACAGAATATGCCACTGGGGGTGTGAACCAGACCCTCAGCACCAGGAGGGGCCTAAGCTGGTGCCTTTGCTAACAAGTGGTTTTTTAAGCGAACTCTCTGCAATGCAGTGATTTTGGTGCATTTGCAACTGCAAATAAAGCTCTGTCCGTGCAGAATGACCATCGAAATATTATGTTGTCTCCACAGCAATTTTCTAAGGGGTTAAGGAGGAATTAGAGACACTTTCATCCTTCCCTCAACATCTTTTTATTGCAGTTTAAATGAGAGCGGGCTATTACGAAATAGAAAGGTTTCAAGATGTCTATGTTCACAGGGGAACTAAGGTTTAAAAAGAAAAAAAATGTTAATAAAGCAATTTTAAAATTTAATCGGAGAGTTTATTTCCTCCTTTGCTGCTTTTTCTCCCCCAGGGAAAGATTTCGTTCTTGCCCTGCAAAGGATTTAGTACGAAACCCTTTATTTTTCTGAAGCCAGCAAGAGACAGTCAGAAGTGAGAAGGGGTCAAAGAAATGATGGCTGCTGGCCTCTTTTGTTCTGAGCCGGTGGCTTAGGAGGGAATAGATAATAAACAGATGAGGGACCTCCACACTCTGAGCCCGACTTTGCTCTAAGGTTCAGATTAATTTGGATAAAAATAATTTTCACTCTGTGTTCAGCTTCTAACACTTCCCGAGCTCACGGAAATAAATGGAAATGAAAAGCCCAAGTAAGGTGAGAAAGGCTCTTTCTGCACATGTTGGGGATGACCCCAGAAGGAAGTTTTGGAAATGTTGTCAAAACCACGGAGAAGGTGAGATTTCTGGCCTGACGGTCAGTTCCAGGTGAGGTTCTGATGAACAACTCAGTCTTCAGTTTGGTCTTTAGGGAGCAGTGTAGGGGAAAGGGACCGGGGGGTCCTGGGCACAGCAGGGTGACCATGAGCCAGCACTGGGCCCTTGTGGCCAGGAAGGCCAATGGTACCTGGGGTGGGTTAGAAGGGGGTGGTCAGTAGGTCAGAGAGGTTCTCCTGCCCCTCTGCTCTGCCCTGGGGAGACCACCCCTGGAATATTGTGTCCAGTTGTGGCCCCTCAGTTCCAGAAGGACAGGGAACTGCTGCAGAGAGTCCAGCGCAGCCACCAAGATGCTGAAGGGAGTGGAGCATCTCCCGTGTGAGGAAAGGCTGAGGGAGCTGGGGCTCTGGAGCTGGAGAAGAGGAGACTGAGCGGGGACTCATTCATGTTTACAGATATATAAAGGGGCAGTGTCAGGAGGATGGAGCCAGGCTCTTCTGGGTGACAACCAGTGAGAGGACAAGGGGCAATGGGTGCAAACTGGAACACAGGAGGTTCCACTTAAGGTTGAGAAGAAACTTGTTCCTGGTGAGGGTGTCAGAGCCTGGCCCAGGCTGCCCAGGGAGGTTGCGGAGTCTCCTTCTCTGCAGACATTCAAACCCGCCTGGACCCCTTCCTGTGGAACCTCAGCTGGGTGTTCCTGCTCCATGGGGGGATTGCACTGGATGAGCTTTACAGGGCCCTTCCAACCCCTCACATTCTGGGATTCTGTGATTCTTTTGAGACCCAGCCTGCAAACTCCGAGTCCATTGCAATAACACCATTGCTGAACGTTGCAAAGTTTCTCCTGCTCTTAAGATTTAAGATGCTGATTTTCCCCCACGCTTGCCCAGCTGGGGTCAGGCATGCAAGTCACAGCAATAACCACGCAGGGAGATAATTCCTGTGACTAAACTAACGCGATCTGTCAGCGCTGGGCTGAGAAAAGTCTCCTGTCAGAGTCATCGATTCATGTTGCTCCATCCATGTGTCCCCACGATACTGATGCTCCGGCAGCTCTGGACCAGCTTTTTGGTGGCAGCACCTCCCTGTGACACTGATTTGTGTGTTTTAAGAGAATGGGAAACTGCTGCCAGACTGCGGCACGGTCCTGCCGGCGAGCAACCTTATTTTATGGCTTTAGGGCATTTGCTTCTGCTGCCCTACACCCTGTCTGTAAATCATATTCAGAGAAAAATTGATACTGGTTTTATGCAGGAACTCATAAATTACTAGAGCCTGTATTTTAGATATATTCCTCCATTTTTCTACAAAGCTTTCAAGAGATGGATTAATTAATCAAATTAAATAAAGCTCTCACCGACTTTCATGATAGTCATGAGCACTGTGCGACTTTGGAAGTGAGATTTGGTATGAATGTAAATGAAAAACTACTGTAACACTTCATGTGCTGTTTCTACTGACATATTTACGTAGCTTTTGAATAATGTTGACAGAAAGACAGGAACCGGACACCGCGATGGGAGCAGCTGCTCCTCGCCCGCGGCCAAGCACGGAACCGCTGCAACATCTGGAGGGTTATGAAACATGAAACAGCCCTAATCTGGAACCAACACCATTGCTACGGGGTGTCGGTTTTTAAGGAAACAGAGTGGACTTGGCCTTTGTAGGAAAAAACCCCCACAAACCTGAAAACAGACATTAGGTGATGCAAAATTCAATCGACTTGTTGTGTATCGACCTTGACTTTAAGGTGACCAGATCCAATTAATGATCGTTAATGTGGCTACAGGCAGCCTGGAGTGACCTTCTCAAGAACCACGTGAACCTGGAGATAAGCAAAATAAGATGCAGGGTTGCAGTCATTTAGCCAAGCAGCGCAGAAAACTGCTGCCAAAATCTGCGTTACAGAGCAAAAGCTGTTTGGGAGACCCTGGAAATATGTTTCTGAATAGTAGGTAAACCAGGAGGATGTTTCAGGAGTTTAAATGACTCTCGCTAACTCCTTAAATAGGGAAGTGTGTCTGGAGTCTTAATAACGTGCCCAGAGGGGCAGGAAGAAGCAAGATTTAAGGAAACCTGAATCAAATCTGACTTTCATTTCAACTTGCATATGATCAGGGAGGAGGGGATGCTCTGCAGTTCAGGTATGAGAAAGGTGGTAAAAAAATAAATCTCAAGTGCCCTAAAAACTCAATTTTTAAAGCAATGCTGTCTTAGGGAAGATAAAATCCATTTGGCTCCCATGGAGATTTGGACTTTGTAAGGACCTGATGATCTTTTGAAGGTTTGGGGTTGGATTCACCGGGGTGCAAAGCGACGCCAAGGGAGGTTAATGGGAGCTTTGCGGTGTTCGGACCTGGAGCAGTGTAAAACAGGGACGATGAAAGGAATTTACTTCAAGCCTTTAAATCAAGCCAGGCCAGGATTGCCTCTTAAATATCTGCTTTAGTTCAAGCCATGAGACGCAAGCTTGATTCACAAACAACCGGCTGAAACCCTATAGCCCGTGCTAGCCGGGGGAAGGCTAATTGATCATAATGATCCCTTAAGAGGTGGAAATCTAAGAGTGGGTAACTATCAATCTGGTTCCTAATGGAAAGGTGTGCGTGCCATTAAAACACCCATTGTGCGAGCCACTTTGCTCCCGGTCTGAGTGGTTATGTTATACTAATCACCGCAGCAAATAAAAACCCCGGGTGGTAATTTCCAGAGCCGGGTAAAGGTGTTCGGGGAAAATGAGCACTCTGCTGGCCCACTTCAGGTTTTTTCTTTCTTTTTGTCTTGTTGAAGACCGGAGGTTTTTACAGAACAAGCTTTCCCCTTCGAAAATGTAAAGAAAAAGCCACATCCCTCCAGCTGTTGAGTTAAACAGAGTGTTATTCAAATTACGTAGGGGAAAAAAATGTCATAACATAATGAGAATCAAATGCTGGCTTCAGGCGCCTTCATATTTGAAGACTTTAAAAACAACAATAGCAACAAAACAGTTCAATCTTTTATCAGTAGAAAATGGTCATTTAAATAAACATTAACTAAGCTGGGGAACATTGATGTTGTGGTAGCAATTTGCTTCTGATAGACAAGATACTTAAAGTCTTATTCTTTTTAATAGGTGGGACTTTTAGAGAAACAGTTGGTGTATTAAAGCAATAACTGCTCCTTTCCCTTGCTGTTTTGCTCCGATCGTGCCAGGGTCTGGAGCGGGACCTTCCCCGGGAAAGGGGAACGGGCACCTCGTTGGGTGCTGGAGATGGAGACAGCCGGTCAAAGCATTCCATTATCTCATTGGGTCAGTGTTTCTAGGTAGGGAATCAACACCTACTTTTGGTTTTGCAGAGAGCGGTGTGAAAACACAGTGGATTACGGCCACAGGATGCGGCCGGGGGGCCCCAGGCGCACCCGGAGGACCGGAGGCTGAAAGCCGAGCACAGAGCATCCCGCATCCCACCGAGCATCCCTCAAAACGGGTCCAAAGGCAGGACCTGTGGTGCGGTGGGGGAACGCACACACGCTGCATGATTCCTGCTGTCAGGCCAACTATGTTTTTTGTCTCTGAAATCACGAACAGCAAGCGAAGGCGGACACCAAACGCATGGGAACGGCAGCTGACAGTGGGACTGAAAGCAACGCAGTTCTTGCAAACAAAGAACAGTCAAGATGGTTAAGCGGCCCCACAAGGAAGGAAAGACATTACTAATATCATTAATTTGATTTGCAGCAGCTACTTGAAGTCTAACCACAGGCAGGGAAGCCACTGAGTCAGCTCTGCGCTGCACAGAATCAAAAGGGAACCTCAGCACAAACATCTTACTCAAAAATCCCAAGGAAAGGCTTTTCACAGTACTTTGAGTGTTTAAACAAACCGCTCGCAGGCTATCGAGGGCTGAGTCTTCCTAACAAGCCCCAGCACAGAACCTCCAGCCACGACACACGCAGCTATCTCCGAAATCAAGTCCTGAATTTGAGGGAATATGCAACAGGAAAAGAACAAAAGGATCCTTTGATGTGTTCAACCACATGATGTTGAGCAAAAATGCAAATGCTCTCTCATGCTAGAGAACACTTATCAATATTAAGGCATACACGGAGGAGAAGAAAGAAGGAAGAACAAAATACAACACTTAACAAGAGGGTAATTTAGCCTGTTGGCAAGCACTTTAAGTCTGGTTCATGAAAAATTACTTGCACAATTGTTTTGCAGGGTTTCTGGGCTTTTATGCATAAATCATAGTATTGATTCAACGCAGGTATCAGACTTACTCAGGTGTACAACTGCATGTGGGCAGAGTTAAAGCAAGAAAGGATTTAAGTGTGGAAATTGGAGAGGAAAAAAACAGCCCCCCTGTTGCTCCTACAAGCTCGGCTGCGATTGTCAAACAGCTGGAACGCCGGTGGATTGTTAATTAAAACATGTTGGTGACCACCTTCTGCAGCTGTCTCGGGAGAACATCCAGCCTGCACGTAACTACCAAGCTCAATTGTATTTTAATCCACCCATTTTTTCCCCCTTTGAGGCTGCATTTTCTCTTTTTTTAATAGAGAGAAGACAAAAAGAGAGGGCTCTGGAAGCCCAGGGATGGCCGAGTGAAAGAGAGGAAAAAAACTCAATTAAATGTTACAAATTACAACAAATATTGCAGTCAGGGTGAGGAAGTGGAGGGAGAGAAGTGTCAGGAATAACCTGCGAGGGCTTGTTTCATGGTGTTCGTATTTGCTGGGCACATTTCCGCATCTTAAAATAGAGGGAAGGGTTCCTGGGGTGCTGCCATATGCAGAGCGGTGGTCACGGAGCAGGGTCAGCGAGGATGCTGCGCACTCAGAACATGGGAAAACAACAAGGGAAAGCCTTGGAAATTAAACTAGACACAAAGAACCTGTATCACTTGCACAGACATGCACTAATTTAATCGCTTTCTATCCTGATTCATCCCTCAATATATTCCGCACAAGCACATTGTATTTGGTATTTGAAGACGTTCAGCTGGCCAGAGCTCATGGTGTGGTAAACTCTTTGTCCCTCTGTCCAATAAAATGGAGATGTAAAACGAAGCCTAAGGAAGTTCAGGATGAACCCATACACTGTTAAAACTTGGAGCTTCCCAGCCGTTTTGCTTGTACCACAGAGGAACGTGGATAACACAGCGCTAATCGCCCTCTCCGATGAGGACTTATTTCCAATCTGATTCCACCCATCTTGTTGCCGCTACTATCGTTATTTACTCATAATAACAACAACCAAAGGCAATAATGTGGTCACACCAAGGAGCCGCACATCGCTCCTCTGTGCAGACGCCCCAGGTTACCCCCGTGTCCAGTTATTCCCATTCCAGTCTGTTTTTCCCACCACCCTCCCCTTCACCAGACACAAAACTTGGGGAGTTTTCTCAAGTCAACTAAAGCCGCAGAGCAAACGTGTTCAAATCATTGTGTCAAACCCCAGCCCCTGGTTCCTTCTCTCCAAACCCGACTTGTGCTGATCATGATCAGCTGCTCGGATGGGAGAAGATCGGGTTTTATGCAAGAAGCTTTAAACCCATCATCCAGCTCTTGTTTTAAGTACGTCTCTTGCACTAAAATCTTAATAAATATTAATTAAACGTTCGGGCCATCCTAACTTGATTTGATCCATTTGCTTCTTTCCAATTAAATAAAAAGTGGGGTAGAGTAAGGGAATTATTTGTATTATTATTATTAGAATAAAAAATAGCTATCTGTGCCAGCGTCTTAAATCAAATTAATCATTTTCTTCCTGTTCCAAGGTTAGAGTGACATTAAGTTTCACTCATACCTGGCCATATTTAATGTGTTTTTCCAGTGGCTGCAGCAGGGTGGAGGTTGAAACAGCCCGTGATACAGCGCTGACACCAACTTCCATCCTCCCTGCAAGAAAACCGGGTGTTTACTCAGTACCTGTGATAAAGGGCTCGCTGAGCGATCCAGAAATGTTAATCCACCCCGTGCAGGTGAGTGTTGTTGTCCTTATTTCACAAATGCACATGTTAATTGCCTCCACGCCATAAAAACCACGCGCATGCTTTAAGCAATGTATGTTTTTACTCCTGCTGCTCCAAGGACTGCGTAGAGAAGTGTAAATTCCTATATGCTACGTTAATAAAATAAGAAATACCTCCTGGTCACCAGTTCTTTCCCAGCACATACAATATTGTTCACTCTGCTGCTGTGGTCAGTCCCATATTAAATTACTCAAGACAGACAGAAATGTCCCCATTTCCCTTGGGAGGTTCTTTCGCAAGCTGCTGGGTCTGAGTGTGAGAATTTTCCCCTTTATATTCACCCTTTTCTTTTTCCATTCCTATTGTATGATCCGATTACACAGGGTTCCAGCTCCTGGCAAAATGCTCCTTCCCTCCTGGTTGGGTGCCTGAAGATGGATGGCGCAGAGCATCCCAGGATCAGCCTTAATCTGAACTAATCAAATGATGACAGCCCCTCTGAAAAGAGAAGTAATTACACAGTATAGATTGTATGTATCTCTTAGGAGATGAAGACTCGGATTTGATTATCTAAATTCTCCTTAATGCTTTATGATGAAGTTAAGGATGAATATTGCTTTGAAAGCGATTCAGCCAGAACTTCCCCTTCGAAAGAAAGGCCTGAAACATGGTACAAATGATCAAGAAATGGTCCGGATAAGGTTTCTGTTCACTAGTCCAAGACACAATGGGAGACACTGATTTGAGGTAGCTGGAAGTGCAGTAATATCCCATCGAACAGAAGAACCAAGGCTGAGCTGCCCAAACCGTCCTCTCAGGCAGCAGAAAAATGAATGAATAGAAATGAATCTCACTGTCCTGGTTTTGTTAAAAACAAGACCAGTTCTATTTTAGCGAATTTTCCTTTCAGCTAAGTACCTTCTAAGTAACTGCACTTCCTGAGTTCAGCTACGTTTCCTCGGACACTGCACTCCGAAGCTGATAAAGGTGACCAAGGGAATGCAGAAGAAGTGCCACGTTTGGATTTATTGCTATAACAACCAAGGATTCTGATAACGGGACATATTTGCAAGGAGGGGCAGACAGAACAGGTGACTAAAACCAAAAACTGAGTATCCCAGCCCATCCATGTCATTCACCCTATAGAAGTGGGAGATCACAAGTGTCTGGTTCTCTTCAACCATGGCCGGCATCTAAAGAGGACCCTGTATTTAGTACTGTTTCCATTCCTGATCTTTGCTAACAAAAGGGAGAAATAAACAATTGCAGTGAGTGACATCTTTGGTGGTCACCTCAGCTGGCAACCCGGGGAGAACCAAATCAAATCATCCCCAGATGGGTCTGAGAGCGGCTGATCAGACGGTCCCTCGGCTCTGCTCCCCCACATACAGACATTTAGGATATTCTGGGGAAACTGAAACACAGAACCACAGAATGTGAGGGGTTGGAAGGGACCTGGAAAGCTCATCCAGTGCAATCCCCCCATGGAGCAGGAACACCCAGCTGAGGTTCCACAGGAAGGTGTCCAGGCGGGTTTGAATGTCTGCAGAGAAGGAGACTCCACAACCTCCCTGGGCAGCCTGGGACAGGCTCTGCCACCCTCACCGGGAAGAAGGTGCTTCTCACATTTAAGTGGAACCTCCTGTGTTCCAGTTTGTACTCATTGCCCCTTGTCCTACCATTGGTTGTCACCCAGAAGAGCCTGGCTCCATCCTCCTGACACTCACCCTTTATATATCTGTAAACATGAATGAGTCCCCCCTCAGTCTCCTCTTGTCCAGCTCCAGAGCCCCAGCTCCCTCAGCCTTTCCTCACACGGGAGATGCTCCACTCCCTTCAGCATCTTGGTGGCTGCGCTGGACTCTCTGCAGCAGTTCCTTGTCCTTCTGGAACTGAGGGGCCACAACTGGACACAAGATTCCAGATGTGGTCTCCCCAGGGCAGAGCAGAGGGGCAGGAGAACCTCTCTCGACCTGAAGTTTTCACTGAGCGTTTTCTGGCCTCCAAGTGAACTGTAGGTTACTTTTCACAGCCCTTTTTCCAGGCCTTTCCTTTGAACTGGTCCCTGCCAACAGCCGAGCGCAGCCCCCGGAGCATCGCGGTTCCTGCGCTCCTGTTACAGAGGCATTTTTCATGCATTTATTTGATCCTGGGTCCAGCCCCCTGCACAACAGGCTTGTGGTGCCGAAGTCCAGCTGCTGAGCAGCCCCTGGCATGGAAAGGCTCGTTCAGACGGGAGGTCATCGCTAATAACACCCGCCGGAGCGCTGCCCTCCCCTCCTCGCCGTTACATCTTTAGCTGGCAGCTGGAAAGCAAGAGGTATATTTGGATCCTCTTTAAATATTGATCACAGCTTAAAACCAAAGTCTATCGATTTGCCTGCGAGTCTGTGCAGCCTCGATACTTTGCTGAATGTTTTCCTGGAGACGGGAGAAGGCTCCTTGAGTTATGATGTTAATAAGAGCAGCCCAGGAGGAGTCCCTGATGTTCAAACCGCAACTTCAGAGAGAACATTTTTCACTGGCAGGGGCCTCTGGACGCTCTGTGCTTCTTAATGTTTCTCTATCAGCTGTGTTGATGAGCCTTTAATATAAAAGCTTTGGAAAGGAGTTAATTGCAGCTCCCGCAGCTCTCGGGGACTCCTTCTGTTGTGATTTTAGGGCAAACAGCCATTTTAGAGCCACGCCGGTGTCGGGCTCTCCCATTCCCCATCTCTCGCACACAGTCCCTGCTCCAGCACTCTACTTAGACGTGTAATTAAGTACAAGTGCGTGAGTTTTGGCTTTGGCATCATCAGGGAGATATTTGCTGCCCTGAGGACAAGCAAGTGCTGGAGGGACACATTGAGATGTCCCCATCCCATTCTGCACATGGGTGGGAGAGCCCCGGTGCTCCTGGTTCTACTGAAATCACAACACGGAGGGAAGGAGATAAAAGCAAACCCCACAGGGTTTATATATACATACCTACATATGCTTGTGCATTAAACACTACTAATAAATAACGAAAAGAATCAGTTTTCCTCAATCACCACCCAGCATAACCTGAAAGCAAAATAAGGTTTTTTGATAGCAATACTAAACCAGGCAGCAGCCCGATGGTACCGGCCACCTCCCTTTCAGATGGAGTGCGCTACCTTGCTATTAAGAGTATCAAATACGTAGTGCTTTAGAGAAAAACACGAGATCCTCGTACGTCCCTCTGTTGTATTTAACAACTTGCATCGAACTCTGCAAGGGGGAGGATAAATCCTCCCTGTCCAACCCGCGTTTGGGCTGCCATGAAGCATGAGACTTGTTTAATCTGATTATTTAAGGGACAAATCTCTCCTGCACATCTGTGGCTGCTGAAGGTTCTCAAGGGAAGAGCCAAATTAAATTATGCCCTCAATGGTTTTATACACGGGAGACCAAACCGCAGCCGCAGCACAAGGGCGCAGATCTGAGGCTTCAGCCCAATGTGACACGGATTCACTGTTCTTAGAGCAAAGTGCTTGGGTTCTCCATCGCTCATTTCCCCATCTGCAAAACAGGAGTAACATCACCGACTTCCCTGCGAAATCCTGGGGATGGGCCCTGTGAAGGGCCGCACGCCCTTGAGCAAACCATCCTGTTACAGACTAGAGTATTTTGGGGGTATTTTAGGAGCTGACACTCAGCAGTGTCAGTGATTTGTGAGTTTCTGTATTTGCGATGCAGCATTTCCTCACCCCATCTGCAGGAGAGACTGAACTGCAAGGACAATCACATCCACTTCTGTTACCGATCCTAGGGCAGGATATTAGTTTTTGCAGAGAGAAACCGAGCCAAGGCTTCTCCTTTCTCATCAAATCCCATTTGTTTTGTTTCTCTTCCTAAAATAACTTAGGGCTATTTAACAGAAGTGAAACCTCCGATAACTCTTTAGCAATCGCTGCCAGTCTGCAAAGAGCATCTTTTTATGCAGAATTTTCTGTTTCACCCGCTACTGCTTTTTGAGGACGGGAAAAGCTTTTTCCTTTGTTTTGTTTTAATTCTAAGAGGTCACTAAAGTTGACAAATCCAAATCATTGCCAACACACAGTCATTCTCTTAAAAATAATAATGACATCATTGGCCATAATCACATCCATCTTCCATCCTTTTTTCGTTTGCCTGCAATAAGGAGGTTGCCAGTCAGAATTTTCCTTTTTGAAACAGGCTGTCTTAAACGAATTGTGAACACAATTCTCAAAAGCAGATTGAAAATTAATTGCAGCGCATCATTTTAATGCATGTTTTCAGCAACCAGCCTGCAGAGCTGGACCGTGTGGTCTCTATTTAGTTAAGATACTGCATACTCTGTGTATCGAGTATATTCCACTGCCTGATCTCGGGCAGGCTGTGCCTCAGCCCAGCACCCAGCACCCTGATTCTGCTCTGATACATTGAGAAAAGATCACCCCAACCAGACCTCCTCGCTGCTGCCTGTCTCAACACTCAAATATCCCCTTATTCCTGCTTTGGAGTTGACAAAAGCCTTATTTTCTCAAGGAAATGATATCAGGAGCTGCTGTGCTTCCAGTCTCCCATCCAGGCAAGGCTGGACCAGGTGAAGGTTTTGGTCCTTCCACCCTGGGATGCTCTATCAGGCACCCGCATCTCCAACACTCCCCAAACCCAAACGCATCTGGAAGAACAAGGTTTGCTAATATCTTCCCACTATGGACAGGCTGGAGATGACTTTGTAGGCCTTTCTGTTTCTCTGATAGTGTTCAAGTGCTATGGCTTCTGGCCCCTTTGGAATTTCCCTTATTAAAGTGAAAATGCATTTTAAGATGATCTGAAGTCCTGAACATCTGCTTTATTGGACTGGGTAGAAGTAGAGAAGCAGAAAATATGTACTAGGTTCAGCAGATACTGCTTGCTTACTCTCAGGAAAAGTTTATAATTAGTATTCTTTAAGGGTATTTCAGTATTTTCTGAAGCCTTGAGTTTGGAGAGCCTTACAGGGAGATATGGATAGACTTGAGAGCTGGGAAACCACCCACCTTATGAAATTTTACAAGAGCAAGTGCTGGATTCTTCGCCTGGGACAGGGTAATCCTGGTTTTACACACAAACTGGGGTACAAGAGACTGGAGAGCTGCCCTGCAGAAAGAGAGAGGGGTTGGCTTGATGGTAAAGCGAATGAGTCAAATGTGTGCCCTGGCAGCCAAAAGAGCCAAATATGTCCTGAGGTGCATCCAGCACAGCATTGCCATCTGGTCATGGCCCGTCCACCTGATTTAAGGACTTGTTCGCCTGAGTCAAACTCTTTTGTTTAATAACCGCTATTGACTTATCCTCCACGAATTTGCCCTGTACCTTTGGTCCGTACTCAGCGCTCTCCATTGACGGCGGCAGCAGCCGGTCCCATCCTGCACACGTAATTATGGACCGGCTGACAAACGACTCCTTGCTGCTTGTTTTATATCTGCTGCCGGAGAATTTCCCTGGGTGCTCTCTTGTTCTTGCCATGAAAGAAACATAAACCCAAGTGCAGTTCCTGTTGCTCTTCCAGAGACAGGCTGTTGCTATTCCGAGGACATATTTACTGCTCTGTCTTACGAAGTTTGCTGGGTTTCATGCTTTTATGAAATATATTCAGCCACACTTGCGATTATACTCCAATATGTTCCCAACATACCGCGAAACTGGAGATGGTGGCAGAAAAGGCTGATTTTTTAACATATCTTAAACATTTTTTTCTCCTTCATTAAAGCGGAATAATTGTCACAGCATAATGTAGCTTAATGTCAAAATGTAACGCAAGAGTCTATATCCCTTACCAAGATCATCACATTTTAAATCTATGGTTTGTGTTGTTTTTTCAGTATATGCAAGGCAGCTTGGGGAGTTATATTATCTTCTTCTTTTATTACCAAGTGGGGTGGTGGGACAGAGCCCTTCGGGACCCACCTTCAGAAGGACCTTCAGGAGCTGCCGAGCTCCCGGCACCGGCCGCCTGAACGCCCAGGATTAAATGACACCGAAGGGAATATCTGTTAAAAGGTGATTTTAGCTTTCTGTAAACGATGCCTTGCAAGCAGACCCATCCGAGAGCTGAGCAGCAGCATAAAACAACCACTCAGAAATAAATCTTTCCATAATTAGGCCACAAAGTGGAAAGTTAACACTACATGGGTGAGCACCTGAAAGGAGAGGATGAAACGTTTCTCAAGGGTCCACCAAACCTGGAAAAGCAAATCACTCAGGCCAAAGAAAATGAGACTAAGTAGAACTTCTACCATTGACCTCTCTCATACCGAGTGCCTTCTTCACATTCCTGGTCTTAAAAAAGGGGGGAAAAAATACCCACGTGTGCTGTTGAGAAGATAGCCACGGGCTGAGTTGGATTTGAATTTTGATCAAAGTTTCTTCTCATTTGACATGCTTTTCTGTGCCTGCATTCCCAATCTGCCTTCTGTGCTTAAAATAATGCTTCCCACAGAAGAAAAGGCCATACAGAACAAGAAACCCTGGGCTCCCGCAGCTTGTGCTGCCTGCTGTTCCTCGGCCAGAATCGCGGCTGCTGGCAAAGGAGCATCACGGAGTGTCCGCCTCCTCCCGCCCACCCGCAACCGGCACCACGACGCCCACCCTTCCACACACCGAACTCCGCCACAATCTTCTCATTCGAGCCCTCCTCATCATCATCTTCTCATCATATCACAAGAAGATGAAGACCCGCACACCAGTACAGTAGAGCATCCAACTGGGAAGGGTCCTCTCCAGTTCCCATCTGTAGGGATCCCCATTCGCACTCTGCTGAATACACAAATTCACAGTATCACAGTATCACAGTATCACAGTATCACAGTATGTTTGGGATTGGAAGGGACCTCAAAAGATCACCTAGTCCAATCCCCCTGTTGGAGCAGGAACGCCTAGGAGAGGTCGCACAGGAAGGTGTCCAGGCGGGCTTTGAATGTCTCCAGGAAAGGAGACTCCACAACCTCCCTGGGTAGCCTGTTCCAGTGTCTGTCACCCTCACTGAGAAGTTCTTCCTCAAATTTAAGTGGAACCTCTTGTGTTCCAGCTTGATCCCATTACCCCTTGTCCTATCATTGTTTGCCACTGAGAAGAGCCTGGCTCCATCCTTGTGGCACTCACCCTTTATATATTTATAAACATTAATAAGGTCACCCCTCAGTCTCCTGTTTGCTTTGGGGAAAACGTATAATGTGGTTTAGATCATCGATGCAATTGTTTTGTAAGCGTCTTCCTCGCGGCCTGTGCCTTTGTACATCATTCTTGTTATACCACAGACAGCAGCACAATAACTTAAGAGTGGAATTAACCAAAGCCGGGACTTTCAGGCAAAGGAAAACAGCCAGTGGTTGAGGGGATGAAATGGGGGATTAGAGCATCCACAGCCACGTGGGTCCATCTGACAGAAGACCCGGATATGTGCAGGGCACGAGTTACCAGCGCTCCCACCCGCGTTGTTCTCGATTCATTGCGGTGGAGAGCTGAGCTGCAAAGCTCTCTGCACAAAAATCACGTAACATGCCCTGCAAAGCCACTGCAATATTTTAAAATGTGGATTATCTCCAGCTTCTGCTCCTCTTGATGGTTCCACCTCATTTGTCTTGCTACTCTCATTTCCTTCAATGTGTGTTTTCTTTACAGGCTACTAACTACAGAAAACTTGAAGCAATCAGCTGAAGTTTACTCATCGACATATCACTTCGTTAGCTGTAAATTCATTTCCAAGGGGGCGGTGAACTTTAATGAAGTTGGAAATTGAATCATGCCGCTGCGTTTAGGGAAATGCAGGAGCCTAAGAGAGGGCGGTCCATCCAAAAGGCTCCCTGACCAAGCTAAAGATGAAAACACCGCTTGACCAAGCATTTTTGTTTCTTTACGGTATCCTGCCTCTTTCTGAAATATTTGTGAATCATGTGGGTGATGCTGCAAATGCAACTTTCACCTTGGGACCATGGGTGCTCAGTGGGGTTCGGTCCCCAGGATGGATCCAGCTCCTGCACCCGGACAATGAACAAACGACCTCGGTCCACGGGATGAGTTCACGAGCAAACATGCGTGTGTGTGCCCACATTCACAGCCAGAAATCGCTGTAGCTGTTGGAACAAGAAGCCACGTGCCTGCTCAGAAAAACACAAATTTAAATAGCTAAATGAATGTTTATAATGATAATCATTATTATTGTTATTGCAGCTTCTCCCTGGGACACCACGCAGCTACATACTTATTAGTGACTGCCAGCTCAGCGGGCCAGGTAAGCGGCGTTACTCCCATTTCACAGATGAGCCGGGAAATGTGTGAGAGTAACCAGAAAAACCCGGGGGACACAGAGCCCAGGACCACGATGCCCTTGAGCTGCAGCTCTTCCTTAGATCTCAACCCAAACCTCAGGAGTCCCACTAATTTCCCTACCGAAAATGCTGGAAACCACGGCCCGCTCGGTGACTCTGGTGCTGACCCTCCACCCAAGCCCTCGAACCAAGAAACCAGCTAAGAAACACCAGAGAAACCCTATTTGTTGAAGGAATTTGGCACACGAGCGGCACCTTCTTCTCCTTTGACGGGCCTGGCAGGTTGTTCTTTTCATCAACTCTGTTTCTTCATGGATTTGTTTATTCGGAAAGGTCAGGGTACTACATTGTACCACGCATTATCTCGTCCCCACGTCCCCGTCGCCGCAATAATCATCCCTTCAGCACCTTTCCTGCGAGGCTTTGACACTCCCAAATCCAGCTGAGACTTCTCGGTACTTTAATTAATGAGATAACAAAAGGGAAAACACCCAAAGAGTGAACCCCCGAGTTGAAGACTTTATCTGCTCTTTGCAGCTGCATCTTTTTTTCTCTCTTTTTCTTTTTTGAGCTGCATTCCAAGTCCGTCAATACTGTTTCCCATTAAATTAAATAGCTTATTGACTGGTGTGAGACGTGGCCACAAGGCCGATAGGATCCGAGCGCGGTACTTTCTCAGCGCAAACAATCACAGGTCACTGCACAGTAAATCAGTTGGTAATGGAGTTTGAACTCTGAGAATCAGTTCTGTGTACCCTTTTTATTTGTTTTTAATTTGTATCAATGGTAATTCTGTCGGTTTCAATTTATGTGACGGCCGCAGGTTGTGGAGCAGCGGAAGCACCATTTTTCTTCTCGTTAACCGTTGAGCTCACGGCGCCGTGGCAGCTCCCGAGCTCCCAAGTGTTAAGGTTTCTTAGCACCACTGGCTTTATTTTCCTCTGGCTTCCTTTTCCATCGGCGACACCACCAGAACCAGTTCCGGAGCCGCTGGGGCTGCGGCACCAGCTCCGTCTGCGAACGCTCCTTCCCTGGCACGTTCCCCCAGCTGTTTAGGGGCTCCCACCTGGATTTGGGACCCCAACATCATTAACGACTCTCTGAATTTATCTCATTCCTTTTTGAACCCATTTATACTGCGACACCTGGAGGCACAGAGTACAGCAACTTAATTATGAATTATATACAAAAATTACTTCCTTCTGTTGCTCTATTCTTATTGGCAGACAATTTTGGCAGGTGTCTCCTAATAACTGCCATGTGACAATTAATGAATAATCACTCCCGCCATCCATCACCTCTGCTCCAAGGTAAGGATTCTGGTCCAGCAGGCTTCTCCAAAGCAACCTGGCCGGTCCATACAACATCCCACCTGCTGCCCTTTGTCTCTTGTCCAGTTTTGTGGGGCTGTTTTGCTGCTGGGAGACTCGAAGAGCAGCCAAGGATTTATAAAGCTGTGTAAGGTGTCTTTTGTTTGCTTCGTTTTCTATTTCCTCCTCAATACTTCACACAGTTCTGCTCACCTTTTGGCCTTCAGCTGGTGATTCCAGAGAACTATCCGCCAACACTTCACGGGCCACTTTTTTGAGCGATAATGCTTCAATCAGTGTCCATGCCGCTCATTGCTTGTACACGACCAGGGCTCCGTTTCCCATGTGCATTGTCAATTTGATTTGCTGTTTCTTGGTTCGGACACTCAATAAGGGGCTCCAGCTCTCGGTTTAACCAATGCTGTTTGTTTCACCTGTACAAGCATCGTGGCTCTTCTGGATCCATCTTTACACCCTGACACCCACTTTTCCTGCCCCTTTCTAGATGCTTCAGTCCCCACGTTCACATCCAATATCACTTTTCCACCCCTCTCCCTCAGCAGCGATCTGTTTGCCCCCTCATTGCCTTTAGCACTTAATGGATTATTTGAAGTGACAATATAAGGTGACTCGCGTGTCAGGTTGTTAAAACAGCGATAAGACATTGCGCTAGGACGACATTAACTGCATCATAATGGTCAGGGAACGTCTTGCGATATTCCCACATACACCAAATGAGTTTGCAGCGTCTGGGATGTTGTTAAAGCTGCTGCCGGGACGAGCGGCACCGCTTGTGTTTGCCGGGCATTAAGAAGGGGATGTACAGAACACGGCTGTTTGCAAAGTCACATACACACACGTTTCTCCTCTACAATATTTTGCGAATCTACACAGACGTGTTAGGAAAACTGTCACTTGCAGAAACTTCTTTGCAACCAGAGTGTGATTTTGCTTTTTTTTTTTCCTCGAGTGATTAATCAAAGGCTGAAATAGAACCAGCCTGACAAAAAGAGAAAGAAACGTATCCATGGGCTTAGAAAACATACCAAGGAAATACCTGAATGAGGCGCACTGGGGAGTTTATAGCTATATATGCACTTTGTGTTTGTGCTTCATTCACAACCAGCGTCCCTCACCGTGCTTTATGTGGGAGTGAGAGATGCCCTCAGTGGGGAAAAACGGGTATCCTCAGCACATTATGCAAACAGAGCTCCATCCAACACTCGTAAGGCAAACTGTAATTTGAACAAATTAGCCAGCCAAGGTAAACCAACAGATGAGGTGGGTAAACAGCGCGGCTGGAGCCGACTCTGCCGGCGACAGCAGCACAAATGTGTTGCACCGACCTTCCTCTGGGGAAGGCAAAGCCGAGCATCCCCAGTCTCTTTTTAGGGTGAACACACACCAAATCGATGTATCCTTTGCACCGCAGTGCAGGCATCCCCGCTTTGGGTTAAAGAATCGTTTTGGTTGGAAAATACCTTTAAGATCATTGAGTCCACCTCTAACCCACGTCCCTGAGAACCTCATGTCCGTCTATCCAACCCTCCAGGGATGGCGGCTCCAGCACTGCCCTGGGCAGCTGTTCCAATGCCCCACAGCCCTTTCAGACCCACATGGGATTTATTCACCTTAATCTTAATCAGAGATTTTCTGCACAAGCCTCTCCAAGCAGAGCAAGGAATCCAGCAGATTTCGCCATCGCTTCTATCACGCAGCAAACAACCACAGGTGACAAAACTAGAAACCAGGCTAATGGGTTTTCACCTATGCGCTCTTGGCCTTTTGTATATTTTTTTAAATTTGCTTTTAATTTGTATTGATCTTTCCCCATTTTGCTCTAATCCCGCCTGTGTCAGCAGGTCAGGAAACGTGCCAAGGAAAGAATAATCTCACAGAAACACAGGGAAAGGTAAAATTGGCACACGAATACATATGCATGTGCAGTTCGATGCGGCTGTGCCTGGGTGGGGAGCGGCTCCATCTGGGGCCCTGTCACTTGTCGCAGGGTGATTTTGCTGGGACAGAAGCCACAGCCCTGGGGGCTTCACCTGCGGGGGACAAACCTTGAAGGAGTAGCTATTTAAATCCTCAAACCTGGAACTCCCCCAAAAGCGATAAACAACTGCTTATTTACCGGTTCTGCTCGGGCTTGTCTGCATCAGTTTATTGCTTGTTCATTGTGATCACATCGGTATTTTTAATTTTGTCATGCTAATCAGCAGCAAGTGGCAAGCTTTCTGTTAATTGCAGAAAGGAAAGGTGTTTGATGGGGAGATGGAGGTTGGATTGTGCAGTTTGAGCAGAGCTCGGCTCTATCACACCGCTCAGTGCCACCCATGGGACGGCCTTTCTCCTCTCCTCACCTTCACTCCCAGATAATACATCCTAGATAGGAAGTGACTGATTGAATATCCATGATAAACCACTTACAGCTCAGTCCCCGCCATGCAAAGTGCTGTCAAACAGTTCGGAATAAGAAGTGTATTAATAAAAATCATGATCCGCGCACAAACAGAAAAGGGCTAAATTCTTCAAATAAATGACTCGCAACAAATAATTTGACCTGCTCTCATGATCGGCTTATGCCCTGAAGCATGAAGATTATCTGCCCCATGTAATTTTCTCCTAGCTGCAAAGACTATTCATATTCATATAAATGTCTAATCCTCTAATCTAATCCTTTTTTTTTCCTGCTTGTGCTAAAGCTCCACAGTCTATACTCAAAAGCCCTCTGAGCAATGGAATTATTGATAAATCACTGCAGAGGGGAGGAGCACCGCACATCCACCCAACCCACCCAGCTCTGCCTCTTCTCCAAGAGTTTTTATCTTCCTGGTAAGAAGTTGGGGTGTGAATTTGCAAGGTAATTGCAGGTATTTTTCTTCCCTGCCATTTCCCACATCCTTTCCCAGTGTCAGCGAGGTGATTACCCTCCACTCTGCCTCTCCGAGAGCTTCAGGAGCGGCATCATTTCATCAGCGCGTCAATTAAGCTTCATCACCGCAAATGATATGGGAATCTGTTGGCTGTGTTATTTACTCTTCCCGAGAGAGGGGAGATCTCCAGCCCCTGAACCTGGCACAAACATGATGTTATGAGTCTCAGGAATGAAGTTTGTCACCGCGTTGCCCACCGGGGACCAGCGCGGTGCCGTCCTTTAGTGCTAACGCCGCCAGGACTTTGTGTCTTGCACTGGCACGGACTAACAGGTGAGATATGTAGATCACATGTATTTGCCAAATTTAAGGTGAGCAGCCCAGAGCAACACCCCCTCCTGCCCACAGGCTTTGGGAGGATGAGTCTTGGGTCAGAAACAATGAAGTGCCAACTTTAATTGTCCCCTTCACATGGCAAATGGTAAGATGTAGCCCTATCTTACACCAGCAGAGAAGGTACCTTACGAGAATTCTTAATATCATTCTGTCACAGTTTACATGTGACAATTTGTACTTTTTATTCCCGGGTTATAGATTACTGGGATGACAACCACCTGCTTCAGTGCAATTTTTTCTATTATATCGATGACAATCTGAAATGAATGTTCTCCACACCGCCTGGAAACTCTCCCTCGCGCAGCACGATCTGCCTTTTGGAGATGGAGCACGGGAAATTACTGATGTATCCAGGCAGGAACCTGTGGGGATTGCACCTTCCCATTTCCAGCTTTGGAAATGGGTTCAACATCGCAAAGTTTCAGCCAAAATGGATGAAGGCAGCAGGACGATGGTCAAGTGGGCGGTAAAATCAAGAGTTCCCTTGTCCAGGCTTATTTACGGCGTGGTCTCTCACGTTTATTTCGGGATATTTGGTTTGCACACGCTCTGGCGTGAAGGTTTGTACCACGTACAGTAATTATAAATCCAGGTACAGTTCGTGGCCTCTGAGCATTTCTACACTAAAAATTATAATTCTGGAACTGGTTTTCACTCAGAACCAGGCTGAAACTCATCAACCCATTATCTCACTTAGACCAACAAATAAGCATCAAATGGGAACTCCTTTCAAATCACTGTGGACTTGGACCAATTTCGAAACGCTGCCCTAGAGCACAAAGACTTAGGATCCTATTTACTAGTCCCCCGAGGCCAGTCAGCTCCTCCATTAACTTTGAGCTCAAACTAATAGCACATTCATAAGCAATTTTGTGGGTGACTGTATCTGAGGCTTTAAGCTGCTGGTTTTTTTCTCCCTGAGAAATTATCTTTTTGCTTGATGATATGGAATTATTTAGATGACAACTCACATTAAAAGCACCTGTGCTCTCATAAGCAAAGACATTTTTCTTCCCAGACAACACTGCTATAAAATTGTTCCAAATCTACTGACTTCAAGGGACGGAGTTTTGCCATGATTAAAAAGGAAGAATTTTTCATTTGAATATTGCCTTTTTTAATAGCTTAAACAGGCATTTCCACGTCAGTAGGTTTTTAGCTCTGTTGTCAGATGAAGCTGCTCTGTATTATAATTCTTCCACGTGCTTTTCACAGATACTGAATGCGTTGCAAATACAAATTATTTGTCCCTGTTGTATGTACATTTACTGCTGGTTAAGCTGGACAGAAACACAACAGCTCCTAGAGCTCTTTTTCCTCAGTTACATCTGTTGCACTCAGTAACACAAGAGTTTTTATGTGTATTTATGTGACTGTTAACATATGCACGTGTCCTTCAAAAATACATATAGCACTTGAGTCAGCATTACTCACTCAATATTATGCTTTGGGAAAATCTTTATGAGAAATTTCACCATTAATCTGGAGAAGAAATGCAGTTCAGACATCCCACAGTTTCACACAACGAATTCATTTATTTTCCTATCCGTTGTTTCGCCTAATTATCAATTTCTGAACAAGTCTACAGGTGAGGTCCCACCCTGGCAGCAGCTGGTCACAGGTGGAAATTTTGCATGTGTTTATACACTAAACTCACCATAAGTTAATGATCTTTTCAGCCGATGTCTTGATCCAGGATACTTTTAGTGAATTACATCTGAACAAAGTAATGATGCTGAACCTCTGTCCTCTCCAAAGCCACGTGCGCCTTTGCACGGAAGGGGATGGGCAGATAACACTGTACGGGCACCTTATCAAACTTGAGCCATAACAACCTGAGACTGCCTAATTACTTGCTCGCTCTAAAGCTGTAATAAGAAATAATCACAAAAACACCGAAGCAGTTGTGGCGGTGCTAAAATTGAAGACTCGTTGCAAACGTGATACCTGATGGGCTTGAGCGCCTAAGATGAGCCAGAAGGAAAAGCTGCAGCCTGGTAGTGGGAGAAATGCCCAGCACAGCGTCGAGCACGATGGATGGAGGGAAATAAAGTGGTGTCCTTCACTCAGAGCTACGATGGCAACCCCTACGAATAGGGACAGAGGGCAGTTATATAGGCAGAATCAGTAAATGACTTCTAATGAGCTCCAGTGGGGTCTTGTCTGAGTTCAAAGGGAACAAATACCACACTCAGGCCCACTAGTGCTGCCTTCGAAACGGGTCCTTTTTGCAGAGACAGCCGGGGTTCCTCATCCCACAAACCTTATCAATCCCTCAACCTCCCTCCCCATCCGAAGGGATAGAGGAGCATCTCTGCAGGCTGGAAATCTCAAACCACTTCAAACAGCTCAGAAGGCCAAAGCTCACCAACGTTTGCTTGGGCACTTTCTAACATCCTTCCGACTGTTTTTCAAACACTGACCTTTGGCTGTGTAAGGAAGTAAATAGACACATATATAACAACAGCCTATACGAAAACTAAAAATGTTGACATCAATAAATCATCAAAGGATTTTTATGCCCAACAGCAAGCGCAGACCTTTTATCCCTTATTTCTAGCTTTGCGTCTGGCAGCTAATCCTGTGAAAACAAGAACAAATTATTTATATTCTTTTAGTATTCCATAAATCAAATATTGCTGTAAGGACTGAGCTAATATTTTGAGAACTGAATATGGGATTTGGTCTGGCTTGCTACCCGCACTGCATCTCAGTCTGCTGTGATATAGAAAGGCGGAGAGATATGGAATCCAGAAAAATAAGGAATCTGAAATACAGGCAGCAGGAGGAAATAATTTACCGCAGCATTGCCCGCTTTGGCTTTGTATAGTGAGAGAGTTATGAAATGTAGTTATTGCGCTTTCTGCGTGGCGCTTTGCTTTTAAATGCAGATAGTGCGAATCTATCAAAACGTTATTTGTTTGCTTTTGTTTCCCCTACATATGAGAAGACATCGATAGAGTCTAACTGCAAAAATCCATCCATCCACCCTCTGCGCCTCCTTTATTAAGCTACAGCCTAGCAATAAAACAAAAAAAAAGGGAAAAAAGCCATATACAGCCACTTATGCTTTAAAGAAACAGCAAAACCAGAACACGCCGATGTGATTTCCATCCCCACTGGCAGCCTGTGACCGCGCTATGGCAGATGGGCGATCCCTGCAGCCAAGTCCCAGCCACCTGAAAACACCAACGGCCCCTTTCCTGGAGCCGTGCAAGCTGTGAGGGCTCCTACAAACAGTATTTTATTGATTAGAATAGGTAGAACCTGCCGTTATTTACAAGGGACTTTTTCACAGCATTTATCGGTGTTCCTAAGGCTCAAAGGGGACGGAGAGAGGCCTGAGAAATAGAACAAAATGGACTTGAACTGCTCCTGGAAAACAGCCCCGTAGAAATTAGTTACCAGACAAGCCACAGCAGTGCAGCTTTCCTCTCGCCCCCCGCACACCTTGTCCCCATCTGTCCCCCGGCCAGCACTTCCCTGGGGCCAGAAATGGCAACGGCTTTTCTCCTCTCATCTACAAATAAATGACTGAGCAGCACAAAGGAGTGAATGCATTACACTGTGATCTCCAAGTACCACTGGAAAGCACATTGAAAGTTCAGATGTGGTGGGTGGAAACGGAGCCGCCAGCACGGACCACTGCAGCCTGGGAAGAGCTGGGGCTTCTCCACCATAAAAACTAGGAAAATATCTTGAGAGGACAGTGAATTTCCATCCTTCAGAGAGCAGAATAAGCTGTCAGCTGGTGGAAATCATGGCCTACCTCACACTCCTCGTGTCCCACGTGTGATTTCCTCCTCGTCATGTGTTCACATGGACAATCGGTAGGAGAAGGCCCATAGTCTTGTATGTGCTACATCCTCACCATGGGCTCTGAGCATTTACTGCTAATAACTCTGGGAGGCTGATGATGGCCCCAGTGCATTTGCTCCCAGTAGCTTTGTAATTAAAGGCTCTCCCGGGTACCTTAATGCTGTTCTGCAAATACATCGTCCTCCTGGGAGCTGGGAGCAGACAATGCAGTGAGATGAAATGCATTGCAGGGTCCTCATCAACAATTTTAACCTCCTGACCTGGAATGCAAGAGATAATTTGATCACCATGGAAACCGGGTAAAAGCCTCTCCCCAGCCAAAATCTGTCACTCCTGTTAAAATGGGCTGAATCATCCGCCTGGGATGGACAGGACAGGCAGAACGCAGCCTGCGGAGGAACAAGACATCCGTACGCACGATAACGACGCGTGACAGCTTAAACTTTGGGTCACTCCTGGTGCACGAATTGTCAAATATTGTGACAGCAGAAGCAGCTCTTCGCACCCCACACACCAGAGGAGAAGTGACAACGTTTCTGTGAATTTGTATTATTTCTCCTCGGCAAGGAGCGCAGAAATGCAAATGTTTTTGCAGCTTCCGTGGGGCTCTGGGGCGGGGGGGTAATTTGCTGGAGGCTCTTGCAGAAAACAACCCCTGGTTGTTCACAGTGTGGCTGTGAAGGTTTTAACCAGGTGTTTGTGGGTCAGCTTTGAAGGTTTGGGATGTACTGGTCCTCTTTGTGAAATGGAATGAGAAAGAACTTTTTAGGCAGTTACAAAATCCCACCTCTAGATGAATAAGACTATAGGTTAGTATTAACCTTGGTAATTAAGTATCAGCCCTAGTAATACTGGAGTGCCTGCAGCTCCTCGAGAGCAAGGATTCTGCACGTCAGGGATCATAAAAGCACATAACATGGAGACAAAAATGACTCATTGCCTTTTTGCGGCTACAAATTCAAGTTCACAAAGACTAAACCAGTGTCCTGTGGTCAGCTTGGGGAACAGCGCCAGCATCGGGCGCCAAAGCTCCGTCCCACATAACAGGACCACACAAACACAACCAACTCCATCGCCATCTCAGTCTCCTCTTTGGGGTGATGGCGCAACAGCCACCAACGGAGCATCCAGCAAAGATGTGATGTGCTCATCCCATCGCAGCCTATAAACCACCGCACCACAGCGGGAAGGGTGGCACAATCTGCACTCGGGTCAGCAGCACATCCAACAGCAAGCGTGAAAGGTTTGCTTAATGATTTTGAATTAATTTTAATTACTTACAATCTTTTTCTTTTGGAGCAGTAGCTTAACCTGGCTGGATCTCAGCCCCTCTGATCACGCTGGGACCTGTGCCAGCTTCCTCATTACAGATCAGTTCCCCTAACGCCATTTGATAATGAAATGGGTTTTAAAAGAAAAGGACAGAGGGAAATAAAAAATCAAATACCTCCAGCGGAACCCCAGGGAGCTGGAAGAGGATTATGCTTTGGCATGGAGATAAAATGATAGTTTGGAGGCTTGCTTTATGAATAACGTGTACCTGTGCTGAAAGTGTCCTACTTTTAAAAGACAAAAGTTATGGGCCTGTAAGGACTTTCCACCTTCACGGCTTCTCGCAGGCTCCTTTCCAAGGGGGCGAGCGCTCGGGACAGGAAAGCCAAGGGAAAGGGAGGGTGCTGGAGGCACTGGAATGTGCATTTCCATTAACGCGCGCTGCTCCGGTTCATGATTCAAAACCTTCTCCCCGCGGCTCTGATCTCAGCCCAGCTGATCTCCTGCCCAGCAGCCCTGGGCCCGCTTCAAAGGAGCCGAGGTTTGGGCAGGGTACACAAAGGAATCCAGGATTTTTGGATGCATCTCTACATCTGGGTTGGAAGTCCCCAAAAAGCGCATTTTCATTAAAGATGGTTGGACGGTCGCAGTCAGAGCTGAAAATCCCTTCAAATATACAAGTCCTTGTGTGGCTTTGCACATCGGTTTGTAGAGCACACAAATAGTAGAAAACACGCAAAATGTTGCATATATTCATTACAATTAATGGCGATGTTGGGCTTTACCAGCAGCAGCCCTGCAGTCACCACCAGCCCAAAGGGCTCGTGTTGGTGCAGATCAAAACGCATCTTCACAAACACAATTCGGGTGGCTGGGAAGCGTCCAGCACTGCTGGGACCCCCTCCAGCTGAGGATCTGCCCCGAGCCGAAGCCGAGAGGGGTAGAAATCCCTGCAGATGGGACAAGCATCGGGGACAAATGGGACTGGGAGCGAAGGTGATCGGGACAGCGGGACTGGGATCGCTTCCCACCTCGCAGCCATTGGAGGGATGTGCATAATTCATAGGCCATAGATTGTATATATCTTACTCATGAAAGTTTAAACAGACTGGTTATTACTATTGACCATTAAAAGGCAATTTTTCCCCCGTGCGCGACAAGGACTATTGACATTCCCGTATCCTTGAAAAACGGCGGTTGATGCCCTGACATCTTCAGAATCTCACGTCACTCGTGCACACAAGTCTGCAGGCATCCGGGTCCCTGAGACAGCGACAAGTTAACAAACAGCCCTCATTAAAAAAAAATCTGTCTAATTCTGTAACTATCAGCAAAATACGTCATTAATGCACTATTAAAAATTGACAATCTGATTCGATGCATTTAGACCTAATGTTTTATCACTAAAGAAGCGAGGCAGGATTTTCTGCCTGCCATAGGCAGCCCAGGGGTGTTTAGCATGGGCTGAATTACTTTGCCATTGTAATGCCACCAAAATACCCGTGTCAGCATCCACCCCGACCTGCTGTGTGCGTGGTTCTCCTACCAAAGCTTTTCCTGGGGGCTCCTGTTGTGTGGGGACCCCAGGGCTGATGTGCAATATGATGCAAGACAGACCTGGGCAGAGATTTGAGGGCATCTGTGTGCTCAGGACGTCAAATCTCGGTGCCATTTGGAGCCTGGGGCCCCAGAAAGGTGATGCTTTGAGTTGTCACAAGGAGAAGCAGCTCATACTAAGATAGGGAGGCTGATTTTTCTTCTGTAAGAAAATTAAATTCATGCCCAATGGGCCTAAACACTCTTGGTAGTATTGAAGTGCAAAATTGAGCTAATACTTTTCTGATGTTTGAACAAGAGCTCGTGATATTTTTACGCTGATCTAGAAGAAGCTCTAAAGATTTTTTGGAGCTGCCAGCGCAAACTGAAAGTGATGTAAGAAATAAAGGGAAAGGAAAATGTTTTATCGGTCATAGGGAGTTCTCTGGATAACATAAAGACACAGTGTTATGGCAGATTGATCCTGCTCAGGGGCAGAATTCACTTTTGGGATGCAGGTGGGTAGGACAGGACCTGAGGGTGCTGGGTCTGTTTGGAATTCTCTTATTTTCCTTGCTGAAGCAAATAAACAATCTCTTTCTGCAAACACAACAGACCTAATCTCCATTTAACTTAGAGTAACTGAAACCATACTTGGTATTTACAAAGAGAATCGGAACTAATTAAGAAGCAAACAGTGGCCATCAAAAAGGCGGACAGCACTGAGAGGAAGAGGAAAGGGTTTGAAAGGTTATTCGCTTCGTTCTATCTATCGCCTGTTCAAGCACATAGGGGGAAAATGATTGTTCCCTCTCTGACGTCCACGCGGGGTGAATGAGAACAGATGGAAGCTGGGTATCGCCAGCTCCAGCAGATAAAAGACAATTACAAGCGGAAAATGGAGCTGCTGATAGCATGCAGCTTTCACTTGGGATATTCAGTTTAGCTACTGGGGAACCAGCAAACCAAAACTGAACAAAAGAGGGTTGAGAACCAAACTCGCGACAGCAGCCATCTCCTGCGGCAGACCTGCTGATTCAAGCATCGCGCAGCTCCTCGCAGACGTACGTAGAAATGTTTAAAGGCTCAATTTGAGCCGTTTGTTTCTCATTTTTGAGCGCTCATTAAAATAATCTGTTCTGATTGTCTGTGGGAGCTATTTTTTGCTCCTCTAAACACTTGCAAAAGCAGATCAGAAAAGCAGGATCGACCCTGTTAGGTCTGTGACTCATCAAATCTGCTCCTGTTCTTTTTGTTCCAAAGCAGGCAGAGGCCCTGTAATGTGGCAAAGAGAAGGGAAAAAGCCCCATCTTGCCATCTGTGAACAAACTTTTACCTTCACGGATCCATACCCAGGAGATACGGGCAACCTGGTAACACCTGCACACAAGCTACAGGCAGAGGATGCTTTCTGCAAGGCCAGGCTTTATCTCCAGCCCAAGGAGCATCCTCCTGCAAACACTAACTTGGCATGAGAAGGTCTTACCTTCCCAGAAATTATTGTGTTCTTGCACACAGAGTCCAAAGCTGGAGAGGTAGAGCAGCGACAGCAGAAAGATGTGGAACCAGCCCAAAGAAAAGGCAACTCGCAGGAATTTATAAGACATAAACAGTGTTATTTGCTGTTCAAAACATATGTAATGCAGAACAGTGCATGGAGGAGGAGTTATAATATGTTATATAAGTTATAATACATGAAGTAGGAGTCATAATACAAAGTGTAACTTCTTCCATTCCTCCCTCTGTGACTGCTCCGCTACCATTAGGAATCACGGTTCGCCTACAAGACCCATTTAAATTCATTTAGGTTACCATGACCTCTGGCCTAGACACACTGAGCTATTAATTAGAAGAAAGCCCAGTCTGTGAAGCCGGAGCTCCAGGCACAGATAGGCAGAATTTCCCAGAAATGCTGGAATCTGTCATTGAAAACCAACTCATCAAGTCCCATGGACTGAACCCAGAGCCCTCCCAAAACAATTCCTGACGGTTTATCCTGCAGGCTTGGACACAGAGACTGGATCTCCTGGGTTCCCAAAGGATCACCCAAAACTCTGGGCAATCTGAGTGACAAGATGCCCAACAACCTCTCCCATTAATTACTTCAGAGGGGTCAGGCACCTTTTCATTTCTTCAGCACAAAACACTTCAAAATCTTACTCTATTTCTTCTCATCCTTTCTTTATAAACTTGCAGAAAATGCCTTTTGTTTCAGTGCCATGCTACGGCGAATCTGTTCTTTGGGCATTTAAACGTTCCTATCATTGACATTTTTAAAGCTATGAAAAAGGACTTTAATTGGCTGAAATGCCGATTGCCATAACAACTGGCTAATGAACCATCTGTTAGCATATGGAATATTTATTTATACATTTACCAAACGCAGCTAAAGATGGGGACGGGTTCCTTTTCAAGGACAGGGGCAGCTTGCTGGGCAAGGGGGGGATTTTATGGACCACAAGACCCACAGGAACCATCACGAGACTCTGGTCCATCACTTGTACAGACACCAGCAAGTTGGGAACTTGTTCCCCAGTGTCCTGGTTTTATTAAAAATGAGTTTCTCTTTTAGTGAATTTGCCTGTCAGCTAAAGCTTCTTATTAGTTGCATTTTCCTGACAGACGGATACATGTGTTGGTAGACGTAGCAATAGAATGTGAAGTTATTGATAAGGATGGATGGACATCCCATGAGAGACAATGAGAAACAGGTGACCAAAAACTGACCAACTGAGTATAACATCCCTTTAACGTGATACTTTATATAAAAGTGGGAGATCATGAGGATCTCATCCCTTTTCCTCATGGTCGACATCAGGAGAGGACCTTGCGAGTGGTTCCTGCAAACTGAGGCCAGTGACAGACTGAATCCAGCTCCGGTTGGCTGCAGAGTCCAGTCCAGGACTTCGGGTGCCGGCTCTGCAGTTGCCAGGACTTTCCAGATTGGTTTTGTATATTTTGTATTATTTTCTCTATTTTATCAGTAGCATTAGTAAAACACTTTTAATTTTTCCAACTCTCTTCTCTCTGTCCTTCTTTCCCTCCCGATCGCCTGTGCTTAGTGGGAAGGGGAGAGAAGAAGGGGCTGAAAGGGGGGAAAAAGGGGCTAACGATACATCTGCCACAGTTTTATTGTCACCCCCCAACCAAACCTCAACACCCAGCCACCCCTTGCTGCACATTTAGCATCTTGTGATGGGATGGCCCTGCTCAGAGCCGCCTTTCCCTCCTACAACACAAAGAGCAGCATCAGATAAACCAGTGCTAGAAATAACGTGAATTTGGGACCTTCAGAGCGGCACTTATTGCCACCCTCCTCCCAGCGCTCTCTCGGGGCAGGGGGACCCAAGCGCTCACCGGTGACGTGGAAAGTTCACGTTAGAGATGAAAAATAGCCGGGAGTTCCCCTGGAGCGTTTCACCAAGCCGCTTTTGTTAGGGGTATTTGCGTTTTCCTGGCAGCTCTCAGCTCCCATCTGCCAGCAACACCCAGCCCGGGTGCAACATCCTCGCTCCAGCTCATGGGGACCCATCCTGACCCCCCCAAAACCTCCTGCGTGCCCCTTGAACGGGAGCGGCTGCTGGAGGCAATAAACCCCAATCATCTCTAATAAAAAATCATAATAACAAAAAGCCCAGGTTCGCAATCCCCCTTCTCAAATTGAGCAGGATGGTGCTGGAGGTTGAATGGGGGAGATGTATTTATAGTGTTGATGAGGAGGGGGAGAGGAGGGAGCAGAGAAAGCCCCGTTGCACAGAAGTCACATGCATATGCAAAAGGAGCCTAATTGCCCCTCTTTAGAAACTAATCATTCGGGATTTTACAAGCCACATTATAGAACCTGACATGCTTATTTTTCCTTTTATTATGTTTGTAAGCAGTGATCCCATTGAAAAGAAAATCAAACCCTATTTTTACCAGTCACAACCATCTCCCTTTTTTCTTTCTGCCTGCTTTATTTTATTTTATTTTCCTTTCTTTCCATCAGTTGAATAGAGCAGCGTTTTCATGTGTATTAATTGCCCTGTAAAATGCCCTCAAAGTCATTAGAATTCCCCATTCAAAACTATTATCTGTGTCATTATGTCTTTGCATTATATTTATTTAAATGTGCCTCTTCTGAATTAGCTTATTTTTAACAGCTAGCCATGCCTGAAATATTGTTCCAGGCCAAGCTGTTCGCAAATCTTTATTTTGCTTTTAATGATAACTTTATAGAAGCTCTTCGTGCTTTATCCTGAGTGGAATCAGAGTTTTAGGCTTTTAACCCTCTTCCTTTTTTAATTTCAGAAAGATAGGGAATAGACTTGTAGAATTATTTTTATGAACTCCCAAGACTTTCTTACACCAGATTCGCAGCTGTCGCACCAAATTAAATCTATTGATTGTGAGGATGATTAAAAGAAGAAACACACCACAATTTCCTAACTGTAACGCAAAGTTCCTCTCCCCCCAGAAAATAGCTATACGTGACTTTCCACCCATTCTGACAGGTAATTTTGTCAGTACTCGTTATTTCTTGGAGAGCACCATGGCTGGGATTCTTGGAAGCACTTAAAGAACTGGAGGCGGCGCTTGTGACCCCTGGGAATGGCTTTGTGGAAATATTTCCCAAGTGGAAGGGGAGGTCCTGGAGCGAGATGCTGGTTTTCTGACCCATGTCCCTCACCCCAACATGGTCTGAGCTTTTCCACACTGAGAACCTCACGTGAGGCCTGGACACCCTGGATTGAGGCCTGGACCCCAGCACAGCAAAGAACCCGCATCAAAATCAGGGTCCAGACACTCAAATTGGTGCTTCAGCCCAAATTTCCCTTCCCCTGCTCATCCCTGAAGAAAAAAGCCAGACCAGCATCTTCCCCAGTTCTCCTCCCGCTTCGCACCGTTGTCATATTAATTAGACCAGCCGTTCTGCGTGTGCCTTCATTAACCGACACCCGCGATTACTGGATGTGCGGATGTCAAACCAGCGCATCCCCGCATCGTTTTTCCCTCCCGAGACCCGGCTGCAGCGCTCGGTCCGCCCTCTGTGCTCCTTGTTTAAACATTCATGACGGATCCTCTCTTTGATGGCAGATATGTTCACGCCTCCGGTCACCATCATCCCTTTGGTCCCACAGAAGTTCCTCCTCATCTGCCAAACCGCACTGACACCTCTCGTTATCCCCCCTGAGACCATTCCCCCTTTCTTCCCATGTCTGGTAGGTGTTTAAAAACACAGAGACGAGGTCCTTAGGGACACGGTTTAGTGCCGGTGTTGGGTTAACGCACACAAGGCCTCGGTTGGGATTTGGGGCGGGTTATCTGTAAAAACAGTTCATCTGTAAAAAACAAACAAAACACCTTTGACAAACTACCCATGTAAAGGGGTAAGACCCACAGGAGACAAAACTCATGAGATCTTACTCCAAAGGAACCCGCAGTCTTCCTCCCGGCCACAGCATCTCCGACAACCATCGGAAAACACGCATTGTTAGCTTTTTATAAACATCTTTTCCACAGAGCATCGGCAAAACCTCTCCATTTTAATCCCATCCCTCATAAAATCCCTTTTGAATATTTCAGGGTGAAGCCAGATGCTATCTGGTGTTATATCCTCCTTCATTTCCTTTAACAGCACCCAGACAATGCGGTGACCCGCATGAGTCTATAAAGATGGACAGATACTTCTGACACCGACAGAAAACTTCTGCTCCACCGCCCAGCCAGTATTCCCCCAAAAGCAGCTAAAACGTCGTTGCTTTATTACACAAGCACCTTCATTATCCACAGAACAGATCAGTGCAGGCTTAACCCTTTCTGCTTTGCCATCCGGAGCAATTTGGGCCGCGTTGCCACGCGAGCAGCTGGGCCCGTCTCTGGGGTATATCAGCTCCCACCCGGACCCAGCTTTCCCATCATCATAAAACAACAAGCTTTTTTGCCACTAGATGGAGTTTAAAAAGCCTAAAGACCTGACTTGCCCTTTCCTCACACCTTTGGGCAGGACCCGCAGCACCCGATGTTGGGGTTTGGGGTCCGGATTGTGGGAGATTTGGCACCGACACGACAAATGGGGCTGGTCCGGGGGACAGGGATGCGTCCCCAGCCTGGCCCACCCCGACCTGGCAGCTGCCACAGGATTTATATCAAATAATAAATATCATCCACACTGGGAAGGATATCGATCTGCAGATTTCACTGACATTTACAAATAAATGATGTATTGCAGTTTTCATTTTGCTTGCTGGGCTGACCCTACCGGCCTTTACATAATTTACTTTTGATTAAAGAAGTGCTTTGACGCAGAGAACTAAAAAAAAATAAATTAAAAAAATAGAAAAATCAATACAATTATGAGATCAGCTTTAAAACAATGTGTTACAGCAGGAAAAAAACCTCAAATCCTTTGAAGATGCTCGGATTAAAGCGTGATGTCTTCAGGTTTTGGGGATCAACAGTCTCCCTACTTGCTGAGAGCTGGAAATGAGCTAAGGCCACATTGCTGGTCTCACACTCATTGGATTGAAGGCCAGGCTGGCAGCAGAGTCAGAAAGAGTCGCCTCTCCAGCCAGGTCCATGGCAGCACTTTGTATCCACACACAGACAGAACTCACTTGCATAAGAAAGCACAGGAGGAGCCGGTTTCACCGTTCACTTCCATACATTTAAATATTTAGCAGTGTGCTACGCCATGTAAATAATATCTACTGTAGCAAGTGGAAAAGCAACTTATCTAGTTTAAGAAAATAAGGTTTTGTATTAGCTAATGTAGTGCCATATGTTCATTAAAATACCACAATATGTAGAACAATGCTGACAGTAAGTTGAAGTAATATTCTGTCCGATAATATCCAAAAATATTTTTTTTGGCAACCAAAGCGTGCGCATCATACACAATTAATGAGTGCTCTTGCAATTAGTATGGCCTTGTATAAGAGAAATAACCACAACCTGTTTGCATTTGCGAAGCGCGACGCCGCACGACCCCAACATCATTCTGTCTTCTAAGGAAACTGGGGAGGAAACCGTGTTCTTTGGAAACACAACTCACCGAGATGGTCAGACTAATCATCGCTATTCCAGAGTAACGGGGTGTGCGCTGCCTGCCCTGTTTTCTTCCTCATGTACCCGGAGAGCTGATAACATTGAAAGGGAAAAGAGAACAAAAATAAAAGGGAGAAAAAGATCTAACTCCGAGCGACACGGTGACTGTAGCGCTCTTATTGAGAGAGGCAGGCGGGCTGAGAGCTGCAGGCAGTTTGGTTTGCTCTTTATTTTGCATTGTTTAGCAAATTCTAGGCCTGGCAGAAGTAAAAAGAAAAACAAATACATCCAACTCTGGATCCACGGATGGAGAAACAAGGATCCTGCAGTGCTGAAGTGAACGGAAAACTTGCTTTTGCCATGAGTGGGCACAAGATGGAGTCTAGAAAGTAGTGAACTGTGTAGAGCTGTGCAAACACCTGCATCCTCATCACCAGCCCCGTTTTGGCCCAAGAAACCTGTGCAAAGCCTCACATCCTCACCTCAGTCCCCCATCGTGGTCCGAGCATCCTCTCTTGCTTGGGATGCAGTGATTTAACTTGGCGTCAGGAGACCAGAGAATAAAGCTCAGTGCTATTAATAATGAATAATTTTGCCTTCCCTGAGTAAGAATGCTCATTCATCCCGTTATTTTTGTTATCCCAAGAATCAGTATTATGTAAACTCGGCACTGATGTTTAGGTAAGGCAGAGTTGTTTGTAATCCCATCTCCCTCCCCAGGAGTCACAAATGCAAAAAAATCCCAGACAAAACTAAAGCCCCAGAAATACATACGTAACATCAAATAAATGAAAACGCAATGGCACCGACTGATCTGAAGAAAAACAATCAACTGTGAGCCAGTTTATCCAATCTGCCTAATGTAAGAGGGCTGCAAACATCCCACTGTTTATTCTGTGACTCTTCTTCCCCTTTTGGCAGCAGTAAAAACAAACAATGCAGAACCACTTGCTATTCAATTTGAGGTCTGAACACAACACAACTGAGCTAGTGGTGCAGGGGAGAAAGGCGTATGGTCCAAACCCTTTTTTCAAGGGCTCCTGCAGAATTTCCTCTCTGTAAAGCATATTTAGAGGAGTTATTCTACCTGTGACACCCCAAGATTTGCGCGAAGCTGCTGCTTTTTTATTACTCACCATTTGAATCATTTTAAACCTTCCAAACATCACCTGTCACACCTTTCTCCGCTAGATTAACAACTACTTTGTACCTCGCGCTTTCACCCTGTGAACATATTTAAACAGCGTGATCAGGTTGCTTTCTAATCTTCCCTTTGATAAGCTAATCAGATTGATCTCCAGCAGCCTGTCACCGCGGGCACATTCAAACCGCGGCGTACGCCTCGCACCTTGAGACAAAATGAGCGCTTGTCCTGCAGGACCAGGTTTCAGAAACAAGGTGAGACCCTGGGGGCACTTCAGGAATATATCTGTATCACACCATGGCTCAGACTAATGGGTGTCCTGGCCTAATCACCCGAGGGCATCTTGTTTTGTAACCAGGCAGATGACACCCAGCTCCAGCAGATAGGCTTGGAAATTGTGTCTGTTCTTTGAACTGGCACAAAAGCAAGAGAATGAGCGCACAAAGCTGAGTCCCGCTTGGGTTCTCAAAACTGGGCTTAGATAGTACTGAAAAAAAGGCTTTGGGGAAGTGTTGCCCACCAGGGAGTGTTTTCCTCCATCCTCCTTTCAAGGAGGGGCCGGACCCAGCACCAGGAGATAAATCCACGATTTGAGAGAGACTACAAACCCAGAACGACCCCAGGAAGGTGTTGCTATCGTGAGATAGGCAGTGATACTCAATCCAACAGTTATCTGGTAATATTCTCTTTTAAGGTCCTTCTATAAAGCAACATTTTAAAACAAACTTCCTCATGATAACAAAATCTCTGTCTGGCCCTGTAGGACTCTTTTCACATCCCTCATTCAGTGGATTTTAGTCTGAAAACACATGAGCGCTGGAATAACTTTGTACCCCTTGGCTGTCCCATTGAAATGAATTTCGGGGTGCAGACGACCCCAAAGCACTGAGGTTTGTGGTACATCACATCCCACCCGACAGGACAGCGCGCAGATCGTTCCATCCACTTGTGGTTCTAAACACCCCCCTTGCACCGTTAAGCCGCAAATTGGCTCAGAAATCCTTGCACTGCATCCCAAAGGGGGTGAAATACACTCACTTGCAAGGGAGAGAACATCAATAAAAGGAGAATGAATGCTCCCTAAGTGCTTCCTAAACCAAAAAACAATTGATATGCAGCCTGTGTACCCATGCAATTATGAAGCTTCTAGCTCTGAGCTGTAACAGATGGAATTTTCTTCCCCCGTCTCTCTTTGGTGATAAGGTGAACGGTTTCCTCAAGGGAAGAGCAGACAGGGTTGCTGAGTTGGCAAAGCTTGTGCCAAGCAGCTGGTTGCTGGAAAATGCTGGGTCTGGACAGGCATGGGCTGGGAGGGAGCACAAGGGCCTTCCTGTTGCCTGCATTCCCAAGGAAAACTGAAACAGGTCATGGATATATTCATTAGAACACGTGAAATGGGAAGCAATTGAGTCACGTATAAAGTTCCTAGAAAATGATGCGGGTTTTCTGTGTATTTATTAAGGTGGCTGACTTCCTCTGGACCTTTTTGTACTGCAGCTTGGAAATAGCACTCGAGCACTGGGTTCTGGGACAACTTCCAGCCCCACCAGAGAGGTTGGCGCCAGGAAATTGGGGAAGCAATATTAAAAAAGAATGATAGTACAGTTTTGCTCTTAAACAGTTTTGTTTTAGAATGTCTCAAAGCTCTGGATATTAAACCAATCTGTACTTACACAACATTTACTTGAAAAAAGCACATATTATTAACCTCATTTTGCGAGGATGAGAACAGAAACATCAAGATAGCTGTCAGGCTCTGGGAGAAAAGTTGAGGTATTCACAACTTTCTTGTATCTCTGCTTCTACCTGTGAGCGCTATTATCACAATTCCATGTGCAATATGTGCATTTGCACTTGCAAATCAGGCCTCTGGACAAGCAGATACAAAGAGAACAAGCACACGTACCCCCTGTCCATGCACTCTTGAAGAAGTAAGCCCCACATACATTTAAAAATATTAATCAGCACAACTGCTGAATGAACCAAGACCGATTTTGCCAGAGAAGCTGAATAATTCATTGAGAGAAATATTAGGAGACACTTTTCAATGGGTTGAAAAGGATTAAACCCATGTTAGCCACATAACGAATGACTTATAATGTCCGTCTTGCAGCAGCATCTGTTTTGTTCACCTCTTCCCTCTCTCTTGTTCTTTTCTGAAGCCAGAACATCTTGTTGTCTAACGCTATTTTCAGGTGTTATCCAGCCCAGTTGCTCCTCCATCCACCTCTGCAGAGCACGAATTTGGGGCATTTTAGGTCATTCTCAGCGCTCCTAAACGCTTATTCAACCCAGGCCACCCCCCTTGCCTGTTGAGGGGACAAAGTCACAGTGTGCAGAGCAGGACCAAGGACTAAGCACCCTTCCTTTGTCCCAAGGAACAACGGCATCTCCATCGCGAACCATGGGGTGAGGAGGCAGCAGCACAGACATCGGGGACGGCACCGCGTCCGTCGGAGAACGAGAAACCGTGTGATGTTGTAATGTCAGGGGCTCTGCCCTCCATTCTTTTCCCAATCATAACACAACAAAGCCATTTGGATTTCCGAAATGTCACTGTGTCTATCCAGAGACCCGGCTCAGACAAGGTAATTATCCCTTCCTGTCACCCTTTCTTCTTCCCACTTGTTTAAAAAGAAGCGTTTTCACTAAGTCTGTCAACCGGTGTCCTAGGAAACGTTTCTGGCTGGCAGGACAAGCCCAGCGCCACGGCCGTGGTGCAGGATGCTGACCCTGCACCAGCTCGCCGGTCTCTTCCCAGTAACCACCACTGGAAAGCATGAAAACTGGCTGGGTTTTTAACACCTGTACATGTAAAACCCTATGGGAAATAAACCTCCACAGGCGATGGTGTTGATTAACTCTTTGATACCTGGATCCCATGGCAGGGAGACCCACAGAACAGCAAAGGATGAAGGTTCTCACGGATCGCAGTGGGATAAGGGAAATAAACTGTGTGGGGCTGTCTGAAAACATCTTGCCTGCAACAATCACGCACGTTCATCCCGACCACAGTGATTTCCACTTACTGTGGGGTGTTCCTTGGTTCTCCAGCAACAACCAAACCAAAACCTACAACTTGTTTCGGAACAGCAACAGGGTTTTCATCCCCAAAGAACACGCCAGAACAAATGAAGAACAGATTTAGACTTCAGATGTGATCGACACGGGGAAAATAAAGGAAAAGCAAGCAATGAATGATCATGGATGTGCCAGGGGTGTTCCAGTTCTAGAAGCATGTTTAGGTAGCTACCAACACACAGGTTGATTCTAAAATCAGATTATCTCTTGTTTACTTGCCTTGTACACATGGTAACCAATTAAACGGGGGGAGAGGGGAGGTAGTTGGTTAAATTCTCATCAGGCTTTGGTAGCAAACCACTCACGCTGAGCACCACGATTTGATATTAACCATAAGTAGGTGGCTGCTTTTCTGCTGAAAAAAAACCACCCGCATTTTAAAGAGGAGAGATCTTATCTTTCATTTTATATAGATCAGTTCTGCGGCATCTTGTTATATTTATAGTTTTAATACATAACCATAAATGCCCCCTAAACAAGGGATATTGTACCTTTAGATTACTATTATTGCTTTATTGCTCATTGCAACCATAAATTAACAGCTTCCCCCAGCAATGCTGGGAGAGGACAGAATTAGATTACAATGTACATACACAAGAGCCTATTAAGGCATTGCTATTCCATAAAAGTCTTTATAGTTTTTAAGTGTACACCTATAAGTGTTTCAATTAAAGAACTACATGCTTGCCTAGTAATTGCCCTCCCATTTGCGATAGGGCTTTGCAGCAAAATAGAAAGAAGCAAGACTAAAAGGTGGAAAATTGGAATATAAAATACTGAATATGAAACTGCCATAAAAAAAAGAGAACCGTGGGTTTAAATTATGCTTATTAGAGCCATTTGCATGGTTTAATTCTTGCACTTGGGTTGCTGTAGGGAATCTGTTGTTTGGGGTTTTTTGGGACGGAAAACCTCTCCTTCTGTGCCGTGAGTTCTCAGCCTTGCAGGAAATGAGGGTGTTTGTGGAGAAGAGCTGATGCCATAAATCACTCCGGAATGACCGTAGAGGTCCTTCAAGGCCGGACCACACGACAGAATATGAAGCCTTGCAGCTCTCAAAGCAGAAGACACGGTGCCAAGAGCCCTGTCCCTACCTGTCGGAAGGATGACATCTTGTGGTGGGAAGGGTCAGAAGACGGAGAACTAATTAAATACAGGAAATTAAGCTAAACTCTATTACAAGGGAGACGGGGCTTCTTGCAGACATTACAGGTGGAAAGGAGAACTTCAATCAACCGCACTGATTTTCATGACTTTAAGCTGCAGGGGATGAAATGATCACTTGTGCTTTGGAAATTGCCACCAAGTCAAGCGGGGAGGGAGATTCCTATGTTCCTTCTGGTCCCCGCACAGAATCGCTGGGTGGGTACACGCATCTGACAACCGAAATTGTTTGAGCTGCCCTTTGGCTTCCATTTCAGCCAGAACAGTGGTTTTTGCAGCTTTTTAAGCACGCGCTATAACCTAGCGGCTCAGGGCAAGGCATGAAGATGAACTTGGACACGGAAGGTTATAGAGAGGGGATTAATAAGGAAACTCACTGTATAATCTGTGCAGAGTCGCTCCCCTGGTTGCGACAGCTCTGGAAAAAAGGATTTGGCTCCCGTAGCAAACACCAGTTTATTGTTAACCTTGGAAAAAACAGCTATTTGAATCAGAAGGCTGTGAGGGGGCAACTGGCACCAGAAATATAATTCGGCTTTTTACATCCTATGAAGGTTACCTGGCACCAGCAACAGTCTGTGCAGTTCTTCTGTGTGCAAGAATTAGAGAGTGGGATGGAAGGTAACACTCGATAAGCAGCAGATATTAATTAATGCTACATTACAATGGGATTCAGCTGAAATAATGTATGGAAGCCACATGAATAGTAAAAGGAAATTCATCATGGTTAATGTTATTACACTGAATGTCAAAAGGAGCAGTGATGATTTGCCACTTACTGTATAATGTAATGTAATCTAAATGCAATTTTGGTTGGATAGACTTGAACATCCATATTAAGCAGAACTGGCAGAAAAACCCGGATTCAGCCCTGCTCCCTGGGTAGTCTACAGTACCCTGAGCTTAACCCTAAGTCCAGCTCCAAGTGATGCAGCTCTCAGCCAAGAGACAACCAGGACAGATTCTAAAGATAGCTATACTATATTTGTCCTCTCTTTTTGACTATTACGCTTGGATCTAGCAGGCTAGGGTCAGATTCCAGCATTATATTGCAAAAGCAAACCAATTTTGGGCAGTTGTTTTTGGATGTCGCCATCCTTCCTGATGCACACATGGTTACACTTTTCCCAGTGGAGGTTCGAGTGCCCGTCTAGCTAAATTTAAGTTAATTTATAGACATCTGGTTGGTTTTATTCAACATCTATGGCACCTGGGAACAGTCCATAGCCCATGAGAGCCAAAGCGGGGTGACCAGTCCAAAGGAATCTATTAATCCCATCCCTCCTCTAGAAGAAAAGCTTTTTCCCCTATAAAACTGCATCTATGCCAGCCACTTCTTGATATTTCCCCAACACAAAAAGGCTTCTTTCGGAGTTTAATATTTGATTCTTTGAAGCATTCCAGAGCAAACCCCACCAGCCTATGTTATGTCTATAAGGCACAGCAATCAGCAAATCCACTTACGCATAAAGAGCCTTTCGCATGGAATTGTGTGTGATTTACACCGTCTTTCCCCAACCCGTTACGTGTTGGGTTTCAGCGGAGCCTCTTCATTAACAGAAGTATGTTCAACATGCTTTTGTAAAACCTTATTAATTTTCCCTGCTACATGATGCTACAACTTTTAGCACAGGAAATACAATTCTGTAGAGATTGCCTGATATAATATTCTTCTAAAGCAGTGGAAGCCATCATTACCCATTCACTTTTGAAATAAGAAAAATATACAGGGATTTTTTTTTAATATCTATCAATCAGTATTCATTGCAGCACTATAGATTCTAATTCCTTAAAAGAAATCATGTATAACACCTGCAATTCATTTCACTGGAGTCCCACACAGCTGCTGTTCTGCTGTTTTGTCACTGAAATAAAAATATGGAGCCTTCCATTAACTCTAGCTTACATTTATGAAAAGAAACATATCCAGGTATCTTTTAAAAGATTCTAAACAGTTATTATTTATTGATAGAGCCCTGGAAGTGTGCTATGCATTTCACTGAGAGCTTGCAGGCCAAACACTAACAAATAACCCAGCAGAGATGGGAAGGAGTTGTCTCTTGATCCTGCTAATGAGCCACAGAGAAACCTTTGTGCTCCAAGGCATTTGTTTCTGAAGCATTTACCATTTGGTCACTCTCTGAAAGGAGCTTGGAGCCAGGGGGGTCGGGCTCTGCTCCCCAGGAACAATCACCAGGAGCAGAGGAAACGGCCTCAAGTTGCACCAGGGGAGGTTGAGGTTGGATGTGGGGAACAATTTCTTCCCCAAAGGGCTGTGGGGCATTGGAACAGGCTGCCCAGGGCAGTGCTGGAGTCACCATCCCTGGAGGGTTGGACAGACAGACATGAGGTTCTCAGGACACGGGGCAGTGCCAGGGCTGGGGGAACAGTTGGACTCGATGATCTTGAGGTTCTCTTCCAACACAAATAATTCTACGATTCTATGAAGTACTGGCTTCCTTCCACCACAAGATCTTTGGAAGTGCAGCCACCAAGACCAACTTGTAGTCTGCGAGAGTTTCTAGACACACAGCATTGTTGTCATTAACCTTCAGAGTGAGCTTACACTTAATTAGCTGCCCAAGAAGCCAGCTGGCTGTGCACACACAGGTTCCTGACGACACGGACAGTGTTCAGCATCATTTTCCATTGCACTTAACACCATCTTCGTAACAGACCTAACGCTGGATTGCTTCCCCAAAACCTTGTCTTCTTCGCACAACCCCTCCTCCCACTGTCTTTTATTTGACCAACTAAAGACCAACTAAACTGACTCCTCACATACTGGATAAATAAAATGTAATGAGTTTGCACTTACAGACAGAAATGAGAGAGAAATATCAGGGAGAGGTTGAAGTTCCAGTTTTGTGGAAGAAATTTCCATCTCTTTATGTTCGCATAACTCAGAATGTTGATTTGGTCCTTACTTCTATACACTGCAGTGCTCTCGATGGCACCACGCTACAGATGTGTGTGCAGACTGTCTGCTGGATCCGCTGCTCTGCTGGTGACAGCTCCGAGCATGGCGGATTCTGTAGATAAGTTATGGGGATGCAAAAATCATCTGCATGCCGGTTATTTCCAATATTATAAAAACTGCGTTCAGGATCGGCTTAAGAGGGACAGGGTTGTCCCTGCAACACAGCAACCAAACCGCACTGGAACCCCCCAGCCCAGTGATGTCCAGGCCTCGTTAATGAGCGCTGATAATGAGGTTTTGTCAATGCTGCACAAAGACTTTTCCAGAAGGATGGAGGAACCAGCAACCCCATCCTGCTGCTGAGTCCGTGGGCTCATCCTGTGACATCTGTAATGTGCCAGAGCATCAAATCGGACTCTCTTTAGTGTATAACGCTATCTATTAGCACCTGAGCTCAAGGCAATCTGCCTGTGCCATAATGCATATGAAGAATTGTTATTTTTCACTCCCCTCCCCATTATTTGTCCCCAGGTCTCTTCTCCACCATGCGACTGCAACCTACAAACGCAAAAGGGAACTCTGTAGAAAATGAGCTTTCCCCCCCATTTCGTTTGAAGGAGCTAACAAGAGCCAGGGTGACATTTATAGAATAATTAAAGGCAACACTGATGAGCCCAGTAGTTGCAATTTTTCTTTTCAGTTGAAAAACCCTTTGTAATCCATGTCATCTCTGGTCAGCAGCTTTACAGCTGTGACAAGTCATTTCTACACAAACGCTATTAGAGGTTGTAAACTTTAATGACCTTTTCCTTCCCGGGTCCTTGTGTTTCCATACATGTAATTAAGCAGTGCTATATATACATTTAAAGGATAAAAAAATCATATTGCTATAAAAATCATCGCTGTGCTCACCACCACAAACTTTAACAGCCCTGCGACCGCAGATTTGGCTGTGGCCAACAATACAAGAGGAGTCATTACTGTAACTAAATTAGACCGTTTGTTTTCCTTCCCTCAAATCGAATTGTGTAGGAGCTGCTTTATTGCAAAACAGACATTAAAATTCCAGCTAGACCTCAGAGAGAAAGTAATTTCTATTTTATCAGCACTGTAAAGCTGTCTTTATGTTCTGAAGCAGGAAATATTGCAGGGATATTTATAGCTTCAGCACCAAAGCCAGTTTGAATAGAAATGTTACGGCGGCCGGCAGAGCTGTCACATCGCTCAGCGGAGCGGGGAATTTTAGTGAATTCGTGAATTACCGGTTCAGTCCTGACAAGTCTTTCAACGGGGCTGGTGTGTGTCTGGAGCTGCTTTGCGGTCTCAGGGTAATGATTAAAGACTTGGATCACTTTAAGGGGAGATTTGAAAGGTACCTCGGAGATCTGTTTCCATCCGTGAGACCCCCTGATGGAGACCGAGGTTTCCAGACTTTGCTGCGCTCCAACAGTGGCAGCTCAGCCCTGCACTCCCGTTTGCTCCTTGTCCGCTTCTTCAACAGGTTGGGTGCACATGAACATCACGCTGTATTCACACACAGAATCACAGCATCGACTGGGATGGAAAAGACCTCAGAGATCATCCAGTCCCACCCTTGGTCCAACTCCAGTCCGTTCACCAGATCATGGCACTAGGTGCCATTCCAATCTTTGTCCTCTAGCGCCAGGAATTCATCCTCTGCATTGCTCCCAATATTTCCACAAAGGATTATCAACTTGTTCCTTCGCAGTGCAGGCAGGAATTCCGCCCTATTTATCTTTGTCATCACCCTCCCTAGTGGATTTAATGCTGCCATTATACAGATGAATAAACTGATGCATGGAGAGAACGGGATCATTTGTCTTTGCAAACTTTCTAACTTTGTGGCAGACGCAGGAGAGCACCTTGGATTCTTCATGTATCTGTGACCACCCTGCCCTTTGTAATTAAACGGGATTACTAATAGGCAACACTGGAAGAAACTCTAAAACAAACACTGTCACTCCCTGATTAAACCCATCCATTATCATACATGTTGTAATGGATTGTTTCAGCCATCCCCAGCAGAATTTATCCTAGCGAGTGCTCCTATCACACTGTAAACCAAATAACTGGTATTGTGGTGGTAAAACACATCCATAGCCCAATAAGTGCTGAGAAGGTCGAGCTGAGCTTTGCATTGCTGTGCCAGTCTTGGCAATGGGGGCTCTTGCAAGACACAAAACCAGGCAGAAGGTTCGAGAAGCTGCTGGTGCCGCCCGTCCTGCCTTGAAAACAGGCCAACAAAAGTCAGAGAGATCGTGGCCCAGCTTCAAGGCCTTTTCCAGCCACCCCCTTTCCATGGCTCTGACCGCTATGTGACTCTGCCAGCGCAGAACTGAACTGAGCACCCGGTTGTGTTACAAACACCGAAACAGCTGAGAAATCAGGAGCCCAGGCTCTTGGTCTGCAGCTTATCAGGGTCTTAACAAGCTTGTAGAAAGTCCTTGACGCTTACACTTGAGCTTTTTTAAAGCGATTGTTTCACTCAGCAGATTCTGATCAGAGTCTTATTTCATAGAGCTGAGTCATGAAAGCGAATAAGTGGCGAAAGCTGGTGAAAAAGATCCTGTCTGTCCGAGGCTGCAGAACGAAGCAGCACAGAGTGTTCCTAAAATGATCCTTTCAGCCCTTAAAACCTTCATCCAAGTCAGCTCAGGCCTCAGGAGTACCTTGTCTAATTGACATTAAGTGATTTAATTAGAGTCATTGTACCACCCTAGGTCACAGGTCTGCACCAGGAGGCAAATAGGTCCAGGAACACCTTTTTCATGGTATATTGAGGATTTCTCCTCTGGTTTTCTATAGGAACCAGTAGCAGAGAGCAATTATCGTCTGAAACATTTGATAGCAAAAATACCTGCAGATATCTGAAGACTTAGTTTCTCTCTAACAACACACAAGCGCACAATAAGGATGGGATCTGCATACAATATCAGCGCATTATTCTCTAATAAACTCAGGTGCCTCATCAAGATTATGAACATTATGGAGTTCCTGCCACTGAAAATGAAAGTCAGTAGCGCTCCCTCTAAACTGGATAGTTTATCCATAATTAGAATTTGTAGTAGTGCATTTCTTTCCCCCACATCTATAAATAAAGCTGGTGTTTTGGCAATTACTGATGTCTGCTGTCATTTTGCAAGGCTGGGTTTTTGATGAAGTATGTCGTGTTATAGGCTAATATTTCTCATTTCTATCATTCTCTAATTCGATTTTTTATGGAAATTGAGCTACAGTTTTATGCACAATGATTCTGGTTTTTTTAATCCCTCCCCGCCAAGAAATAGGAGGGGGGCTGAGTGATGGAGGGAGATGTGGCTGAGTGTGCATCCTGGGGAAGGGAGGAGGAAAGTGAGTTTTGTGGAGGGATGTCTATGGGCCAGGGTCCCCCAGCACCCTCCGAGGGTGGCACTGGAAAGGTGGCAATGGCAGAGAAGAGCAAAACCCTTCAAGAAGGTAGAGAAGTGCATTTGGAGTCTCAGTAAGTAAATCAGATCCTTGACTCCAGACAGGGTATCAGCTACTTTTGTTAACATTATTTCTGATGGGTTTCTGCTTCTCTCCGAGTACAACTTGTTCTCTGATTTTCATTTTGTTTCAACTTACCATCTCCCTCCCCTTCCCCTTTTATTATTCTGCTTTTCATCACCCATCCCTTCCTTTCCTCTCTTCCCTGTGAACTTCACTTCAGCCCTAAAATTCACCTGCACCTTCCAAATCCTATTCCCACTAAATCCCCTCCCATCAGAATTACCTGTAAACCATCCTCCCTGTCCTCTTCTCTGAAATGTTTCTATCCCGTGCTCCTTTTTCTGTTGATGTATTATATTGAGACTACATTTAATTCCTTGTTAACATCGCAGACCTGATCCAGTTCTTAGCGAAGTCAGTGAAGACCCCCATTGCTATTAATAGGTGCTGAATAAGGAACAGAGGGTGACAAATGTCATTTAGGGCTGAGGGTGCTCCAGAAATAAGAGGATCAGGCCTGATGTCTCTGCATAGCTAATGCAATCAGTGCTGGTGCAATTGCGTGCAGAAGCGTTGCCCTCTGCTGTGTCGGGCCTTCAATGGACACATGTGGCAAGGACGCTGATAATCATCAGTGGTTTTAAAGGAATTAGCTGGCTTTTCATTCTCTCCATCTTCCCATCTCCGCTTCATGAATTTTCTCTTGTGTTTACTAGACCCATTTATAAAATATAGATTCCTATTGATTCCCAAGGAGAATGAACATTAATATACTCCAGTGTCCATCTGTTTTCTCCCCCACGTGGCAGAGAAAAAGATTTATATGACTTTTCTGGGTATGCTGCTGACCTGCAATTGAGTCAACAATCAAGTCACACTAAATTAAACAAAGATATATTTCTTTTCACAAGAATGCTCACCCGGGGGAGGGTACGTGTCTCCTCCCTTAGGTCAAGCAAAGCCAAATTCATTCGGACCAGAACTAAATGAATACATGAAGATCACCTGAGCAGCTGGGTACCATTTCCCAGTGGCAGTTTTGTTCTGTTTTGGAGTATCTGATAGCACTGTATACACCTCTATACCTACAGGAACATATATATATGTGTATAAATGCATGGGTGTGTATAAACACATCCATGTGAATATACACGCTTGTTCCATCCACTTCCACAGATGCCCTTCATAATTAGGTGACCTATTCATCTTTAATAATGACCAGTAAGCCACTTTGCGTGCGGCAGGTTCAATAAGACCCTGTGCCACGGGAAGGGCTTGGAAGAATGAAAAATGAAAGACGCCACAAAACATCTCAAGATCGATTGCTGTAATTATTCTTTGAATAATTTTTCAGCCATTATTCAGGCCCTGAACATTTACATGAAATGCTACTTCCAGGTCAAGCAGAAGCTCTCCAGCTTCTGGATTTACAGTTTATCGGGTACAAAACATCTACCACTGCACCCTTAGGAGATTCAGCTGTAGATTGTTGTGAAGATAAGGAAAAATATAAGTTCCTTTAATCTTAATGTCCTTTATCTGTTCCTCATTACTGCCCAATCCATTCTCTAGGAAGGCTGTGACAATGACAGACTCGATGGCCAACAACTATTCCGCTACTCTTCACCCATTTCCACTGGTGACATTTACAAACTGCCAAGTACCCACGACGGACGTCGTAGGAAGGGGATCTTCATTCTTTTTGCATTAATTCCGAGTTTCACTGCTCTGCCAAGGGAAGGGATAACAAAAGGCACAGCAAAAGGTTCAGAAGCTCATAAATATGTGACAAGCTGTCTTGTCTTACTGCTCCTTTTAGCACTCGCTGCTACTGAAACTGATAGTGTAATAGACTTTCTTCCAAATACAGTCAAAACCATCATGAGGTTTGGGGTTTTTTTTTTCCCATTTTTCACAGAACTCATTTTTATGCTGACAAAAAATTATCAGCGAAAAGCAAAGTGTGAGCTGTTTGCTGCAGCATTAATTTTAAAACATCTGGAAGAGGATATAACGGATGCAGATGTTTTGTAATGAAGACAGGTTACAAGGCAAATAAAACATACATTGTGTTGCCGTCGCTCGTTAATATAAATTGACATCTGCTGAGTCTGGAGGTGAATTTGATGTTCTCCTGCCATCCAGGCTGGAATAATACTCCATCTGCTATGGTAATGCAGCTGAACATCGCTTGTCCCCTAAGTCATCCTTGATAGGTACAGACCTGGAAAGACTATCTGAGATGATATGGAGGTTATATGTTGGACTTATCTAAATATCTTCTAAAATGGCAAGAAAAACGACTAGAACAATAGCAGCTTAGGCTGCTTAAGCCAGACTGGAACATATCCACATCCAGCTTTCATATTCACACGCTCTGAACATAATTCTGGATTTATTTCCAAAGGAGCTATTTAGTAGCGAACAGTTGGAAGCTACTTTCACAAGTCCAAGAACAAAATTCTGCCCAAACCTATTATACTCACTGGTATGTAATGGGCATGATGAGCCCAAATGCTTATTCTCCCACACATGGAAGCATTTTCTACTCATTTCAGAGCAAATTTTGCTTTGCAGCAGAGTCAGCTTGTGGGTTTTGGCTGAATCTTGTGTCAGCCCCAGCGAAGAGAAGGAAACAACAAAAACCCACAGCCTGCTCCCCCTTCAAACCTTTGATTCGTATCAGTGTTTCCAGAACGAAAACTTGGAAAACTTTTTGAAGATATTTCAAATATCTGGAAATGTATAGGAAAATCCACCTCAAATCATCTGCAATGTGGCTGTGATGGTAAAGCAGAGGAATGGGGAAAACATAGGATTCCTGACAGTTTTCTGCTACCCTCGGATACCGTTTTTCTTGGGGAAACATCTCCAAAGCCACACAACACTTGTCCACATCTAAAATATCACTGTGGGTTGGTTGGTTGGTTGGTTGTTATGTTTTCCCCTTCATTTGCTTTTTAAAAATTGTTCTCTGATTGACTCCACAGGGAACCTGAAGGCAAGAAAACGTGCTCTGCATGATGAGCCACTTCAATGAGGACGCGGTGAGAACAGGGCTGGAAGCTCAAGGCAACCCCTGGCCTAAACCTTTGGGGACTCAATGAGGAATTGCCACCAAATGAAAGCATTACAAGAACACAGATGGAGAATAAGAAAGGAACATCAGAAAATCAAGTGACATGTTTGAAAGGGCAAAACATCAATACTACCCAGAGAACTGAGAAAACGTGTCATTTGAAAGGATGCTGTAAAGCGAAGAAATCACAAAGTGCATTATGACTATGAAAGGGGAGAAAAAACCCAGCGCATATATCTACCTTTGCAGATAGCTCCAGTAGCCAAGAAATTAGATTTCATTTTCAAGAATGTGCGTATATGGAAGCAAATATATAAAGGAAGACTCGATACTGTTCACTAAAGGTTTGATGTCATTAGGGAATGACAGAATGTGACACATGAATATCGGCAACATTTGTTCATTTGCCTTGGTAAAAGTTACAGGAGCCACAGCTTTTGCTTTGAAATTCCTCCTGTGTTTCTTCCCATCTTGTTACACACCCTCTGTTTGCTTTATTCTCAGCCATGAAAGTGCAGGAAAGGACACGCTTTAGTGGTAAATTAAATATGAAAAACAAATTAACTAAAGCACTTTGATCATTATATTAGATACTGGTTGTTTACCTATGGGATCCTTGTTTGAAGGGGCTCTGACCACGTTATCTAGAATAACTTGTTCAAGAAATGAGACATGACATGCTTCACAGAACCACAGAATGTCAGGGGTTGAAGGGCCCTGGAAAGCTCATCCAGTGCAATCCCCCCATGGAGCAGGAACACCCAGCTGAGGTTCCACAGGAAGGTGTCCAGGCGGGTTTGAATGTCTGCACAGAAGGAGACTCCACAACCTCCCTGGGCAGCCTGGGCCAGGCTCTGACACCCTCACCAGGAACAAGTTGCTTCTCACATTTAAGTGGAACCTCCTGTGTTCCAGTTTGCACCCATTGCCCCTTGTCCTGTCACTGGTTGTCACCGAGAAGAGCCTGGCTCCATCCTCCTGACACTCACCCTTTATATATCTGTAAATATTAATGAGTCCCCCCTCAGTCTCCTCTTCTCCAGCTCCAGAGCCCCAGCTCCCTCAGCCTTTCCTCACACGGGAGATGCTCCACTCCCTCCAGCATCTTGGTGGCTGCGCTGGACTCTCTGCAGCAGTTCCCTGTCCTTCTGGAACTGAGGGGCCACAACTGGACACAATATTCCAGGGGTGGTCTCCCCAGGGCAGAGCAGAGGGGCAGGAGAACCTCTCTGACCTACTGACCACCCCCTTCTAACCCACCCCAGGTACCATTGGCCTTCCTGGCCACAAGGGCCCAGTGCTGGCTCATGGTCACCCTGCTGTCCCCAGGACCCCCAGGTCCCTTTCCCCTACTCCTGCATGCTGAGGACCCACAGAAAGAAAGGATATACGGATCTCAATGGGACATCCCATCCCTTATTCTGCCCCAGAAAGCCCAGTCTACCTTCTAGTTGTGCATTACATTAATAAATAAATGAGCAAAATCAGCATAACACACCAGTCACAAATTCATGCTCTTACAATAGTGCAATTTCATTCAATTCCTCATGTTTTAACAGTGCCTCTGCCTTGATTTAAACACTATGATCAGGTGCTGTTTATAGATGGACTATTGCCGCAAAGATCCAGTTATTCCCTGTTTTCCCTGCCTTACTGGGACTCCTATCAGTGGAGCACCTGTAAATATTTGATGCTATTTTAGCATCGGAAGCAGAGGGAAAAATCTCCCCAAACGTCAGGATCCGGCACATCGGCAGCCTTGAAAGCACAAAATAAGGGACTCGTACCCTCTTGATTGAAAATTATGGAAAGCAGGTCTTTGTTGTTGCTCCCGCTTGCCTGCCTGGATCTCAGAGGCAGCCAGAACGCACCTCCGCCTTTCATAATGGATGAGATGTAAAACTAATTTTAAAACAAACTATTACCATGAAAGCGTTTCGCTTTATCTCTGTATAAAGACTGTTTTTCGCAGCCTCCCAGCTGCTGCGGAGCCGAGCTGAAAGTCCCAGCAAATAATTTATAAAGAATGCATTAGAGGAGATATGTACTCATAGCTCTCCAACACCTGTTCCAGAGCCCCAACGTTAACGCGCGGTTATCTATCATTTATTGAATCACAGATGAGCAATCATCGGGCAACTGCTGGTGTTCTTGTGACCGAGATCATGTCTCACCCAAACCCCTTTTGTCTCTGAATTATTAAAACATGGGAAGTTCAAAATTAACTTACAAATGGGACATGTAGTCGATCTCCATGTGTGAATGCACCCATATGTTTTTCAGGCCAAGATCACGTGGCGAGGATTGGCAGCATTGGGTATAAGATGATTAGGTATAGGTATATATAACAAGAGGAACTCAAGCTGAAATGAGGCTTCTATACCAGGGCAATTTAAATCCTCGATAAAAGAATTAAATAAAAAAGATTATAAGAAAAAAACCCCAAATAAAGGTAATTTCAATGTGTCCACAGGTACAACTCACCTGAGACAGCTGGGCAGGATGTTTCCCTGCGCAGTAACTAACTTGGAACTAACACACCAGTTTCCCCATCCTCCATCACAATGGTTTGGAACATTACAAAACGCACCATGGAAATAATATAATAATAATAATAAACTCAGATAAAGTTTCTACCACCGAAAAACCAGAAACCAACACCTGGGTCTTGGCTCAAACCAGCAACAACCTCACACTGCAAAGATTCATTTCCAGTTCCCAATCACTGCAGTCCCTCTATTCGTACGCGTCTGACTGATATCCCAGATTATACCATTAAGAATTACATTTCACAAGCACAATTGCAGCATATAAACGGCGCTGCTTGTTTTCAGATGCCGTCATTTAGAGAATGTTCAAGGGAATTGTAAAACAGGATTTACTTTATGATGTGGATGAAGTTGGCGCTGAATCCTAAGCGAGCTGGGTACCACATGCTGAATTGTGTCAGCAACACCTCGGTGAACAGAAATATGAGCTTTCTTCTGTCTCTTTGAGACACCTCTCCTTGAGCGATCCACGGAGCGGCATCCTCATCAACCCAGACAGAACAGCTGAGATTTGATGACAAATCTGTCAGTCGTGCAGGGTTTGAGCTGCATTTCCAGCGAGGTGTAGTCAGCAGGTGTAACAAGGACATGGGCTCTCAGATCAGTTCTTCGCAGAGATGTAGTTTAGATAATATATCTAAACCATTTGAAATGTTATTTCCCATTGCCTGCAGAGATCAACACCCAAGTGACCTGTGGCATCCACATGAATAATACAGAGTAGGCGGTGATGCTGCAGTTGTGACCAAAGAGTCTGTAACGCAAGCCATGTGCGAGCAGTGGTCACACAGTGAAGAAACTGAGCTCTGATAAATAAGCTTTGATGGCCCAACTCTGCCTTTGCACCGAGTTTACACATCTCCCCAGTATAAACACGCTTGTGCAACCCTGGAAATCAGATGTATATAAAAATATATGAATTATGGTACTTTGCATAGCACAGTCTTTGCAATATTCCATATACTTAGAAGGAGAAAGAGCCTAAATGCTAAAAACAGAGGCTCCCAAGCACTAAGGCTGTGCTGACTCAAACCACTCTCATACCTCAGGATTCGTGCCCTGCTCAGCTGCGCAGAAGTAATCAAAATGGTACCTTGCATCCATCAACACATCCGAGAGCACAGCGAGTTCTGACTTCTGAAGTTTGTGCATCCAGCCATGGAAAGAAATAGGCGATTGCATCTGGCATGAAAGTGATAGATTTTCTTAGGACAACTTCAACCCGAAGCACCAGGATACAAGCAATTGATAAAAACAGCCTGAATTCACCTGTTTTCTTGTCTCCCTCCCCTCACTGCAGCTTGATAGACCAGACCCATGGCTGGGAGGCGAGGTGCTTAAATTTCACTGCACCGACACATGCTTGATATGTTGTTTGGGCTCTACCCGCTGCAAGGTGGGATCTTAAAAGAGCATACTTTATTATAGCTCAATAAAAGGCAGTGTGGTCAAAATAGCAACTGCCAATTTGCAGGACAGTGTGGGTTCCAATCTGTCTGTTATTTACTTTATAATGGAAATGGGATGGAAGAAATGACAAATACACTTAGCGGATATGATGAGCATCCAGACGGAAAGGCATTATTAGCAAACATTCATTTAGCAGAGGTAACGACTGCTGCTACAGCCTGGGTAGCGTGTTGGACAGAACATGAGCTTGGAACAGGAAAACCTCAAATGAACATGCAGAGAAGAAAAATGATGAAGGAAAATATCATTGGCGCGGCTGCATATGGCAGTGAGTGCCGTGCCAGGCCTGGGATTCCTTCATCCACCGACATGAGCCGAGTTCTGCAGCCAAACACCGCGATTAACTCTTTGAATGTCCCTCTGGGATCTGAGAATTAAGAAAACTGGACTTCAGACCTTGCCTGAGGTGATGCATCCTTGAAAACCCAGCGCACCGCGCCAGATGTGGACAGCTGTGCGCTAATCCCACGCTCTGGTCTAGATAAGAAGAGAGGAAGGAGCAGGATCCGACCCCAAGGCTGAGCTGCTCTGCTGGCACCACCTGCAGCTGACACCAGCGGGTTGATTTCTGATGCCTCTCGCACCTCCTGCATTCTTGTTCCCATAACAACCCAAACACGCACAGCACCACCCCAGCCAGCACCTCCTGCCTCCGCGAGCAGGGAGTTCACCCCAGCCCTGCGCACGGCGTCAACTCTGGCTCCTCAACGCCCATTCCTACAAACCCTGCACTAAACCCAAAGCCGTTTACCAGCAGCAGAGCCGGGTTCTGCAGGCCAAGGCTGCTGCAGATCTTTTAGGCTTTACTTTCCCCTCTTTGCGTGTCCACGGCCCCAGGTGGCCCTGCTGCTCCGCTCGAGCCACACGCGTCCTCGCAGCAGGTTCGCTGTTATCCACAATAAGAACAATATTTCTAACCGGAGTCTCAACACCCTCGCCAAAGAGCCCTTGAATATTTCAAACCTGTCATGTTCAAAAGCCTCATGTCAAAAACAAAAGCAATCTGATTTAGTGCAGGGTTTCCAGACTGTGGTGACAAGTCCCACTCTGTCCTGGGGAAAACACTGATGAAGAAAAGCATCTCCTGAACTTGCAGTGACTGCAGGTTCTTTCTCCGGGGAATGACGGTCCCCAGGTGCTCACAGACCGTTACCATGACAGGCTTTTCATCTCCACAGAAACCTCTGAGTCTGCCTCTAACACAAGTGGTGATAAAAATCAAACTTAACCTTTTCCTTGGGAAAAGCCAAGTGGGTGCTTCTCAGAGCACAAGCTGTTCTTGGCAAGGCACTGCCTTTACCCTTCTCTCTTTTTCCTCCCTAGAATTAAAAGCTGGAACAATCGGGACCCAGTCCTTGATGGTTTTATCCCCCTTTCCCGACTCAAATCGGACACAACATTTAGATGAGGTGGCACCAGAAGAGGCCACCACCTCCTCAGCATCCCTGAATCCTGGTGAAACCGCCTGCCCTTCATTGATATTCCGGCTCCTGTCAAAGCGATGGTGACATTAACAAGCATACTCGGAGGGGGGCTTTGTGCCAATTAACAATTTCTCATTAGCTTAATTAGGGGACACATGTTTTTAATCACAGCGAAGAATGCGGAGTGATTGGAGAATTGATTCGGAGCTTTTTGAAAGCGTCGCTGTCAGCGCACGGAATTTAATTCGGCAGATGTGGTTAAAGAGAGAGAGCACGGCCCTTAAATGGCTTTGGCCAAATGAGCTTAATGGCAGCGTGAAGCACAAGGAGCTGCAGGTACAATATTTCCCTAGCATCAATGATAGTCTACTCTGAACTTTCAAGACATTGAGGGATGTGCATAAAACCACCAACGCTGACTTAATTCTTGGATTAAACTCTTAAATGCAAGTGACAAATGGCTCTGGGACATCGCTCAAATTTTCTGTTCAATAGCTTCACCCCAAGATAAAATGCTTTTTGCTTCCCAGGGAAGACATATCCCTGCAGAAATTATCATCCAAACACCGACCAGGCCAATCCCATCTCCCTGCCACAAAGTTCAGACCTCCTTTAGTGTCACTGTTATGCACCCTCCTCCTAAATTAACCCCAGCAGCTCTCAAAGGAGAGGAAAAAGCAAGTACGAGGTGTTTTAAGTCACCCGTGTTCGAAGTGTCTGTCACCAGACACCTGAGCCGGAGTCGGTGTCAACGCAGATCAAAGCTGTGGCACCTGAACCGGCTATTTTGAAATAGTAACTGTGGCTTGGCCTGCTTTTCCGCAGGGTAATGCGCCGTGTCGCAGCGGCAGATGGAGGAACACCGACCTATCAAACGGGCTTCGCTGCAAAAAAATGAAGATGTAATATTCTTGCTGCAGGAAGGAAATGCAAATCCTGGTCTCTCTCTGCCTCTCCAGCTTCCCCATCAGCAGCTGCCGGTCCCCTGTTCATTGTAATTCGAGCTCTCATTTAATACCATTACTTAACACATCCTTTTTGTCATCTTATTCTGATCTTGCCTTTAAAGTATTGAAACATAACATACTGCAGTGTGCAAGAAATGACGACATTTACCAGCAATAGCATACACGGAATAAAAACCCCAAGGTCTTTGACAGCAGTAACAGCATCTACGCAAGTGCTAAAATGAGTGGTTTCAAGCAACAAAAACACATGAATGAACAACTGACAGCGTGGGTTCGACAAAAAGAGGCTACCCCTAATGCAGCTGGGTCTGCCTGTTTCATCTCTACCTCTCCAGGCTGTAATCAGAACCCCCTTCTTGTCTGCTGGTTTAACGCACCCTCATCCTCCATCCACAAGCCCAGGAAACGGAGCGAGTTGCTCTGTTCTAGAGGGGTCTCCTCTTCTAGTTTCATCCATCAAACCTTGGAGAGCCACAAGTTTTAGTTGCTTCCACCTCCAGGGAATCGCAACAAACCCTGGTTGATTCCCAACCACCTCAGAGTTGTTTGTCCCAGGTTTACACTGACCTTGTTAAGGCTTTGTTGTCTTAACGTATTTCAAATATGCCATCTAAAATGAGGAGGAGTTCACTGTTGGCTAAATGTGCATGTAGATATCTCATCTCTCCCCTCGGTTTGTTTTTTAATGTATTGTTTGTAACGTTTCTCCCCACCCAAATACAATAAATACCGTGGAAAGGTTAAGGTCAGAAATAGATGGATTCTCTAAGCTGGTAGACTGGAAATATTCAACAAATGAAATCAGCAGAACTGAAGGCAGCTCTAATAGCTTTCATCTGTTATGTTTGCCTTCTTTCCCTAAGCCACTACCTGTGTTTCTGTAAGAGAGGAGTTAAACACAACTTTCTTTTCCTTCCCGGATTTCTGAGTAATACGCAGCAAAGCGGGCAGATCGCTCATGCAAACGGCAGCGTTCCAATCCTCAGAAACATCCATCTTGAATAAAAATTGTGTGGGGGACTTTTTAGAAATGTCACAGCCCTTGTGTAAGCGTAGCTATTGATTTCACCTTCAGAGCAGCAATTATAAGATATATATGCGATGTCAGTGTTGTTGTTAATGAAACTTATCTTTCCCTACTCATTATTCTGCTGATTTTCTCGGATACAGAAATGGAGCGAAGTTAAAAATCACGCTGCAGTACGAGCTGTATCACAAAACATCATCATATTTTCAAGAGCACCATCCATTGCCAAAGATCCCAAACCGTTTATGAAATATTTGCATAGGCTCACATTTTCTAAAACAGCTGCAGAAAAGAGACATTAGGAGGAACCCTTTCAGCTTCTACACAAAATTCAGGAGGCAACAGGATCTGCAGGGGTCAGGTTGGGTTGTGGAACTGATCCAGTACAGAGCAGGCTGCTCATCACCCCTGCACCAGGGACCGGAGGTGCTGCTGTACAACATCGCTAAGGATAGGCTGGGATTAAATACATGAGGAATCCCAAGCTTTAATGGCAGGCAAGAAAAGGCCCATCCAAAGATAAAGGGTTAGCTTGTCCTACTGAGACCTAATCTATATTTCCAGCAGAACCGCATTTATCACATCTGTGGATTCACCCAGCTGGTTTTGGATGTCATGCTCTTTCCTCCTACGTACTTATATTTATCTCTCTAAAATTAACTTCTCAAAGTCAAATCAATGACGTATCAGGGAAGACGACTGCATTTCTCAACACCTCTGTCACCCGCACACCGATTCCTGGGCTCTAACACGATTAATGGACAACGCTCAAATAGCCCAGAGAACCTTCTGATGAGGGCAAAGCAGTTTATGGGCTGATCCATCAGAGCAGTGGCCTGAGCCCCTGGCTCCAACGCTCTATTTTTCCTTTTTGCCACGAGCCTACAGCACCAGGAAGCCTTTTGGGAAGCGTACACGTGGCATTCGGCCACCCAAAGACACAACAGCCCTCCAGCTTGTTTCAGATGCTACATTATTATGTTTCACACAGACATTTGACTTTAGTCTCCAGTATAAGCCACATCACTTCTCAAATCCTTTCTCCAAGGCCAACAAGAGCACCAGGGAATGTTAGAGAACTGGAATTACACACATACCATAGCAGCCCAGTGGAAATAAAGACCTTCATTCATAAACACAGAGCTTGTGTTTAGCCCTTGAAGGTGCAGAACACACGAGGCTTCGAGTCGGTTTCCTCGCACACCGAGCTCTTCCTCACTGCTTTTTCTGTGAGAAAACCTCTCCCTGAGCTGGATTATTCAGCAGAACCGACAAACACTCACACACAACAAGCAACATCCCACCAGCACCCCCCACCAAGCCCCAGCTCCCTGACTTCACTGCTCAATGTCGGACACACCTGCGGGCTTCACTCCACAGCAATTACCGCGCGGGCTCCATCAATTATAATGATTAATTGACAACAGTAACTTTAGGCACCTGCAGTTTTGAAAAATAAACAAACAGTCAATTAGAGAAGCTTAAAACTCCCACTTCAGTTGCTGCTCCCCTGCTTTTATTTTTCCCTTCCCTTTTTTTGGTAATAAAGCTGTGATGTTAACCAGACCCGATCCTCAGGCGCTACCTTGAATGATGTTGTCATTATCGGTGTTCAATTCAGAGGATGAGGCCAAGAAGTCAATGGCCAAACCAGTCTATAAAAGCAGGTCAAGGAGAAACAATGCACTGGGGAAAATGAGAGAAAATGATCTATTATCTTGGGGCTTGAATGTCAGCTGAGTCTTCTGGGCAATACAAGTACCAAGAGCCATCAGTAGGATACCAGGCACGGGGACTTGGAAAGTAGCCGAAACTCACTGGAAAAACGAGAGCTTTTAAAAACACTGAAATATAATTATTTTTATAGAGAATAAAATTAGTTTAAATATTTATAGAATATGAAATAATTACTGAAAAGATTAAGGAAAAAAAGAGGGAAATTGTTAAACAAATAGAATGACTATAAACAAACACATTTCTCAAAGAAATAAAAGGATTATGGCAAAGCTTGCCTGTGAAAATTGATAAAAAGCCTTATTCTTAATTTCCGCTCCATCCATTAAGAGCTAGCCATGTGGAGAAATTATTAGGAGCTGTAATATTTCAACCTCTATTTTTAATCAGTCATTCAAATTAATGCAAAGCAGATGGAATGGACCATATTTCCCTAAATCACGCACATATGTAGTGGAAGTTTTTGAGCTCAGAATGCACTTCAGCCACAGTCCTAAGTCCTGTGTTATCTCCCCTCACCTACCAAATCCAGAGCAGGTACTTTGGGTTCACGACTCCTCGGGAGCATCCCCTGGGCCACCGATCCTTCCCAGGTCCATGGGGACCCATCTCCTGCTTACAGGTCCCGTGAGCCCGAGCATCCCATTGCACCCAGTGGGTCATAGAACAGTTTGGGTCGGAGGGACCTTCCCAGCTCCCCCAGTGCCCCCCCTGCCATGACAGGGACATCTTCACCAGCTCAGGTTGCTCAGAGCCCCGTCCAGCCTGGCCTGGGATGTCTCCAGGGATGGTTCATCCACCACCTCTCTGCCCAACCCAGGCCAGGCTCTCACCACCCTCGTGTCCAACAATTCCTTCCTCGTGTCCAGCTCGGTACAAGCCGGAGGGTCCCAGTAGGTCCCTGGTGAGCAGCAGCAGCAGCACCCGGGGAAAAAGCGAGAGCATATGGACCACCAGGACAAACACGTCTCCCTCTTGCAGAGATCGTCTGGCAAGAGCTCACGTGAAGGCGTGAAGAAAGTTGCTTGCCAGGGTGTAAGAAAAAGAGGGGAGAAGCCAGCTGGGCTCTGAGCACAAAGCACGATCTTTCACACCAGCAGCAAGGCCAACAAAAGCCTTTCCTCCCCCCGCCGCCCCTTCTGCTCCTTCCCCATTCACCGGCAGCCTCACCGAAAGACTAACGAAGGTTTATGCAAACTGCTACTGACATTTGGAGACCAATTAAGCGTACGTGCATCCACCTATGTGAAACACAAGCTGTGTGACAAGGCACCCTCTTTGGAAGGGGCTACTCGAGGACATTCTCCAGCCAAGCGCGTCGCGATGAGGATGCGGTCGGTCGTGCAAAAGCCTCGGCTGCCCCAGCACCGTCGTGCAACCATCAGCGGCTCTCACCGCGTTGTGCCTCCTCTCTTCTGCACAAAGAGGTCAGAAAAAGCTGTTGCATATTAGCCTGGTATGTAAAATAGAAAACTGAATCATAGTTATCATTATCACACCTGGGAGAGGCTCGCAAACATGCCACCAGTCATCAGATGATCTGAGTATTTCATCTGGCAGCTTTGGTTCGGACTAAGGGAGAGGGAAGTTATTTTTTCCTCCATTTCCAAACTCTTTAATGATCAGAAACTCAAAAGTTCTGTTCGACTTCACGTGTCAATGAGTTTGCTTTTTGATTTGCAGAAATTGCCATGTTCATACACTGAAATGGTAAGCACCGAGTGATGATAGATGAAGACGCAGGCTGTGAAAAAATGAGCTGAGATGGGAAGGCTGGGTTACAAAATAAACAGTTCTGGAGACTGCTGTGAAAGGAAATCCTCAGTAAAGGCAGCTATGCTTTTCACCACAGTGTTGCTCTTTAAAATACATCTTAATTTATGTTTTCTAAACCGATGTGAATATGTCCACGCCAATCTAATGCCACTTCAGTATTCTTTTCAGAGGAGGAACTGCTCTTCTGTTTCAACTCAAATTCAGATTTTCTTCCCTACCGCGGTTGCTTTGAGTTTATTGTTTCTATATTTGTATTCACTCCTGCAAACAACACAAAAGCTCTTCCCTTTGCAGTTCGGTTCGCTCCTTGTCTCACCTGGCAAAACCCCCTCCAGGAATCCCTGCCCCTTATTGCAAAACCTTTTCCTCCTGGCAGAAATACAATATTGTTCACAGGTGAGTGCGGGGGGGCAACGGAAGGCTGGGATGGGAATGGTTTGGTCACTTTGGCTGCGTTTGGAACAGACCCCGAGATAAACCCCCCCCGGTTAATCCTGCGACCGCAGCAATGAGCAGGTCCCCTCTGCCGGGCTAAATCCGCGGGCAGGGAGCCAGCGGAGCTGTGATACAAACGCTGCCTGAGAATCCGCTCTGCTGTTTCCAAATAGATGAAAAACCAGCAGCGACAGAAGGTTGGCTACGTGGGTACACGGAGAGGGAGGCTTCAAACGGAGAAATCTAGAGGAAAGCGCAAGGTCTGCAGGGGTTTTTGATGGATTATGTTGCATGTTTGAACATAATACACATTAAGGCTGGAGACACTGATGCTTTGAATGGTGTGAAATTCCATCTAACGTGGGTTGTTTGCCTGACACAAACATGTTTAACATGAGATGGAACAAAGGCAAGGAAATCACAGCAGAGTTTTTGACTGATGCTTAAGGAATTGTTTGCTCTTCCTCCCCCCACCCTGTCTCTTTAAAAATGCTCTTTTTTTCCCTCCAGCCCCACACCTCTCCCCCCTTGGTAATGGCTTAGTAAATAATTCAGAGAAAAAACAAGAACCAGAACTGAGCATAATAAAAATGATGTCTCTATCTGCTGTTGAGGCGCATCGTGCCACTTAAGTAAGACAGATGGGAGGATATGCCGTACTTTGCTTAGTAAACTGCACTGAGAGAAACTGAATAAGCCTGAAATTAGAGCAGAGGGTGAGATGGGGGTGGATGTACTGGTACAGTGTTGCCTGACAAAGATGCAGGGAAAAGTAATTTACTCTGAAATGACAGTTTGAAAGGGAAAGAAAAATAAACACACAGGAGGGAGCTTAGACTCATTAGCAGCCCAGCCTCAGCATTTCATCATTAATAACAATAAAGAACCCAGCTGAACCAGTGACTCGCAATAACACTCGAGTCTCTGGGTCTCCATTTTTAGTTAACACATAATGACTGGCAGAGGCGGGATGAGGAATGGGGCAGGGTGACGGGGCAGCATCTTCGGGGAGCGGCGCTGATTAACAGCAAAGGCAATTAAAACCGGAGCGTTCCCGCACCGTCAGCGCGGCCCCAGCACCCACAGAACCGGCCCAGCGCCGGCTCTGCCGCTCAGACGGCTCCCACACCGGTTTATGAGTATTCCCCTTAATGTGAAATACGTTCCCTGCCTGCGGGAAACGGGGAGGAGGCGACAAAGGGAAACAGCAGCGATGGCTTGTGCGTCGTGCTCGGGGACCACGACGGGATGGCAACACAGCTGGAGCTTAAACTGAGATGTGAGCAGACATAGCCCTTTGATCGAATCAAATTTAAGGACCAGGGTTGGTCAAAATAATGTTTTTACTGTCCAATATTCGCAGTGTTTCTCTTGCTGAGAAACCTTCCTGCCGAGACACGCTTTCCACGTTGTCTTCTCGGCACCACGCCGGGCTGCGGCCTCCTCGGCAAACTGAGGATGCTCTGGCCTGGATCAGCGTTTTGGTGGGAAACCGGCCAGGGAAAAGGAGCATGTGAGCGGTTCATGCTTCAGTAAATGGCCTTTATTCCACACTTAGTAATGAGCCGGTATCTCAGAAGGCCAGCATGCTGTGTTTATGATGAAGGTCCTGTGCCCCTTTTCTTTAGATTATTGCCCTAATTCTGCAGTGCTAAAGTATATACAATTCAGTTGTAGAAAGAGCTGGGAGTCCCAATGGCCAAAGACCACCTATAACTTAAAGAAGTGCATTTTCAGTTAAGCCTCGGGCCCAACGTGCTAAGCAGTTCTGACAATCTAAACACTTATTCTGCTACCAAAATGGAAGCTGAGCTATTTAGAAGAGCTTGCCTTTGAATTCTGAGTATTGAAAATTTGGCTTTTGGTACACCTCATATTCAGGCCTTCAGTATTTTGCATCCACTGGAAACCAAATAAAGCGTTAACGCTCCCCCCCAAAAGTCCCACGTGGCTTTAAGGTCGAAGCATAATTTATAAATATTGATTGTGTGCTGGAGGCTCAATCTCGCAAGGTGCTGAGTACACACACATTTTCCTGATGCCCTTTGGACAGCCCCGGGGGAAAGACACTTGATAAATGCACAATACAGTTATTCTAGCAACAAGAAGTGCCAAGTACTGTTATTGTTATGTCCCTTCAAACACAAGTGCAGATTTGTTTCGAAAGCACATGTAGAGTGGAAGTCGCAAGGTAGAGGCTTAATACATTAATTACACCTCAGCGTGAGAGCTCTGACAGCTTATGGGCAGGCTAATTAAAAGGCTTTAATTAAAATGCATGGTCCTTGTAGAACTCAGGTTGGACATGGAAGAGCCGGTTCTGAGGAGGTTGGAAATGGCCTTAATGACGGTGTCCAGAACCAAACGGAGCACAGGGTGCTCTGCATCCACACATCAGCAGCATCTTACATGTTCGGGGGGTGAATCTGGATGGATGGGCCCAGGGAAGGCTCACGTCCCATTCCTGTGATGTGTCCTCTGTTGTACAAGCAGATAAGAGCAACAGTCTGGAGCTTAGAGGGGTGTTGTAGCTTTTCTTCTACAGAGATGTAAATTGAAAAGGTCTGTGCATAACCCTGGAGAAGTGCCCCACTGAAGATCCAAAACTCAACGCCGGGAACACTTCACTTTGTAAGCGAAGCTTCTGGTTTCCCTTCTTCATTCTGTACCAGAAAGTACAACATTTGGGTTGTAAAGACTAAGTATCAATTCACGTTTTATCATGAAAACCTTGGCTTTCAGACTCTTTCCATAGGTTCAACTGAATCTTTTCAACTGAGTTATGGTTTATATTTACATAAATTACCATATGAAACTTGTTAATATTTCCTGAGTATCCTTTTTCACGGCGCTATTAGACAAGGTTCTGTGCTTTTGTTTGGGACTCAATGTCAGCGAATCAGAATTCATGACTGTGATCAGTTAGGAACGCAGCAAAGTAATTTATTCCCCAACACAGAGTCTGGATGTCAAATAATCCGGCCTGAGAAACGCTATCTGAAATCAGCAGAATTTTATCATGCAAATGACAGGAAGTGTTATCATTGGGAACAGCGGGAAGTTCCTGATTCACTGTCATTTACACATTAAATGAGCTCAGGCTTGTTTCGGGGAAGGAGCCGCGCTGGGAACGTGCTCTGGTCCCTGGGTTTTTTTTAGAATCACCAATAGCTGCAAAGGGCAAGAATTTCACCTACTGAGAACAGTTCATTGTTGGAGTTCTTCATGTACAGCAGAATTCCCTGCTGGTACAGCTGTTTTATCAATGAGTTCACTCCAGATCATCCCCGTGCACGCCGGTACTAGCTGGTAGTTGTTATCATCTCCCGACTGATGCTGACACATGGGCGGCCGAGCATTTTCGAGCTGGACCCAGAGAAGACCCCTGGGGTTTCCCTACTTTTCATGGGAAATCAAGAGGGAACTCCCCACCGGTTCTCCAGCAGCGTCCTTCTCCCACTCACACAACACGACAGCAAATCTGGATGCAGATGTTCAATGACAAGGGGTGAAATGAGATTCCATCCACGACCGAGTCCGATTTCTCCAAGGACCGTGAATCTGTCACTGCAAAGGGTGCTCGCGGGAGGGGTGACAGTGCTTGCTCAGCGCAATGATGGATTTGTGGGATCCAGGTTAATTCAGTCTCGGTCCTTTTCTTCTGTACAGGAGAAACACACAAGGTTTTCTGAGGCTATTCAGTGTATTAAAGTTAATGGAGCTCATACTCTAGTTCTGGCAATAAGGGTTCCTCCCCTTCCAGGCCTTGGCTATGTGAAATTAGTTTTTCACGTTCCCTGGGCAGCACTTCTGAGAATTCCTGGTGAACACAGGTAGAAATTGTGTGATATCCAGTCATTTAAATTGCCTTTTTAACCATTTTTTTTTTGTTCGTTTCACCTTTGTTTTGTGCTGGCGGTGTTTTATTTTGCCTTTTCCACTTGATAAAGTGCCCTTTTCCCCATCCAGGCCCTTTGAGAGAGCTGAGAGTTGTTGCCATTTCTACTGCTGGATGTTTTTCACTTCTCGTTAATCCCCTTCCTCCCGATTCGCTGCTTCACCCTGCTTGCTCCGCACCAAGGGAGAGCTGAAGAGCAGCAAACCAGGCCAAAGCCCCTATAACGGCGAGGTGATGAGCTCACCTACCATCTGGAGCCTGCGGGCTTCCAAAGAGGAAACTCAAAAACTAATTAAAAATACTCTATGTCGTAAAGGCTAAACCGCCGGCAGGGCCGAGAATAAATTGGAGATCATTAGACCTTCATTTCTCCGCAGTATCTTGCAGTAATTTTAGTTTGGTGAACCAAACGGTTTGTGGCAGGCGGGAAAGCCGATATAATAGGGAAAGGTTGCAGCAAGTCATGCAGCTCTGAGAGCTGGAGTCGGAGCCCTCGGCTCCCAGGGTTGTTTTATTGACTTCCACCTGCTGCCGTTGGACAGGTACAAACCTCCCAGTCACACATTATCTCCTGGGAATGGTTAAAATGGCAATGATGGGAAGGAGATGTCAGATCCCAGGGAAACCATGAGAAATCCCTTCTCAGTTTTGGTTTCCTCCATGGTTTTTATCCCACTCCCACCCCAGCTCTTTTGCAGCCTCCGATCTCTGACTCCACGCTCACCCCACCTAAACACCAGCAATCCATCAAAAGTGCTTATTCTTACATGCTTATTCTTAGAACAGAATCGTGTTTTAAGTTTCATTTCAGTGGCAAAATCTCTCTCAAGACACCACGCACAGGCAAAAACTAGTGACCTTCAAGGCTACTAAATGGACTGGCTGTGGTGGTTTTAATTCTGGCTTAGACTAGAACGTATCAGGGCAATCATTACCCTTCGGGATCGCCCTGGGAAGGTCACAAGGCTCATTGTCAACAAACCTGCTAATGGCAATCACACAAAAGGCAATCTCTCTTCCAGGGCCCATCACTCCATTAATGAACCCATAAGCTAAAGAACAGCCATTTCCAAGATTTATAGATATTTCTTTGCCTGTTTGGGGGCTATCAGCTCTGCAGAATCATTTCATTTTGCCAGACTGGATGGGATCAAGACAGGCATCTGCCTTGCAGAAGGTGTTTTCTATCCCCAAAAGGACTGTGCATGGTATTACAATAACAAATGGAAATCAGGCTGCATTTTTACTCATAAACGCAGCAAGTGGACACCAGTGGCGTGGTCTCAATCTCTGCCATCTGATTTACCAAGGCTTGTCTTGAAGGAGCTCCGGAGTGGTTCTTGCACCAGAGGTCTCTGGGTTGCAATCAACGACTTCATTTCTCCCGTCACTTAGCATCTGCTGTGTTGATTTCCCATTGATTTTTATCTACACGTAGCCTTTAGAAGCTGTTACAGTGAAGCCCAAATAGCAGGCTTTCAAACCTATAAATACGGCTTAAGGCAAAGAGCAACTTTTGGCCAAGAGTGAGAATTGTGGAGAAGCGCGAAGCGGCCGATCTCACCCCACACCAAGGAAAAGGGCGACACAAAATGGAACCAGTGCTTTCCCAAGTCATTGCTTGGGGTCCACAAGCAGCCTCCACAGCTCAGAAAGGCTGGATTTCTTTATTTCTATGTCTTCCTTTAAGATCTTTTTATTTAATGTAGTGTAAAACATGAGGGAGACTGGTTTCCTGATACTGAGCAGCTCATTATGGAAGAGGTCCTGATTTTGCTGGGGTTTCTTTCATTTTCCTGCTCCTTAAGCAGCAATTCGTAACGCTCCATGTGAGAAGCGATCACTTTATCAGAGGGAGGAACACGGAATTAACGTGTGTGACAGAAACTCACTTGTCCTCTTGGTGAAAACGGCCATAACCTCATCAAAGCTTCTCAGGAGAGATGATGAAAAGTGCTAATAGGAATTAGGTATTTAAATTGATGATTCAGTCAGGATTATTCAAAGCGATGCACACTGAAATTTGGGTTTCTCAGATGTTCGGGCCCCTCCAAGGGCTATGGAGGAGCAGAACAAACACTGGAGATGAGAGGAGTGGAAATTCTGCGTGACATTGCTTTTTCACCTTTGGAGAGATTGGTTTTATCTTTGCACAAACGAGTAGCACTCTCACTCTGGGGACTTTGCTGTGTTTTAAGAGCTTTTCTCGTCTTTATTGTAATGTTGTTTGAAAACGGCTCCGTGAAGTTTTACCTTCTCTCCTTCCATCAGTGCTGCCCTTGGCACCGACTGCGCAGCTCCCGAGTCAGGGAGCGGGACCTGGGGACAGTCACATCCGTCTAAACACAGACCCCACTTCTTTACGAATTCATGCCATTTGGGGACCGTATTAATGCGGCGACCATTCCTCTCTAATTTATGTTCAGGCATAATCTTGGAACATCTAAAAGGAGAAGTGTTTTATTTTCAAAGGAAAGCGAGTGATTCATAAAACATATGTTGACATTTTCAGGGGAATATAAAGGGGCTCATTGCTCTGATTCAGACCCTATTTGCATAATTTTTCCTTCACTCACCACAGGTAAATCATAGTTAAATATTGAAGCGTTTATCACCTGTGTATTTTCAAGGCAGACTTTATGCGGGCATAAAAGAGAGGGATGCACCTTCTCAAGCACATGCATCAAACCGCACAAATATTTTGGCACTTGTCTACCTCTGCGCTCACAAAACGAAGAACCTGGCCAAGTCTGGGTAGAAACACCTTTCTATGGACGAAATTCAGCACAGGATGATTTTTCACACGGCTCTTAAGGAAGGTCCCAAAGCAGAGCTCCCGTACGGCTGCAATGATGGGATGGGGAACCTGCCCCCAAGAGCGCTCAGGGCAATAAATACCAAGTCAAACAGCATTTGGATGCTCAGCCCCCACACCAGAGGCCCTGTTCTGCCAGCTGACCTGTTGCTAATCAACTTTATTGCTCTGCAATGCTGAGATGTTTAATTTGGCTTAGAAATACAGGCTGCATCCTCAGCTAATGGGAATTGAGGTGACTTTGCAGCAGATGTTGACATGGGGATCACATCTGGTTGTTCAAGTTCCTGCTCGGCAACTCTACAATATGTAAATGGCAGTCAATTAAAAATAAATATGTATATTACACAATAGAAGCTTTCAGCCTTTCACAAGCGACAACGTGACAGAATAAAATGTGTCTGTTCTTACACCGTCCACTTTCATTTCCACCCAAACCGTGACTGAGGGGCAAATAAATAAGTGAAAAGGAGAAGCAGCGCTGTTTGTCACACAACATCAAACACTCTCCCTCGGCTCATCCTCCATTTTCCCGTCTGTTGTCCTAATAAATAAAATAATACTTTGGGGATTTAGATTTACAAACAAACCATCTCTGTATTTGGCTATATCTTCTATAGCAATGCAGGAGGAAGGTTCTGTTACTCAATAACCAACTGTACACAGAAAACGCATACAAATTATTGCAGCTGTCGCTATCACAACTTAGGAGTAAATGCAGATGGCATGGAGTAATATTCACAAACAGCTAATAGAATTTTAATGGCTTTAGAAAGAAAATCAAATGAAAGACACTGTATTTACTTGGGATATGAAGGGAATTTATAGTGTGCCAGTGCAAGTAACGAGTCACTTTGGACCCTGCATTTTCACACATTCAGAAGTGGGCAAGTCCCCGTGGGTTTTATTTATGGGAAGTTTAAATAGCAATCATAATTTGTGAAATATTCAAGGATGCATCTGCATAAAGTATGATGTTCGCATTATGCAAATGTCATGTATGATGAATGAAATGCATCAAATGTCTTGAGGACACCCAGATGTTAAACCTGCCAGGATGCCAGGAAACATGGAAGGAGGTGAAGAACATGATTTCTTCTCGAGTTAATTGATTTTCATGTTCCAGCATCACCTTCTAAACACTTCCAATCAAGGAGCAAGCCACAGCCACAGTTCGCGTGTTGCGGTTGTCGTTTTCAATCATCATTCTCACTTTCCTTTTCCCAGCACAGTCCAAGAATCAACCCGGCCTTTTCAATAGTTACACGAGATCATTCCCACACACACGGTGTGATCACTCACTACTTCAGTGCTACATTTGGAGCTGTGCTTTCTTCCTATTTTGTCGTTCCTCAGCCAACAAAATGGGTAGAAAGGCCCAGCTACAACTCCTGGGGCCTTGTGGGGCGGCACAACCTGGCCATGGCTTTTCCTTCTAGATTTCTGCGCACGGATCATAAAGAGTGAAATCTATGATAGAGAAAAAGCCTGTCCTATTAAAACAATCAGAAGCTGTGCCTTTGGCTTTACCTAGAGCACACCCAGGAGCATGCCCGCTCACCCCGAACCCCATTATTTTGCTGTACAGACAACATATTGATAACCCCAGCAGGGTTTTCTGAGGTGCAAAAGGCCCGTGCCACAGCGGACAGGAGCTGAGGGTGGAATCACCTCTTGGTTATCACTGAATTCTGAAGCTCGTGGTGCAAATTAGTTCTCAGATAAAAGAGTGTTGGTCTCTTATCCCGCACACAAGGCCGACCGATGGGATCAGAAGCTGCTCAGGATCAGGGCAAGGCCTCGTATCGTTTTCACTGGTAGAAAAGTGATGAAGAAACAACTAATTATCACACATATTAGGGAGAAATTCTACTATTCTTCCCTGTCTTCGGGCCATATTTCCATCCTGTTACTGAAGTTCCATTTAAATGAACAGGGGCATGTCAGTGTAACTTCTCCATATGGCCGGGGAGGCCGAGGCTGCAGCGGGTGGGACACAGGGCAGATGTTAAATATATGTTAAGAATTTACACACAAGCAGGGCCTGGATTCACTAAAATCACGGACATGCCAACAGCGGGAGCAACCTGCCTTTGACCCTGAGGGAAAACACCTGGGGCGCTATCCAAAGGTATTGATTTCTTAACTGAGGCTTTGAATAAAATTGCGAAAGCTCATAATTAAGTTAGAAACGTTAACTTCCATGATGCTGATACGGCGAATCAGGAACTGCCTCCAAGTGACAGATTAAAACTGATTAAAATAATTTTACTATTGGGCACATCATTTGCTGTTGTAAAAACGGAATTGGTGAAAGCCAGTTAAGATGATGACTGTTGGATGTGCTCACAGTGACAGATCGCTTTTAAATGCACATAACTTGCCCACAATCTGAAATTCATCATAATTTTTTAGAATGTCTCCAGTAAAGGAACACTCACGCATAAATACACATTTTTGTCTGACAGGAAAAGTATTCTACTTTAAATATCAATATATATCCTCATGCCTTCAACCCAGTGCAACTTCAGGAGAATGATGTGTGTGTGTATTTAACAGCAGGTTCTACGTACGCTGGGTCCCAATCGGTGGTTGTTTAGCCCGAGACTTTCAAATAGCCCGCAATCCATATGGAAGAGTAAAGTCAAGAATATAACTTTTCTTGCACCAGACGCTATCAGACAAAGTGATTAAAACTACATCAGTCATTCGATGTAATAGGAATAGTGCCTGTGGAGTGGATTGCTGCTGCAGGATCAATAGCTTCTGTTTTATAACAAAAAGCAAACACCTCGGCTGCGCTTGCAGTTTTTGTAGCGGCGAGGGGCCGTTATCCAACGGCTGCACTCAATCCCATTGACACCCGCTCTTAAATGTTATGGATTCCCAAAGAGCGCATGCAAATTCAAGTTACATCTGTCATTAAAACACTCACTCGAGTCTCTTTGGGAGCCGCGGCGCTTGCGGTGGTGTGGGTGTAAAGCAAGAGTTTCACATCCAATTTTGGCTTCTAACGGCTTATGTTGTAATCTTTGCTCTGCATAAATCCCCAACGGGAGGGAGCGGAGCAGAGCGGCCGGTGAAGGGATGCTCTGGTAGCTCCCAGCGGGCTCCTGCAGCTTCCCCAGAGCATCCGCCCTGCCTCAGTTTCCCCAGCAGCAAGGTGGGGATAGCAACACTTACCCAGGTGTCAGATTAGCTGGTTAATGGGTCTTTCATTGCCCTGGAGATGGGCTCTGCTAAGGGGAAATTCAGGTTTTTACCCCATCCCTCACCCTGGTCCCCTTATCCTACTTTGCTCCCGCTCTGATGGAGCCTCATAGACTCAGAAGCCATCTCCAATATTAAACCTCAATATTCTCGACCTAATTTCAACCCATATCTCCTTGCTCAATCCTCACATTTAGCATTTCATTTGTCACTAATAACACATACTAGAATATATAGTGGTAATAACATAATAGCACGTTATATTGTTCTTCCTCTGACGTGGGACTTCCTCGCTCTTTGCCCATTTGTATCGCTGCTCTCCTTAACGTATTTCACGTGTGTGAGGGGGAATTTATGCTGCAGTGAACCCCGGCACTGGCTTTAATGCATCTCTTTTCCCTCGCCTGCTCGCAGTGCATGAATCTTCCACCTCCCCGATGCTGCACAGATATTAAACACATTATTCTCCTTTGATTGAATACTAGTGAAATCAAATTTCTCCAGTGACTTACTCCTTTCTGCCAAAACTGAGCAGGGAATATACACCCAGGAAAGCAGAAAGAGGGGGGGAAAACGGGAGAGGATCAAGCACAGAACTAAAGAGTGACCATTTTCACCTCCATTAGCAGTTCTATGCTAGATATGGTAAATTTTAGCTTCGGTGGTGCAAATTCCAACATCTGCTCCATCCCTGCCTCACAGACGTGTTGACAGGTGTAGTCTCCTTCTCAGTCTTTCTGGGGAGCTGGCAGATGGACCGTGAGCAGTGAATAAAGGGTAAATCCCACCAGCAGTGGCAACGGCTCCTGAACTTTCCCTTTGTTTTCACTCATTTGATTTGGCGTCTCTAGACTCTTGTGCTCACCGTCTTAACAGCATTTAGCGAGGAATCTCCTTCTCTTTAATCCTTTCTCTTATCTCCCTGGAGAAGATGAAAGCTAAACGATGCTAATCTGCCAAATATTTCTGATCGTCAAGAGTGCAAGTAGAAATTACCACCCCGACTGGAAATTAATTGCAAAATAAAATGAGGTTGGAGGGGAACGGCAACATCTGAACGTCGCTGAAGGAAAACCCTCTGCGTGAGAGCAGAACTGGTCAAACTGGGCATGGACCAGCCCTCTCCATCATCACCTCCAGATGCCCTGCGAGCACCCAGCAAACCCACAAACTCCTCGAACCTCTTCAATGGGAATGGATTAGGACACAGAGACTGCACCAGATCTCACACGCACTCACCTGCCAAAACCAAACCCATCAGGAATAAAACACACTGATGTAACTTCAACAAATATCCAGAAGTGCTTACAGTACATAGGGAAATAACAGACCAAGGGAAAAACTACAGCACATTTGAACTTCAAAGCTTCTTCTCTCCCTCCATTCCCAGCTGCTTGCCAAGACCTGGCGAGTTTGGGTTTTCTCTGCGAGAGCTGCGATAGTTACCAGCACTTAAAACTATTCAGGGAGACGGTGTCTCTGCAACCACGAGACCCATCAGGCTGCTTTTCAGGCTGAGAGCACAACTATCTGAACGCAAAACTTCGAGCAAATATTCTCTAATACTTGGCTTAAAAAAGTATTAATTTGGGGAGCGGGGAGGGGCGTTAATGAATTTCACACTCACGAAGTGCTATCAGATTTTGGTGCCATCTGCTTAAGCTTAAGACGGTTTACAAGGCAGCTTTTGTGTCCTGCATGGAGCCTCTTGTGGTGTGAGACCATGTGCGAGGACGGGGTAACGTCCTCTCCGTGCTTGGCCTCCCAGGGGAACCTGTATCAAGTGTTACAGTCTGACGCTGAATATATGTGCAGCCCATTTATAAATAGCATCAGCTTTTAACTACTTTGTCAAAGGAAAGGGTGAAATGCAATAGAATCCTAAAAAAAAATATTAAAATGGTACATCATGTGGCGGAACAGATTCACACTCTTCTAAAGACAATTTTGCATTTGTTCTGGACTGGATTCATTTACTCGCTATTAATCCTAAAGCATAACAAATTCATAGAGGAATTACTGCACCCACCAGAGAGAACAAGCAAAATCCTAGCACCAACATACGGCAGAAAGAAGAAAGCGCATAGGGTGAGTTACTGCACATTTCAGAAATGCAGAATATAATTGCTCTTATTAAAGACTACTCAGGACAACAGAACCGGCTTCCAGAACGGCCACGGGCTGCTGCTTGTGTGAAGTCATGGGACACGCGTCCCAGCCATTTGTCTGCATCAAAAGGCAGAGCATCTCTTTGAACAGAAGAAAGTGCCAACTGAGAGGGGAGTTGTTTTGTGAATGGTGAGGATGAGCCCGTGGTACCTCGGAGATGTTCCATGCAAACCCTGCCCCGACACCGCTCGTGAGACGGAACGAGATCGCACGGCACGGGCTGAACGGGGGTTAAAGCCCTTTGGACGGGAAACACCAGTCGGGTGTCAACGGAAAACGCAGCAGCGGCATTTGCGGTGACGACGCTGGAATGTAGAACCTGCTGTTTTGTGAGATTTTTTGCATATTTTCCTACAGTTAAAACAGATACCCAGATGATATTACATTACATAGTGTTTGTTTTTGCTCTGGCCGCTTCACATACACACATTTTGGCGCTCTGCAAGACCCTCTCAGCACTGGGTGTTGCACACATGCTACTAAAGTTTCATATATTCACAGAACTAATGGCAATGAAAGACACAAAGATATCCCACTTAACTATTTATGACATCCAACATCCCTCAAAAGCCAAAGGATCCTGTCTGATCATCCCCCTTTTAAGTCCCAAGAAATCTGACCCTTGAGACTATGAGGCTGTTCCAAGCTTAACAGAAAATAAGCAATGGGGTCCAGTACTGCTCAGTTCAAGAAGTCAAGCAGCAATCAGCTTAGAGCACAAGGGATTTTGTTACAAACACAGCCCTGACTCCTGCAAAAAGGACAACACAAAGAACTCATGGTGCCCGCGCCGGTGGGACGCAGGCCTCGCATTTTATGTCGTGTCCTTCATGTGTTTTTGGCAGGTGCGAGTGAGAATGCCCATTTCTGGAAGAGATGGAAAAGAAGCAACAGCTCTGCAGAGATTTGCTGGGGATTTTGTGCATGATGGTCTCCCAGAGAGCTTTCTGCTCTTGACCCCAGGTGGTACGCACACAACTCCTCCAGCACAGAATACACACAAACCTTATCTAGAGACATTAAAGAAAGCTGCTTGACATTGAAAATCAAATTGATTTCTTGCCAAGATTTCACAAGGGCATGTGTGACAGCAAATGACATGCTTAAGCCTTGCAAGAAGAAAATAAACATGTCCGATGCAAAACCCATCAGTTTCTGTGCCAGCTTGAATTATGCACATCTGTACTGATTTGACACCCAGCTTGCTTGGCAGCAAAGTGTGTGTTGCCACAAGCTGAAATAGATAAATAGGGTAGAACAGTGCTCCGTGTTTTCTATAAAGCTGCAGAGAAAGCAGCTCGCAGTTTTAAGGAAATAGTGTCCAGTTGCTTTTGTTTCTCACTTTCCCATTCGGTAACAGTTGCGCTGTTGATGTGCACGGACCTTATTTTGACTTCTTTTCCCTTTTGTGCTAACACTGCACAATTAGCCATCAGAAAACTGTCGGCCACCTTCTTTCTTATAACTAGGATAGCATCTCAAGTCAGGCAGAAACAGCCTTTTCCGAAGAGCCAGCAGTTCAGTGTTTAAGGTGCTCTGATGGATAAGAATCCCTGAGGCTCCCGCCCTTGCTCCCAATGGGGCTGAGCCGGCACTTGACCATAAATCCACCATATCCAGTGATTTCCCACCATTAAACTCAAGGCCGTCTGGGGTCCCTCTCACCGAGCACCTTTTCCTTCCCTGGGAATGCGTGTTCTGGTGTGAAATGACGGGAGCCGCCTGAACTCCAATGTCTAAAGAAAAGCGATGGGAGCAGAGTTGCTGTGTGATACCAGGGCCATCGTCCCCCTGATGCCACCTCTCTTGAACTGTGTGTCAAACCAGAGTGCAGACTCTCCGGGCCAAGCACCACCCTTTACCATGAGTGTACGTCATGCCCAACACACTGGCACCTATAAATAACATTTCCTATTTCGCTACCTGGTGAAGAGAAACGTTTCTCCAAGTCCCTGCACAATTCCATCCACCAGAGATTAATGTAACTGCCACCTCCTCCCGTGCATTTTGCTATATTAACATAAAGTTTCTATTGCGCAGCAGTTTGATCCATTTGTGTTTATTTAACTCCTGTGTTCTGACAGAAGAAGATGGAGAATCTGCATAATTAATAATGACCCAAGCAATCTCACTTAATGCCTGTTCTGAAACCCCTGACTATCCTTGTTAACTAACGACATCTATAACAGTGTCAGACAGGTAAAAGACTCCTTTAGCCTGCTGAGATATGATTCACCTGGGATTATCAATGGGTGTTTTTCAGCTCTAGCCATTAGCTGGAATTGCTCAGGTCATTCATAAAACTTGTTTTACTTTTCATGCAGGGAGCACAAAAGCAGGGCTGGAGCAAAAAGCTGTGCATTGGGATCAATTTCCTGTAGGTAGGTAGGTAGGTAGGTAGGTAGGTAGGTAGGTAGGTAGATAGATAGATAGATAGATAGATAGATAGATAGATAGATAGATAGATAGATAGATAGATAGATAATGTCGAGGGTTTTGATTGCAATAAACGAGGGTTTTGGTGACAATAAAACCACGGCAGATGTATTGTTAACTTCCTGTTTCAGCTGCTGTCCCGAATTATTGCACAGCAAAAGCCTTGGCTGCCCTTAAGCACTTAGTCTGCACCAACGCTATTTTGATTTTCTTTTCCTAACAGTTTTGAAGGGACGTAAAGATCGCGTTCCTCGTGTATCTCCATCGCAGAGCACCAGGAAACAGGGACACTGTGAATTTTAAGCTCAGAAAGCTGAAGGAGACCAGGTTTAGCTTTTTGTTTCCTCAAGAAACAGATTCAGTGCGGTTCATAGGAGCAAAAGCTTCATGGGTTTTTCCTCACCAAGATGCTCTTGGATTGAGCAGATCTTTGGGCTCACGGATGGTGGGTTTGGGCTTGATTAATCCAGGCAGGGATGCGGGCACAGATGAGGGCAGGGATGCGGGCAGGGATGCAGACAGGGTTGCGGGCAGCGATGCAGACAGGGTTGCGGGCAGCGATGCGGGTAGAGATGCGGGCAGGACTTCCACCCCGATTTTAATCAGCCAACAGCCCCCTGGCCACAAAGAGCCTCTTACCAAGGCAATGGGAGATGTGGGGGTCTGATTGGGCAAAGGTTTTATTTCCTTTGGTGAAGTAAACTTGCAATTCTGAGTATCAGAATGATGCCGCCTGCCAAATCGGATGAAATGCTTGTAACAGGGGCTAATCAGATTCTACATTAATGAGAGAAAATATGAAGCTAATCAACACCCAGGCAGGTCTCTAGGCTGCAGGCCTATTAAACTTCATAAAAAATTAATGATTGAAAGAGCAAAATCGTTTGTAAGGGGTCTCCAGTGGCAGTGGAAGCGTCTCGAGTACCGTTCACCTCTCATTACACTGAATTAGCCTCCCTTTCCCACCCCAAACACCATCTCATGAGCAGCGGTTTCTGCTCAGCCCTGGATCGCTCTGTGTCAAGAGAGTCCTGACATATTTATCCATCCTCCCTCCTTCCCTCACACCTTCTGCTCCGTTTTGCGATGGCTTTTTCCCATTGTAACTGAGGAAGCTCCCGGGGAATCCCGGTGTTCTGGTGATCGTGGTGAGTCGGGCTGCTCCATCGGCCGCTACCGGGGTGACAACGGGCAGAACAGGGACAAGATGCTGTCAGGACAGAGAGAGCAAGCAAACCTCCCCCTGCTCCCCCAGGATCTTTGGCTTCAGGATATTTTCCCATTTGGCAATGGATTTTCACTTGGAAACGCGAATGGAGGAAGGATTTTTGCAGACGTTGCGCTCCCGGTTTCACGGTGGGTTATGAATTACTAATAAGACACAAAAATGCAGCTCATGATACAATGAACTGTGTAAGAGTGGAAACAAGGCAGGTTCTTCTGGCTTATATCTGCTGAACAAAATGGATACTCCGCTGATTTCAGCTGTTCTAAGCAAGACAAGCTCAACCCGCCTGGTCCAGTCCCTTGTCTCACACACATTGTTCGAGTTCTCATGTAATTGTAAGGTTGTGCACAGCAGATCCCTTCAAGTGATCTCCTGTATTCAGTGTGCGGGAGGTAAAACAGTCATTTCTCAGAAGTTTTTGGCTGGGAAAACAAAAGACCATTAGGAGCAAATCTTAAATATTTAATGCGCTATGTAAATTAGATGTTTAAGTACATATTTAGTTCAGTGAAAGAAAAGTAGAGGAGGTACATTAAGAAGTATGAGAAAGACATCCGGAGGATTCGATAATCAGTGTTTCGGTACATGTGTCTCAGAAGACCCAGAGGTTTTGATCTGAAATATCTTCGTGCCTGAAATGGTTGTCAGGGGCATAGTCCTGGCCCTATTTATAACCCGGTGCAGCTCAATTAAGCACCTCTTGTTTCTTAATCAGGTTCCAGGAGACTGTCAGTCATGTCTTCAGTATTGAGATGTTTCATTTTCTCCCCTTATGTGGTGTTGCAGCACATTAGTGGGAACTCATTGCCACTAATGAACCTGCTCTGAGAACGGAAGTCCCACAGCTTATCAAGGCTTAATCTCTGCACGTCGCACTAGAGACAAGGTCACATTCTCCGCTGCCGTGGACTTGGCAAAATATTTTACCTCTGTGCAAGTAAGGTGGAGGTTTGTGCCGGCTTGGTGCAGCAGCAGCTGAGATTCGCTTTGTTCTCAGCTCGCAACGACGCGCAGAGCAAAACCAGGTTGGGAAGGTGGATGCGCTGGATGCAGGAAGGACAGAACAAAGCAGGTGGGAACAGGTGGTGGGAGCGTTTGATGACCAGAGAATACAACATCGTTAAGAAGATAGAAGCAGCTCTTTAATTTATGATCTACATTGTCTCTTGTTGTCTGCGGGGCAGAGGAAGGGGCTGTGTGATCCTGCATGAAGTCAGAATGTACGACGGGTGCAGAGAGCTCTGAGAAAGGAAATCAAATCAGTTGCCTTGATTCTTCACTTCTTCAGGCACAGCGTATTTATCGCTGAATCTCATCTTGGTACTAATATTCAGTTAGGACGCAATAAGTGAAATCAGCTCGTTAGAAATCCAGGCAATGTATTCACGTGGGGTTTTTTCTTCTCTTTTGGGAATCCTCTCCTGTGTAAATATGATACATAATAACCCTACTCTACATTTTACACATGTGCGCTGCTTTTCAGCCATAAATGTCACTGTGCTAGCGTAATTATCCCCATTTTCCAGAAGGAAAGAAAGCAGCGCAGAAGGGTCTGATCCGCACATATTAGACATGACAGCTAAATTTGGATGCCCATGTACAGTGCAATTTTCAGTCCTCCTACCACCTCCTCTGAACAAGGAGCAATTGCTCAGGCAACAGCACCACAACACCCAATGCCTACAGTTAGATTTCCACAGTCGGAAGATCACAGTATCACAGTATGTTTGGGATTGGAAGGGACCTGGAAAGCTCATCCAGTGCAATCCCCCATGGAGCAGGAACACCCAGCTGAGGTTCCACAGGAAGGGGTCCAGGCGGGTTTGAATGTCTGCAGAGAAGGAGACTCCACAACCTCCCTGGGCAGCCTGGGCCAGGCTCTGACACCCTCACCAGGAACAAGTTTCTTCTCACATTTAAGTGGAACCTCCTGTGGTCCAGTTTGCACCCATTGCCCCTTGTCCTGTCACTGGTTGTCACCGAGAAGAGCCTGGCTCCATCCTCCTGACACTCCCCCTTTCCATATTGATCCCCATGAATGAGTCCCCCCTCAGTCTCCTCTTCTCCAGCTCCAGAGCCCCAGCTCCCTCAGCCTTTCCTCACACGGGAGATGCTCCACTCCCTTCAGCATCTTGGTGGCTGCGCTGGACTCTCTCCAGCAGTTCCCTGTCCTTCTGGAACTGAGGGGCCACAACTGGACACAATATTCCAGGTGTGGTCTCCCCAGGGCAGAGCAGAGGGCCAGGAGAACCTCTCTGACCTACTGACCACCCCCTTCTAACCCACCCCAGGTACCATTGGCCTTCCTGGCCACAAGGGCCCAGTGCTGGCTCATGGTCACCCTGCTGTCCCCAGGACCCCCAGGTCCCTTTCCGCTGTGCTGCTCTCTAATATGTAATTTCCCAACCTATACTGGAACCTGGGGTTGTTTATAGTTGAATGCTATTGCCTTTGAAAAGAAATAAAGTTTATTTTTGCATATAAAGAGGAATCTGGGCTTTTCAGACCTGATCTTCATCTTGGGGAGATCCCGGCATGTGCGCTCTCAGAAATAAAACACTGACAGAACCCGTTCTTGGGAAATTGGAATGCGAGGTGGTTTCTACTGTCTGAGCGCAGGTTTGGGACAAGGGCTCTCAAATGCAGAGCCCTTAGAAGGATGTTTTAAGCCATAACTGCTGTGTGCGCATACGGAAGGAGTTTTTCTCTCGTATTCCGGCGCTGGCTCGTTGAGTCCATCAGCCCCGGCTCGGCACAGCCAGCGCTGGCGCTGCACAAACAGACAGTTTAAATGCAAAGTGTGTTCTCGGGACGCACCGAGCGCTGCAGCAAATCAAAGCCACCGAACGCTGCTCGAACCTGAACCTGAACCGGCCCCTCACCTGCTGCTCAATGTCACGGTCACGTCTCTGAGCCACCAGTCCCAGTGCTCCCAGAGCCTGTGCTTGGATTAAAACCCGGCTTTACTGACTAAAACATTCATGCTGCACAGGGGACTCTGATGGTGGTTTTTACGGAGACACAACAGAGTCCGTAAAGTGCTCAGCAAGGTCCAACCCGCCCCGATGCTCCATCTATCCCTCAAGCACCCGCCAGTTTTCAGCTGACAGTGCCATAGATTTAGCTCCATTTAATTCCTGAATTTACACAAAGACACTGTAAGTGATTGTGATTTTCCAGGGGAAAAAAACCAGGGTCTCGCTGTATCTAACCCTCTGAGTATTTTAATCTTTAAATCAATAAAATCCATTAAACAAATTGCCCTCCTCCCTTCTCCGTGCAGCCCATCCAACCCGAATTGCTCTGCCGTTAGTTATTTGTTTCGGAGCGTGTTTCGCGGCTCTGATGATGGATGGAGCTCTTCTGCTGGCGCAGCTCAGCCGGCCAAGGGCTGCAGCAAAACCACCGTTCCAAACTTTGAATGGAAACAAATGGGCTGTAAATGCAGCGCTCGAGAGGAAAAGCCGCTCCACAAAAAGCCTAAAATGTTTATAGATTTTAGGCTTCATGCTCTGTATGTGCAAATCAGAAGTAATGATTAAAAACAGCTCTTCTCTTTGGAAAGGTTAAGTGTCTCATCTCGCACAAAGGAACTCTGTGTACCAGCGCTCTTAAATCCTGGAGAGAGATCAAGTGCGTGTAGTCTTGATAGCGGAATATTTAGTGATAAAGAATGAATATCGGGGAGGATTGAAAACATGGAGAGCAGGCAGATGTGCCGCAGCACTCGGAACCGCATCGACGAGAAAATTCACCCAACAGAGAAGGCAAAACCCAAAAGGATTGTGAGCCCAGGACACCCAGTCTGATCTCACTGAAAGGCGTTAGGCGCGAGTTTAGGACTGGAAGCAGGAGGAGATTTCCTCTCTGTGTATCAGCCCATTTCACACTCAGCAAACAATGAACTGGGAAGAGCCCTGGATGTCTGCTGAGAAATATTCTTCTTACTGTTCTGTTGGAGCTAATGAGATAGTTTTCTAAATTAAGTCTCTAAACATGACATTAAGCAGAATGGGGAAGAGAGGAAAGGGGCTGGCAAGAGTCCATAATTAATTTTCTGACATTTGGAGAACTGTGACATTGGGTCTTATCTGTCTGTGATGAATACTCCATAGCCCTAAGGCAACTGAGAGTATTTAACCAGTCTTCTGATACCCAGACAAACAACAACTTCTTATGTCTCAGACTCAACAGAAGGACAAAAAAAGAGAGCAGATCTTCTCTTAATGAGTTTAACACAAAGGCATCTTCGGCCACCAGTAATGCTAAACCACACAGGAACTCTTTGCATTCCTATTTAATGGGAAAGAAAATAAAAGAAAATAAAGAAAACATCAAGTGCCAAGAGTTTTGTTCCATTTTTCCTCCTCTGACCATGGGGCAGCTGCCGAGACACGAGAAAGAAGGAGAGTTTTGTGAATGATCCGTCATTTCGAGTTCCTGAACGTGTACGGTGCACCCATTTAAACGGCGTTTAGCAAGATAATTGCAGCAGCTAATTGCCAAATAATAATAATAATAAAACATCTTGAAGTTCGCTAATGGATGGGTTGAAATACTGTAATTCTTAACAGATAGCAATTAATACAGGCTTGAGTATCCAATAAATTAAGAGACCTCATCTATTCTGTACGGGAAGCACACGATGACAGATGATGACAGCTCTGGCTCAGAAATCAGATATGCCTGGAGTTTTCTTTAGATGGGGACAGACAGACATTCTCTGGTGGAAGCCAAATGAAGTTAAAGCCCTTTTGTAAACAGTTTGCAATCCCCATATTCATTAAAGTCGAAAGACATTGTGCTGTTAATCAAGTCTTCATTTTAAAAGGATCAGAACTAGACCTGTCCTAGAGCCCCTCTCTCTCTCCTCACTTTTCCATTAATCACAGACCGAACTTGTGTAAATTAAAGCCTAATTTTGGCATTCTGTTTAACTTAGTTCTGCTCCGCTCTGGCCTTTTCACCACAGTATCATCTGCAGAGTGTGACCAGGAGATTGTTTTTGTTGGTTTTCCTTTGCTCCGTGATGCAGCATATAAAGCTTTTCTGCTCACAAAGTTCTATTTGCATCAAATGTATATATTCGCTTGTACCATTTGAAGTTCCACAATGAAATAGTTTTATTCCAAACCGAGAATCATTAATATCTTGGTAAACAAGGGGGCATTTGGTTTTTTGTCACGTGGCTGCTTCACATCAGGGGGATGAAGCTGCTTCTCAGTGAGACCTTTGCTCTTGAAATGTCTTCAGCTTATTTTCATCCTCTTTGTCATCCACATTTTAAATGTCTCATTTGCTGCCATCCAGAGATCTGGACAGGTTGGAGAGTTGGGAAGGGGGAGAAATTTAATGAAATAGAACAAGGGCAAGTGTAGAGTCTTAAATCTGGGCAGGAACAACCCCAGGTTCCAGTATGAGTTGGGGAATGACCTATTAGAGAGCAGTGTAGAGGAAAGGGACCTGGGGGTCCTGGGGACAGCAGGGTGACCATGAGCCAGCACTGGACCCTTGTGGCCAGGAAGGCCAATGGTACCTGGGGTGGGTTAGAAGGGGGTGGTCAGTAGGTCAGAGAGGTTCTCCTGCCCCTCTGCTCTGCCCTGGGAGACCACCCCTGGAATATTGTGTCCAGTTGTGGCCCCTCAGTTCCAGAAGGACAGGGAACTGCTGGAGAGAGTCCAGCACAGCCACCAAGATGCTGGAGGGAGTGGAGCATCTCCCGTGTGAGGAAAGGCTGAGGGAGCTGGGGCTCTGGAGCTGGAGAAGAGGAGACTGAGGGGGGACTCATTCATGGGGATCAATATGGAAAGGGAGAGTGTCAGGAGGATGGAGCCAGGCTCTTCTGGGTGACAACCAGTGACAGGACAAGGGGCAATGGGTGCAAACTGGACCACAGGAGGTTCCACTTAAATGTGAGAAGCAACTTGTTCCTGGTGAGGGTGGCAGAGCCTGGCCCAGGCTGCCCAGGGAGGCTGTGGAGTCTCCTTCTCTGCAGACATTCAAACCCGCCTGGACCCCTTCCTGTGGAACCTCAGCTGGGTGTTCCTGCTCCATGGGGGATTGCACTGGATGAGCTTTACAGGGCCCTTCAACCCCTGACACTCTGGGATTCTGCGATTCTGTGATTTTTGACCTGCTCCGAGTTATAATATCACACAAACCTGGTGGTCTGACAAGAATCTAAATCTAATCTCCAAAACACCTACAATACTTGGCAGTGTTAATTTGTTGAGGTTTATTAATTAAAGCAAAAAAAAAAAAAAGCAGCATGGGAAGAGATTTGCGAAGAGAGAGTCTCTGAAAGGTCAGAGCAAGTTCAGTTGGGCTCAGTTGCTGCCGTTTTCCAAAATGAAAGGTTAAATTTAGTCAAAAAAAAGAGAAGCGGCGTCTTCCATCAGTGAGCATTCAATCGCGGTGACATAACAATGCCGCAAGAGCAATTTAATTCTTGGCATATTTAGAGGTGGCATTAGGGAGTCTACCAAGGTAGCAATTTTCTAGATAATCAACTTAATGTCTTCATTCAAAGTGCATTTATATGTGTAAGTTAATTAGGGGAGTTAATTTTCACAAACGGCAGAAAATCTGCATTTTCCAGTGAGCGTTGTTCCGTGCCAGTTCGTGATTCAAGGTAGGCGAGAGAGATAAACCTGGCGTTGGTCTCTGTCCCCAAAGCAGGAGCAGATCTCACGTGTCAGCCTCACACATGCACTGATGGGTTTCTGGTGCTCAAACCACTGAACTCAAAGCAATCGCTGGGAGCAAAAGGACAACTTGACCCGCATCAGAGCGCATTGTGGTGCAGAGAACTCATCACAGCCCCGAAAAGCCGGCAGCACCCCTCTGCATCACTTAAATGGTAGACGGCACATTCTGCTGGTTAATATAAGCAAGCAGAAGCTAAGCGAGCTCCTTTCTTTGGTGTCATTTCGAAGCGTGGCGCGTTGCTGATGCGAATCGCTAGGGAAGCAGGATGAACGTGGATCAGAATGACCAGTGGTAAATATGGAATTGCAAAAATGCATCTCTAGGGGTGGCAAAACGTCCCCATTCCCTACACAGAATTTCCCCACTGCAAGCCCATTACGGGGAAAAACGCTTGAAAGCAACTCAGTGGCTGACTTCGCAATTGTCTCGGGCCTTTATGCTAAAATTCTGTAAAAAGGATAAAAGCAGACAATGATATCCGGCCTCAGTGAAGCAAAAGGGAATTTTACCACACGCTTTAAAAAGCCCGGAATCTGTAGAAGTTAAATTGCTCTGAACAGCCCCGTTGTATCTCCAAATTTAGCAGGGCTGTCTGAGTCCACAGAGAGTGCACATGCATTAAAATAATGACTACTTTCTGCTTTTTAAAAACATTAATGCCTGGGCTTCCATGTATTTTCCTCCATGTGTCCCCTCCGGCCACGTTTTCATATTCATTTTTCTAAGTACAAGCCAACCCAGAGCAAAGACAGAGGGCAAATGCCAACAGGGCTGCCGGCACTCGAAGCACTGCTATGAGAGCAAACGCGGCTTTTAAAGCGCAACTGAAATATGAGCCATTTTCTGCCACCGGTCTGGGGCCAAAAATTCGCTTCTCTGCGCCCCAAATCCACCCAAACAGGTTGGAACCTGGAGGGGGAGGAAGGAGTTTGCTCTTGGTGCGCCAGATGAAAGATGCGAAGGTGCAAAGTCACACAAAGGCAGGAGGAGGAGGGATTTTTCACTGGTGTGTGAATGGAAGCTCCGGTCGCTCCGCGGCAGCGCAGACACCTCAGGGCTGGTGTTGTGACATGCTGATCTGCCATTATGTTTTGTGGAGGCAATAGTGGAAGAAAGGAGCATATGGAAACTTTGATTCCCACATTTCCACTACTCCTGTTAACGCGGTTTTACATCCAACTATTCTTTTCGACGTGGAATTTAATTATCTTCCAAGCATTTCTAATCCACCCATCGCTGCAGCACCCAGGTGCCAAACACGGCCATTAAAAAGAAGGATTGCTGCCCACGAAAGGGCCAATTTCCTGGTTCTTCTCGTGAGGAACGGTTCCCGATGTGTGCATAGGAGGGTGGGGATGTATGGAATTTGCTGGCGGGGAAATGCAGAAGGCAGGTGCCACAGGAACATACAGTCAGCTCAGCGCAATGTATTTAACACACAGAGACACATTCAGCGAGAGACTGAGAGCTGCTGCTTTCTCAGTGATGTAAGGCAGCAAGGACTGAAGTACAGCGCTAGGGCATTTTATATATGAAACGCACATTTTTACTCTATCTCTTAACCTATGTTGGCCTTCAATTAGCTCAGCAATGCTTTGAGGGAAGAGCTGCTTCTGATGTGTGTTTATACTGAATAATGAGAGATTGGCCCCCAGGTACTACAGCCCTATCAATAATAAACATTATTACTAAATAATAGCAATGAAAACTTGGAAGTAATATTGAAAATGGGCATGAGACCAAGAGCATTCCCAAGCACATTTCACACTTATTTTAATTGCCACAAGACAAATAGAATGAGGATGAATGTTCACTCAAAAGGGTGGGATTCTGTTTTGCTGAAGCACTTGGATTTAGTGCGCTATTGTCAAGCCTATTTGGAGTAAATTGTGGGTAGAATTGCAATGAGAGATGCAGTTGCCTAGCAAAGGTCTAAGATTTCCATTTAAAATTAATGTGAACTGCTTCTCTCAATCTGACATATGGGCTCCGAGAACCCCCTGCCAAGATGTCAAGAGCCAGAATGCTCCCCCTCTAACTCCGAAAAAATGCTGGAGGCGACTTTCTCCTGGTACTTTGGCATTTGGCTCAAATGCAAAACAAAGAGACACAGAAACCCTGCTGCAGTGGAGCTGCAAACCCGGTCAGCTCCCGGAGCCACAGCACCCCGACCGCTCAGAGCGACCTTCAGCCCCGCTCCAGCGCCCGGGGTGTCCAGCCCCACAGGTGCCTTTGGGAGGCTCCAAATCCTCTGCCCCCCAGCGATCCCATCCACCACGGTACCATCCCCACCTCATCTCCAGCACAACCATCATCGAATCTTTTGGTTTTGGAAGAGTCCCTGAAAATGGAGTCCAACCATTCCCTCACTGCCCCCTGTCCTGAGAACCTCATGTCCCTCTGTCCAACCCTCCAGGGATGGTGACTCCAGCACTGCCCTGGGCAGCCTGTTCCAGTGCCCCACAGCCCTTTGGGGAAGAACTTATAACGCTATGAGGAAAGCTCCTTGTCCCTTCAGATCAGAGAACTGGAGACTCATTCGTGTTGAAAACCCTTTGAGACTCCACAAAGACGAGCGGTCAATGGCTCCTCTGAGCAAACCAAACCCCAGGCTGAGGGACGGTGCTCAGAGACCACCAGACACATGTGCCACCAGAGCTTTTGGTTCTTCTGAAATTCAGATCGCGCTTAGTACCTTATTCCGTGAGCAGCAAAGAAAGGAGAAGCAATTGCCGTGGTGCTGTGACAGACGCGTGGTCTGTGGTTAAAGTGTTGGCACAAAACTGGTGCCAAAAGGAGATTTGGGAAGCGCTCGGTTCTTAGGGAACGGCAGCTTTGTACAACTGCAGCTAAAATCAGAAACCCTGATGTACATTATAAACTACTTGTGACAAAAGCTTCTTTTCGTTATGTTCTCTATGAAGGCAGCCTGACGTGGCCCTAATGTTCAGAGTAACCTCCTCAGTACTCGTACAAGAGCACTAAAAACCAGCGCAAACACGTCAAACTTCCAGCCGTTCCTCCTTTTGAAATGCAAACATCGCCTCGCACAGCTGAGCCCGCTGTGGGAGGAGAGAGAAAACCTAAAATCAACAGGGATGAATCACGAGAAGAAAACACCAGTAACGCTTCTCCTGTATGTGCTGGACGCGGGACACCTTCCAAAACAAAGTTGCTCCCTCCTCGCCCTTTATAACAGCAAAGTGGGGGCTCCGGTCCTGCAGAAGGAAAAGGCGAGGAGATTCGTGTTCCTGTGAGCCCAGACAGCGCCTAACACGGGATTTCTATCGCTCCGGTTTGGCTCCTGCAGGAAGGGCCACGTCAGCCTCGGCCGCTTCCCAAACCTCCACGTTTGCTCACTTATCTCATGCTCAAAGCCGCGCTTTATGGCAGTAACGCTGCCATCGATCGGTGCGATATAAATGGGCTTCTATGCAAGGCTTGTTATTGCTTTAAGGGTATCTTAATTACACTGTGTAGTTCTGGGACCAAATTCCCCGGTTTTCAGCGAGACACAAGACACTGCACCGCAGACAACGTTCCCCGCAGAGACACAGCCTGGCCACACCAGGAAAGTATTTTCTGGTAATGGAAATAGTCTGGAAGAAGAAACAAAACATGCACAGACACAAAGATGTTGGCTTTTTTTGTTTCATCTGACTTGGAACACGTTGAATCGGTCCATTGTTTGCAGAGGAATCTGAGCAGAATTAATGATTCGCGCCGGCAGGAAGAGGCGCTGTGGCCAGACATTCTCCAAGATCTGTAATCTAATTTAGCTCGGAGAGTTAATGATTTTAATGATTTGTTGTGATCTCAAAACAACTGTTAGGAGATAAATCTACATCATTAAACCTATTATGCTGTTTTGCTTCATTTAGCAAATGGTGTTTTTTTGTTCTGAAGACGCCCACATTTTAAACAAGCAGAGAGGTCAGCTGCTGATGGTAAGGAACAACGTATTCCCAGCTCCCTTGGAGACTGAAATGAAAGGTGTCCTTGGGAGAAGAGAAATAACTCTTCACAAACGTCATTGACTATTTTATAACCAGAAAGCTCTGCTTACACCGTGATGAGTGTCATCGTGTGAGCGACTGTTACAACGCAGACAAGTCTGCTGAAAACAGCCACCGAGATGATGGTTCAGGATCACTTGGCTTAAGATCCAGTTCTGCCTCAAGCAACCACAGGGAGCAGAGCTTGCCGGTGCTGCCTTTAAGATTAAAGCAATCAGAAAGATATGTCAACATCGAGATGCTTTTTAGCAGCTCTTTAGGTCTGGATGGGCTGTTTCACTTCTGATTTTGGAATGACGGGTCCACATCTCAAAGTGCGGCGGGTGATGAACCGTCCTCTTGCGGGACAGCAAAGCACCACCACCAAAGCCCATGTTCTCCATGCCACCCCAGCTCCTCCCTGCGCCTCTCCTGAGACCCGGCTCAGGAAGGCCAAGTTTACTTAAGACTGAGCTGAGTTTCAGCCCACGAAACACGCATTGAATTCTCTTGAGATGGACTAATAGCACCGCCGTTCTCTTACAAATACAGCACGTAATCCTTCTGTGCGCACAATCAAATAACAGATCCCTGATACCACGGACATGAATGAACTGACTTGCATCGCCTGTTACCTTCATCACATAACAAGAGACAAAGCTTATGACGAAGCAAAGGCAAAGAGATGAAGCCACGAGAAGTGATTTCACAAGGAAGATGGAGAGAATGTGTTCCCGAATTTGGGGCACCCAGCCACAGCGATGTCCCCGCGCATTAAAGATGCTGATGCAGCTCCACTAAAGGGATGGATTTCAACTACGGTTTCATTGTGTTCTCCCATCACGAGCTCCCTCCAATCTATTCTATTAAAAAGCCTTTTCTGCTGACTGTGCAGAGGAAGGAAGAGCAGAGGAGGAGATTTGTTTTCTTACATTTGTGTCAATTATTTACACAGTAGAGAGTAAACAATCAACCGCTTTTCCCTGCAAATTTGAGAAGTCTATTACGATCTGACTGCATTTGCCTAAGCTAAATATTTTATAAATTTAAAATATAACATAAAGAAAAAATAATCTCGTAAACAGCAACGAGTGGTTGTTTTCTTGCCCGGCTCCTTTTTAAAGCTTGGGCAGGGAGGGATATTTCGGTTCCTCGGGTGTCATTCAGAAACAGCACCCCTGCCTCCACACTTTGGGCATCTCTGCCAGCCCCAGAGCAAACACGAGAGACACGGAGGGAGAGAAACGTGTTGGTTGTGTTCTGGAAGCTGAGCACCCACCGGGCTCCGAGCTCCGTCCTTGGAGCCTCATAATCCCCCACATTGCATGGATAGCACAGGCTTGTCACTTCAATAACCCAAAGTACATAAAGAGCAAAGAAAACTCCTTTCAGTTGTGTTTATTTTGGGGAAGCTTCTTTCTTCAGCTGTGAATATAGGGAAGATGTTTTATTACTCACTGTGACATCTTGAAATACAGCAATTGAACTTCACTGGAAAGGAAAGCCGTGTTCTGCGTGGCCACGTCGCTTTCATCCCCCGAGATTCCCGTTTCTTAGCAAAGGGAAAAGAGGGTCTGGAGCATCACAGGCTGCTGGACCCTCAACACACTTCAAAAAAGCTATAAAGTATTGGAGATAGGCACTGCCCAGATGGCAGCTTGCTGGCTGACACTGGCTCATGTAAGCCAGGCTCTACGCTGGGTCTAAATTAGTCCCTACATGCACCTCCTGTCACTGCAAAAGCTGTGGGAGCATCAGCTCTCTGGGAGGTCCAGCCCCAGTTCCAGAGCACAAACTGGTCTGCAACTCAGGACAACTTTGTATTCAGTATTTTAAGAGGAAAACCTGAAAGTCCGAAACAACCAAAGGTCTAGGCATTCCTGTCCTATATTGGAGAGAGGGCGTAAATGAATAACCCTTCCGAAATAGCAGAACTTCTCAAAGCCAGGTGGAAAAACATAGGTATATTAGGCTGGTTTTGAAGTTCGGATGAAAGTTCGACGTCATTTTGTCGTCTTCAAACCTGTTCAGCCTTTACTCAGCACCGAGTCATTAGGGCTCGCTCTTTGTGAGCATTTTGGCACAGAAAACATCTGGTGTTGTATTCTAAGTCAATACATGTGAATGACACAGTTGAAAATGCAGTGGCTTCCTGATGATTGTGTCTGCTCAGGACAATCACAGCTGAAGGTGCAGAGCTCTATTTTGTGGAGTTACTCACATAATTTTACCTTTTCCTATCCAAATCGAGACACTTCGCTCATCATTTTGACCACTATTCCAGTGCCAACTGTTGCAGCCGTGCCTGGCTGTGCCGCGATATTCGGAAAGTGCCCTCCAGGTAGAACAAATGTTGGTTTATTTGCTGGTTGGAAATTTGTTAAATAAATCATAGATTCATAGTGGCATAGGAAATGAGCAATAAGCTGTGCCTGGAAGGTTGGACATATTGTACTTCAAAATAAGCAGGAGGCCACTTTGCAATTCAAAAGAGATATATTGGGAAATGGGAAGACACAGCTGTTAATCATTTTTCTTCCCCCAATACCCAAAAGGTTGTGAGCTGGAGTCCCAATAGAGCCCTGTACCGGCACCGAGCGCTTCTTTTACATTAACGTCAATGACTTCTCTGCCAGGAGAGCAGCTCGGGAGTGTTTTGTCTGGATGCTCTGATGTCCGTGGCTGCGTTTCGGGAGCTGCTCTGTGCGTCTCCACGCTGGTGGGAGCCCCGTGTTATCACTGCATTACTCTTTCCATTCCGCAGTGCCGCAGGTTGGTATTACTCTGCAAGGGTGGACATTTAGTAGGGGCTACAGCCTGGGGTGCTCTTTATTTGACAATTACTTATGAGTTTCCCTTAGAAAAGAATACATATAAAGACTCTTTCTGAAAGCTTCCTTCAAAGTGACATCTGATGAATTTAAATAATGGGGTTTAGCACTGCTAACGCTTCCAAACATTTTTACATTTATTATAACCTTTACAAATCCTTTGTTCCTCTTCCCGATCATTTTATAACCCCTGCCTACCTGGAAATATTTCAAGCAAGCGTTTGGAAAGGATGCTGAAAGCCTATACATCTTTTTACTGCGTCCTGAATCGCCGTAGTATCAAATGTTCTTTCTCAACAAGAGATACAAGATATGAACTGTTAGGAGTCAGGCAATGGTTTTGCTTTTTCTCACCTACAAGAATTGATGAAATCAAGATAACTTCAGCTTCTCGGCTTTTATTTTATAGAGGGAATCATAGAATATCCTGAGCTGGAAAGGACCCACTAGGACCATCGAGTCCAGCTCCTGTCGCTGCACAGGACAAGCCCCCAATCCACACCGTGTGTCTGAGGACATTGGCCAATTGCTTCTTCAACAGTGACCGGTTTGGGGCATCGACACCTCCCTGGGGAGCAACAAATCGTGTTCCAGCTTTTAAAATGCTGACATTTTAGTCAAGTATGGCTATTTTCCATGAAACTTCCCATGTAGAGGCATCCTGGATGAACCAACGGGTGAGTTCACGCAGCCAGACATCCAACAGCTATTTGGACTTGTTAAAAGAAACCTCTACCAATTCCCTAGATCTCTATGATGCTCCTGAAATATTTCTTGAGGGGGTTTTCCAGAGTCCATGACAGACCTGGGCAGAAAATCCCATCTCCCCAGCCCCAGCGCAGGGTTTGTCACGGGGGCTCCTTCTCAGATCACTGCTTGCAGCTACTGTTGTTATTTTCACCCTTAAACCACCCAGAGGAGGAACAAGGAAAACGGTGGTGGAAGGGCCAGAACGAGTTCAGATAAAGCACAAGCAAAGCTCATCGCTGCAGGGCACTTTAAGCTGAACTACAATGCAGTTTAGATAACCAAGGATTAATTGTCTTCCTGTTGGTCTGTGAGGCAACCGATACCACATACAATTAAATTATTTTGCAATTATTACTTTCTGAGTGCTTAAACAAGGAGAACAAAGATAGGGTTTGTTTTTTTCTTGCACAATAGTTTCATGTTCAGAATATTTTGTTTTACTGTATTAGCTTGTGTAACCTGTGGCAGCGCATGTCTCCCTTTGCTTTTATTTGCCCATTGGGTTGTTTACTTATTGGAATTGAAGTCAGAAGTGGTTTGCTCGCACAAGCAGTACCGAGTTTCTAATAAATATGTAAATAATCCACCTCGGAGCCGTTGCCGTTGGCGTTTGTTCATACATTATCCTCTGCAGTAGTTATGCTGCTGTGAACACACACTTGTTTTAGCTGGAAGAAATACCCATGATCTCAACAGAGGCCCCGAATAGCATCACCCAGCTGGGAGCGGTGGGTGCTTCTCCTCATTTTGCTGTCAATCGCACACAGAAGGTCCCAGTTACAATAAATTAGGAGGGAACAGAGAAATGGGAGGACAGCAGAGGCCAAATCCTGCTCTGCAGAACCTGCACTTCACCTGCGCACAGGGTCAGCACAGACCCCGCGTCGCTGAGAAATCCTTATTGCTCCAGCAAGCCGGGAAACCTCGTCATCTTGAAATGATGTTGCCACAGGGTGAAAGGGAATTGAAGCCAGCCCTAGATTGAATTTTATCTGGTGGCTCCACAAGCGCGAAGCCCGTTTGGGGCTCTGAGCTTCGCTGCCTGTTGGGATGGGGAGCGGGTGCAGGTGATGGGGGAGGCTGGAGCTCAGCTGAGCCGGGATGGGACAAAGCCAGGATTAGGAAAAGCACCACAGGGGCTTGGGGGAAGACGTTGATCCTTCATGGTATAAATGAGATGCCCGGAGATTAAAACCAAGCCACGCAGAAACTGTACCCATAGAAGAAGAAGGGAGAGCGTAGTTCATAATGCAGAATTGTTGAATTCTCAACCAAACTCCTCCCGGCACCTTCGCTCCAGGCATTTATTTCAGATGCTGATGTAAAAAGCCAAGTCTCTAAGCACAGTGTCCCGCCCAGGGGACCCAGGCAGCTCCAGCCTTGGAGGATCCTTTCTATTTCTATTTCTATTTCCATCCAGCTCAGAGGAGGAAACAAAAGTCACCAGAACGAGCCCCCTGCGAGGTGACAGGACAGGACGAGCCCCTGGGGACTGTCACTGCTCGGCGTGTCCTCAGAGAGACAGGACCTGGAGGAGCTGCTGACCCTGAGCTCAGCCCAACTGCAGCCGGGCGCAAACACCGGCAGCTGGAGCTTGTCCGTGCTCAACCGCAGCAGTTCTGCCAAATGCTTCTCCATTTTTCTATTTATTTATTTTTCCCTTTTCTGCTTGAGAAGCCAAGAAGGGTGAGTTCCGGCTTTCCTACTGTTTGGAAAACCCCATGTCCTCAGAGCTCCTGCCCATGGCCAGTTTCTATTTAACTCTGCTCACCAGATCAGGGCGACCGTACGTTTGTTCCTTTACACCTTCGCTTTCCAGTATGGAAAACTCCCCTTGTGCTAATGGGGGAAGCTGAGCAACACACAGATGTAAATAGATCCCTAATTGCTTTCCTGGGCTGAGGCTTAAATAGAGACGGCAAAAAGGATGGATAAGATCAAGCATTCCTTATTTTGGGGAGACCAGAAGTTTAGGAAATTTTCATTCATTTAACCAACGAGATAATGAATATTTTAGCTCACAAAGTGCAGTAGATCCATAGGCACCTAGAACATAATGTAATTCCACCCACCTAAGCACTTTCACATCTAATGGTAGAAGAATGTTTAGCACGTCTGATGCTTTATCCACAAATGCCCCACTGTAACTACTTGGCCTTTGGAGATTATTTTCTCCAGGAAGCTGTCATCATGCAGCTGATTAATTACTGTAATAATCATAATTTTTTCCTAATAAAAAACCCTCTTCCCATTCATTAGCTACATTGCAGGTAGGTGACAGTGGCAATTATTCTCTGGAAGTACTTTGGAATTATCTTTTCTAATCCAGTCTGGGCTGACATTTTGGAGAGAAAACAACATTTTGTCTATCTTTCAGGAGTGGGGTGACATTTGAATATGCAAACAGTGTCAAAGCGTGCCCTCCGGATGTTTTCCTGAACTATGATTTATGAGGTTGGGCTATTGTATTTGCTATCATAGCCCTAGAAAGGTCATTATACAAAGAGGCTCTCCCTGCAGGGGTCCCTTGCCATCTTTATCTTCTGATATTTTAATTTCTTTTTCTTGAACATCAAGCAGGAGATGTGCTGTGAGTTCTCCCATACGCCTCTGCTATTTATTATCTATTTATTCATGAGTGTAAAGAGTCCTGTGCGACGCTCTAGGCACAAAAATCTACATCGAATTCACAGCCTAATGGGTCAAACCATCACCGCCGGGCTCCCGGGTGTGCAACACACTCTCTATCTTAAGGGTCTATAGCTTCTGCCTTCAAGCAAAGGTGTATATTTTCGAGATATTGGGAATTTCCACCTAAAGGCCAGACTTGCAGCCTCTCCTTGCAACGCAGTCGCTGAGGATGGATGGAGGGAGCACACCCAAGTCTCCCACACCCGCTCCCAGCCCAGCTCAGATCATCACATCACGTTCATAGCTGATAAACAGGGACAGATTTCCAAAACGTCCCGCATGCTGAATTTTCCAGAATTTTACCCTTTGCAAGTCACTTTTTAAGGACATTAATCACCACAAATGATTGCATCCTCCCCAGAGACGCGCGCAGGACTTACATTGTGCTGCTCAGTGACAACAGCCCAGAGAAACATCCTTCTTAGGGACGTGGTTTTAAGGTGGACTTGACGGTGTCAAGGGCAACAAAGATGCTGAAGGGAGTGAGCACCTCCCTTATGAAGAAAGGCTGAGGGAACTGGGGCTCTGGAGCTGGAGAAGACTTGAGGGGGGACTCATTCCTGGGGATCAATATGGAAAGGGGCAGTGTCAGGAGGATGGAGCCAGGCTCTTCTGGGTGACAACCAGTGACAGGACAAGGGGCAATGGGTGCAAACTGGACCACAGGAGGTTCCACTTAAGCATGAGAAGAAACTTGTCGGGGGTGAGGGTGTCAGAGCCTGGCCCAGGCTGCCCAGGGAGGTTGTGGAGTCTCCTTCTCTGCAGACATTCAAACCCGCCTGGACCCCTTCCTGTGGAACCTCAGCTGGGTGTTCCTGCTCCATGGGGGGATTGCACTGGATGAGCTTTCCAGGGCCCTTCCAATCCCAAACATACTGTGATGCTGGGTTAACAGTTGGACCTGATGGTCTTAAAGGTCTTTTCCAACCAAAACGGCTCAATGATTCTATGATTCCCAGCCACTTTGCTCCCTCCATGGAGCTCCGAAGCGGGATCTGGCAGCATCCCAGCTGGACCGATGCGGGTGCACTGTCAGCAATAGGGCAGGTTCTGGCCCATAATTAGTAAAACTGGGTAAATAGTGCAACAGCTGTTCTGCAAATATTAGCCTGCATGTTTAAATTAACTTCTCATTGCCCCTGGCCTTTCCCCTTTTGTTCTTCATTTGGTCTGAGTGGTTATTGGGATTGAGTTTACTTGTGCAAACATTTCCAGAAAGCCTCTAAGTCTCAGGTAGAAATATTCAAGGAAAAAGAAACATCACCACGAGCATGTTCACACACAGATGAGGTCAGAAACAACATCATGTGTTTCATGGAATCATAAAAATATTAGATTGGAAGGGACCTCTGGGGATTATCTGGTCCAACCAACTGCTCAAAGAGGGACTAACTTCAGAGTTAAATCAGGTCTGCCCAATTACAATGTATTAAAACTTAGTGAAATAGCACCAGCCAGCTTCCAGCAAAGAGGAACAGCTGCCAGAATGATCAATATAGAGAACTTTGATCACTGGAATCGCTTTCTCTGTTCTTATGGTTGTTTTCTGCAGCTGCCTCTCCACACGGACGCTTTGTGTGTCTGCCCATCCTCCAAGTGCGTGCCCGATACCTTTAGCCACTGTAATACTGTGCTATTATCCAACAAAACACAACACCACAAGATCATTTTCAGCCTAACCAGAGAGTTAACACACCACAAGATGCAGCCTAAAGAGTGGGACGGTATTCCTATTGCCAAAAATAGCCATTTTTAACTACTCTTCCGCAGGGCAAGTTGCGTATCTGTTTTACCAACCAACCCTGCCAACCGCAGGGAGATGGCACCAGCCCCTGCTGAGCTTGGATTAGCGATGGTGGATCTGTCGGGACAGACAAAAGGAAAACAGAAAGCTATTCAATAGGAAGACCCACCAAAGAATAAGATCATTTGAGGCTACCCTGGCTTTTCTGCTGCCCTTTGCAAAGGACGCTTTCCACATCAGGGAACATTCCAATTCCTCATGCAATTTTCAAACAGTTATTAGTTACATCTGTTGAAACTGAGCTCTGCATGCCTAAAATACCTTTTCTTTGTTTTCGCTCTCTTATGCGCACTGTGGCTTACAGACAATAGATTTGGGTTGAACTGTTTGCACAGCAAAAAGCCCAAGTGCTCCTGGAGATGCTGATCTGTTCAGGGCTGTGTTTCTTAATAGAACAAGGATTGCAAAGCCAAGGCATATGCAGCCCTGTTGTGCCACCGCCACAGCCTCAGCTTTCACTCAGCACAGGGCCTAAGGGCAAATTCAGAAGTTGAGAACTCATTTGAACTTGTGAAGTTATTTCTGCGAGGGGAGAAGGGAGCAGAGACACACGGTACCAAGCGCAACCTCCTCGGTGGCTCATTTTGCACTCCTGGGATAACACAGAAGAGCCGGTGAGTCCTCCTGACAGCTCGAGCGGCAATTTTCATTATCAGCATTGCAATTTGTACGTGTTTTGTCAGTGTTTGACTCGTTGCTCTGACTTTCTGCCAGTTCTACCTGGTTCCCCTGCTTAATTGAGATCATTACCGCCTGCTTTCCTTCTTGAGGCCGGTGCACAACTCAGGATTCAGAATATTGTCACTTATCAAATACATTTCCTTTGCCATCAGTGACAAATAAGGACTATTGGGCCACAGTAACGGGGAAAGCTGACATGTCTTCAAGCCAACTTTGATTATTCTCATATATATACATACAGATATATAGATATAGATATATATATATATATACACACACACACCCCCCATAGATTTCCCTGTGCTGAAAGACATGCTGGGAAGTGTTTGTCAGCTTTCAGAATTAAGGACATAGTCACTTTATATAGTAACTATATGTCTACATAGGTACAGAATGGACAGGCTTTCTTAGGAGGGGAAGAATATGGCTTGAATCAATCTTGTCTCACCTATTAAGAAAGAATTAGCTTTGCGTAAATATTAGTATACCTAGAAGTGTTTAGACAACACGTGTATATGCAGGAAATATTACCTGTATATATATATCTATATATACCCTCAGCATCCTCAGCTTGCTGAGAGTCAGGAATTAATGCACAGCAGTTTCCAGAAATGCCTGTATGTGGGTGTTTGCTCAAAAATACACATTTCAGACCCATGAGAGTGAATTGGAAACACTTGAATATTAAATTCAACACACTAATTGAGAAGAACAGTGGCTGTGGGTGGGACTGAGGTAGCACTCACACTCAACCCTCCTAGACACCTTTTTTTCCCAGCTAATCTTTCTTTTCCAGTGGATCAGTAACCTCTAACAAAAGATCTGTCCATTCTAATCACGCTCTCCCCTCCTCACTCCATCCTCTCTACATACACAATCACACTGCATCTGTCGATGCCATCGCGCAAGCCTCAGGGCTTCAGAAAAGTCTTTTTCAGCATGATTATATACATCTCTCCAACCCTTCTTGCCCCTTTCCTTTTTACTGCCATTCACCATTACAGAGCTGCAGTGCACTTCAAATTGAATGTGACAACAATGTTCTATATGTGTTTATATATATATATATATAAATAAAATCAGTAGAATACATGTGTATAAATACGTATACGTTGGAGTTTTTTAAACGGTAAAGAAGAACTCCATTGTTTGCACACATCTTCCTGTTACTGATGACTTTGGTTACTTTATTCTGGGCAGGTGATGCTTCATATAAAGCCACAATTGGAATGTGATTTTATTCTCACACCTCTGGAAATGCAGCAGGATCAATAACAGAATAATATAATTATAGATCTAATATCATAATTACTACAAGATATGCAAAATGAGAACTGCATGTGAAGGCAATAAGAACACAGATGCTTTTCTAGCCTTGTATCTCTTGTCATTTGATCCCTAAGTCCTTTGTAGCCTTGAAACAAGCTCTCTAAGGTTATTCTTTGCCGTATTTAGAAAAGAAATCAAAACATCCTTGAGAAATAAACCACCCAGCAAGCTAACAAGGTATATATTTGTTACATCATTGTTAGGGATCCAACAAGGACTGATGGCACAATTCTGGTCTCCCACCAGCGACCTCCCTATGCAATGCGTATTGGTTTATATCTCACATTTACATTAGTAATGAGATGCTGGTGTTGGTTTGTTGACTTCGCAAAACACGTGTTCAGGGTCCAGTTATCCCCAGCAGAGGGAAGGGGAATGTGGTGGACGGAAATCAGCGCTTTACAAACACACTGATAAAATGTGACATTTTGATCTCCTGGGTTGCAGGACCCAAGGGCTCAGAAGACAAAGAGTGAATGTTCTGCAGCCTCCAGGTGCTTTGCAGGTGGACTCACAGCATCGGCCAAGGTAAAATCCCCTTCTGGTACAAAAACACGTTGCTCCTGTCCAGTTTACACCAATAACTTGCTCTCTGGTGCCTGAACCGATCCATCTACCACCTTTTAGCACCTCGCTGAAGAGGACATACACAATATAAACCCCGATCCCCAAGCACTCACTATCACCAAACAGCCCAATTGAGCTGGTGCCTGAACACACTTAATGGTTACACACTTATTTAGTATTAACTCCCAGAAAAACTATTGGTGTGGGAGGGGAGAAAGCACAAATGCAAATGATGTCCTGTCAGGTTTCCCAGTTAGGCTTGGTGCCCCAAAATCCCCTCGGCAGTGAGAACACCTTGTTATCCTGCTGGCCCGCTCCTCCGCACGAGCCCTTCCGCACCGACAGATGGAGAACGCTGGCACCGGAGCCAACCATGGCTGTGCATTCATTACGGTAAGGGCAGGATTCCCAGATGAGAGCGTTGCAGCAGCCATCTAGATAAAGTTTACTAGCCCACGGCTACAAAGATTTGCCATCAGTAACCCTAGTCTGGACTAGATTCTCTTCCTCCTTTTCACTGTTAGCTCTATAACAACGTCCTAGGAAGTTTTTGACACAGCGACAATTGGCACAGCATCTTTATATTCTCCTCTGCTTCAATATTTCCTTGTTTATTGACCTTCAATTATTGATTTCTGCATCTCCATTACATTTTCTAAGCCATTTGTTCAGCTTCCCAGAGAAACACCAGGGCACAGACACACACCTGAGTACAACTGAGATCCTACATGAAGCCCAAGCAGCACCCAGACCTGGCTCAGCACTTAGACCTGGCTTTAAGCACTAGTGCTGCACTCACTGCATGCTGAGTCCATGTTGCATTGGAGTCCCAGTACTGATACCTGTAGGGAATTAATTAAAACACTCACTAGGGTTTAATTCCCATTAATTCCCACAGGAACACATCTACAACCAGCGCTGGGCACTGCGCATTTGGACTTTCCCCTAACCGCTCATTAGGCTAATAAAAGATATTAACTCTACCTATAAACCTGGTCTTAGCCCAGGTATGTCATATCGCTCAGACCACGAAAAGATTTATGTGCATGCTTAACTCTAAGCGTGTGAATAATCCCATTAGCATTAATAATAATGATCAGTGTAGAGTCCAACGCCAGAAGCACAGAGGCACTTCCCCCATTGTTAAATACGGCAGTTCATACGTTCCCACCTCTCAGCTGCTGCTATTAAATATTATAGAGACTTCTATGGCAAACAACCATGCTAAGCTTATAGAAGCGTGTAGTAAATAGAGCGAGCGGTGTGACTGCATCTATTGGGAAGAGTTTCACCTCCCTGCTGATGATGAGGAGGATGATGTGGAGACACCAGACTGTGAAAAACCCCTTCGGTTCTGTGTTGGTAAAAGACCTTTTGCACTATTTCCCCACAGGACCATTCTGTGGGGTGATGGGAGGATAATTCCAGGCCGTGACCTACACGCAGGGTACAAAGATCAGTAGGTGACGTGCAAAACTTAGTGTAGAAGACACAGTCACCCTGATAAATGTGCATTTCTCTCACTAACAAAAGGTTATTGTAAGAAGTCAAATAAAAATGCATTTGTGTTTAACAATTAAATGTAATTGGCAAGTGCTAATGGCTCTGTGATCGCAAAACCGGGGGAAACAGCAAAGAGGAAGAAACTAGTTTGAAGGGATTTTATCTAATTTCACTTTAATTAGATCCTTTTTCTAACTGAGTTTCTAATTTTTCAATTAGCAATTAGCAGCTGCAACTCATTCTGAGCATCACGAGGTGCCAGAGACACTAATTACACCACAGGAGTAGGAGGCTGAAAATGAGAAATAAAATTATCCATGAATGTTATTAGAAGAAAGGAATGATTACATTCTGTAATAATATACTGATGTGAGCCTAATTAGATTGAAGGATTGGTGGGAAAACAGGAGATTTCAGAATGGATTATATTTGGACGCCTATCGGTCACCTTTTTGTCGTTAATAATGATTAGGTGCATTGGTTGGGAAAAAAACCCACTTTGGGATTGATATTGTGTGTCTGTCACCCAGCAAAGGTCCCAGGGACACAGGGGAGCTCGCTGGACATCTCCAGACCTACATGCACATCATGTACATCCTAAGGTCCTTCTGCACCTTCACTCCACCACCTGTGAACCAGCGAGGAAAACTTAGACACCCAACTTTGAAAGGTTTTGAGATCCACAACTAAACAGAAATCCAAAGGGTCATTTATTTCTATATTTTTTGAGCTATAGCAGGTCCCGCTTGCCCGCTAGCAAAGCTCTACCCAGGCCCTGGACTCCTCCCAGAGAAAGAAAGTCTCTGAGAAAGTATTTAATCACAGCAATGGGGAGCCACAGGGAACCAAGCGCAGAACTATAGAGAGTCACTTGATAGCAAAGAGGGAACACTGCACTGACTCCATTTATTTCCACTTTTAAAACACACCAATTTTTCTTTGTGAATCAATAATCTCTTACACTTCATTTAGTAATGGGAGTGACCTCTCTCCTGCTCCAGTGTGCACAACCTGCATTTCGGAATCACTTCAAGGGACCCCCGGTAATAAATGATTGCATCCAAATGTGGTCCTTAATAAAATTTATGAGCTCCCATTCATCCCACTCCCCTATTTGTCTTTATATATCTCACAGCATTTGCCACTAATTATATTCCTCTTTATAATCTGCGCTCCCCAGTTAAGGGATGTAATTGATAGCTTCTGAAAACCATTAATCCCAAAACGGACCTGAAGTGTTTTGTCACACTGCTTCACCCCCCCATTACTGCTTTTCCTCCCAGCATCCCCAGTCTGGGCACTAAGACTCTTCACAGCTCATAGAGGACCCACTAATGGTGCTGTAATAAAAATGGAAAAAGTGAATTAAACTCAAATTCTTTCCATCAGTTGATAAAGGATACGCACCCAAAAAGGCGAGTGCCATGGGGAGCCCCAACGCCAACTCTCTGTGATGAGTGCAGAGTGATGACAGAGGTTTGAGGGGAAACACCACCTTCATTTAAAATTCAGCTGTTGTAGCATATGGTCCTCTTGAGCTGGAAATTGTCTTTGCAAGCAGCTCGGGTTTGCTGTTGTGCGACACAAGAGTTTGGTGATTTAGGGGCAGTGGGGTGCAGCCTTGAATAAATAAAGTAGACATTTATTGCAGGGGAAAGGAGGGAGAGAGGCAAAGGTAAGTGAGGAAGCCTGAAATAGTCAGGGGGTTTCAACTCTGCTAAGCAATCTGGAGCTGGTCCTTCTGGGGCAAGAGATGGAGAATGAAGTGAGACAACCGTGTGTTTGTATCACCAACACCGGCTGCTCAATGCTCCTCCTCACCCTGACCCCTTCCCCACCATTTCAGTCTCTGTATGCAGAGTCTGTGTGTTCTGCAGGGACACAATCTGACCCTTTGGTCCATGCCAGAGCCCATCGCACCCCACCACAGCCCTGGCCATGGGCTGCGAGATGGACCATCCCAAACAACCTCCATGGACAATCCCCATCGCCTCCATGGAGCGGAGTCTCTGCAACCACCAAGTCTGGGTCAGATCCTGATGCCCACTGAGCCTGTCCCCCAGTTTCTTGCGCAGTGCCACGTATAAAACCAACCTATAGTCAATCTCGCATTTAGAAGCTCAATAAGAGCTCTGGTCCATCATCCCCTGCCAGCAAACTGCTGCGTCTGCAGAGCTTAGGGAGTGAAAACCAAATAAAATAAGGAACGTAGTACTCGGGAGCACTCTGCTCCTGTTCGTAGCTGCAAAGGCAATATTTCCAAGAGCACCACAATCATTTTGAAAGCCTAACTCCTAAAAAAAGCCCATAAATCACTTTAGGCACTTTTTTTCCCCCCACACTCATTTAATGCTTTTTTAAGAAAGGCAAGAATTCCAGATGCTAACTATCCGACGCAAGGCTATTTCTTTCCCTGTTTAGACTTCATTCCTCTACCAGGAGCAGGTCAACCATTCAACCAAGCTCTTATTTGTGGCCATCAGAACCTCTTGCATAGCCATCCTTCCATTTTACGGCTTAAAAACCTTGTGGGTTTGGCATGCATGCCAATAAAAGCTTGGGAGTCAGTATTTATTCATAGGAGCGCTGCAAGGCTTAGCACCTACAGACTCGGCCTAGAAGAACTCTTAAAGAAAATCATCACTTGAGATATAATTCAAATGGCCTCCAAACCTCCAGGAGGCTGCACTTGTCACACCAATAAAAGATGTAAATAAACAGATGCTTGCCTGGTGTGCTGCTCTGCAAAATAAATGTGGTTTTTAGAATCGCCCTTCGGAAGTCAACGTTAATGTGAATTCCCATTGAGCCCAGGCCATGAAAACAACCACGGTTGAGCAGCCGCTCTGCCCCCACATCCTGAGCTAATTCTACCCACCAGCCCTAGACCTGTACCTGTTTTCCATACTGCAAAGCTTATGAAGAATGACACGTTTTCACCAAATATTTCTACCATCTCATTTGATACCGAACAAGCAGGAAAAATATAGCCCATCACAAGAAATATCACCATAATGTTCCAATTTTCCGCCGTTTGACAGCAATCAAGTAGAGACTAATGGCTTTCCTCCGTGACTAAATCATTTAGCGACCAAGGTATTCTGTCTCATTCTCATTAGAAAAAGAAGAAAAAAAAATAAAAAATCCAATAATCTCATTATCCCAACGTGAATAACGGTAAAAGTACAGCAAGACGAATGGCTCCTCCAGCTCGCCGGTTGGCGCGATGCTCGGGCAGGGCCTACGGCTCCCGTATCCCCTCCCAGCATCGTCCTGCAGCCCCGTGCTTTGTTTCCAGCAAGACTTCTGCTCCCTCCGCACACCGAGGACTTTTATGTACTATTTTTAACTAACTTCAATAGAAAAAGAATGTGTCATGGTGTGTTAAACTTTATGGAAATTCTCCCGGAGAATAACATAATTTCACAGTGCATTACTCTACAATGACCTGGTACTTGAACAATTAATTTTTAAGGTATAGCCTTTTTCTTCCTGTGCTGTATTTAGCTTTCTCCTAAACCATCAACAATACCAGGATTCCTTTCCCTTCCCTTTATGATCTGAGAAGACAGTTAAAACCTCACAGCATGTGCTGCATTTTCACAATTCATCATGCAGAATATTCTGTTTGAAAACAGAGCGAAGACGGGGAACCCGAATGCTCCAGGATTGACTTTAATTATTTCTAGCTCATGAATCTATTGCAGTTTCTCAGCCTGCCTTATTTTCTGCTGAAAGTCTTCTGGAGTTTCCCAGAATGCACCAAAGCCGGGCTTTTTATCACGGATTAACAACACCCTGCAAACGCTCACTTCTCCATCTGCAAATACCACCCAAATAAATACCACCGAATAACCACCGGCTCGGCCCCAATCCCAGAATACACTGTAATCACCTCAGAAATGCAAACCAGAAACACTCAAGTTTTTTCTGGAGAAACTAATGTTTCCTACCTGCACCCAAAGCAGGATTTGCTTTATAAATTCTCCTCCTTGCTTTGCAAAATTCGCTCGCACAGACCACTTAGCTATTAAATCCATTCTGTCATTATCCATCCGCTCATTTTAGCTGACAACTGCCACCAAAGCCGTTGTATTTGCGAGGATGGCAGGTGCGGAGCAACACAGGCAAACCTCCACCTAAAGAAATTGCCGTTTCTGGTGCTTTTTGTTGTTGTTGTTACCCAGTAATATGTTGACTCTGGAATTTGTGCACGTCTGCAGTTTCTATGGAACCGTGCGAAACAAGCAGCAGTCAGTCATCAGAGCACGTCTCTTCCGACCCATATGCTTTCATGGCAATATTAATCAGGTTAAGAAATAACTCCCTTAATGCTAGACATTATTCTCTTCTGCTACACTAATCTACCAGAGCAACTCTGCCATCTGCATTTTAAAGTTAGATATTCTGGGCTTTATTCCCTTCGGTGTCCTACTTGCCACCCTCCCTTCGCAGAAAATCAGCTCTGGGATGCAATTCAAAAGTTTTGGTGATCGCTAATAAGACGTTCACAGAGACGGGAAACTTGCAGGGCCAGACCTTGGAAGGTTTAAAACCTGTTTTGCTGTTACTTCTAAAGAAGATGCTCCAGATTTCCCTTTGCATGTGGGGAGCAGAACCAAGAATAAGCCCAGTATGGGTTGTGCAGGGACAGGGACACCACGTCCCTGAGGACTCTGATCCTACAAGACACAGAGATTCTCCCAAAGCACAGGGTGCTTTTCAGTGTTTCAGAAGCTGCCATGAAAAGGCGGCAGAGCACCCGAGAGCATCGCTGTCACCGTAAATACAGCCCTGTTAGCGGCGGTGACAGCCACACCGAGGAAATTAGAGGATCTGACACAGCCGCCAAGCTCCAGAGGGCTGAGCCCTGGGCTGCTCCATCCTTCACTTCAGCCGAGTGATGTGGGATCTGCCATTCATGGGAGGAACGGGAAATTTAAGGACACTGGGTGATGCGTTAACTGCAGCTCCATGCACATGCAAGAGTGAAGCTGGATTTTCTGAGGCCGCTTCCTATCGTTCCGGTGCTGGCAAAGTTTTGGTGTCCTGTCCTAACACAAGGCCTGAGGAGCACAGAGAAAGGGAGAGGTGGTAAAACCATCCCGGTACGGAAAGAGAACAACAAGAGAAGAGGTATTCTGAAAGCAACCCCGCCTGTAAAATGAAGCTGTTGTCTGTCACCGGTGGAACGTGTCAGCCTGTGTAATTACTCTCAGGCTGTTCTCTAGCTCTGCCGGCCAAAACACTCAGATCGCGCTGCAACACGTAAACCCTGTCAGTCACCAGTAATTCTTCAGTCTCAGCGAGTTTTGATGGAAAATGCAATTTACAGAAAGGAATCAACGCTCTCCTTGCTAGACATCAATAAATGACACTTTTCTGAGGTGCTCTGGTACCTCATATAAGCGCTGTAGCTTATATCCCTTAACCTTCAACTTTTTCCTCATCTATTAGGATTTTGGCTAAAACAGAATCTCCCCCTCCAAGGAACAGAGTCCCAGGACTGCGTTCACATACAAGGAAATTGCTCCTATCCAAGAAACCTCGCGGATGGAGGAGTTTTAACCTGAATTACATTACAGCTCTGTTTCAACTCTAAAGCTTCTGAACTCTTCCCCTCTACATCGGTTGCTTCAAGAAACTGGATGTTTGTACCTAAAAGATAGTAAAACCAACCCCTGCCCATCGATCCCCTTGGATGGATCGGCGTGATTTGTTTTGATCGGGCAGCTGTTTGGAATCAATACAGTCCTTCCAATGCAATCATGACTGTCCCTGCAGAGTCCTTACAATCGCCATGGAAATCAAGGTGACAGAAACACGTCATCTGGAGATCATGGACACAACAGAGCAAACTGTCTCCGTTTGGGACCTTCTGGTTGGCAGTGTCGATACAGCACTGGGGACTCGGATCTGCTGGCGATAGCGACTTTGCCTGTCTTCAAATCCATCACAGGCTCAGAGCATCGGTGGGTAAAGCACCGAGGGTCACGTTCTTGTGTCCTGGCTCAACTCCAGCACATGAAAACACATCACACCTACCCAGACATACTCTGTATCTTCAAGTAATACCTGCTCCGTAGCCTTTTCTGGCACAAAGCTGTTTAACAGCGCTGGTGTGTCCTGTTCAACAGATGGTACGTTCTGTTTCAAAGATGGTTCGTTTTCTCTTTTCATAGACAGCGACAATGTGCAGGTTGCAAAGTGTTTTAGGATCTATTGGTGCAAAAGTGACCATATTTCAACCGATGATTTCAAGACAGTAATTCACTGTTGCATCTTGGGAGCTTAAATTTAGAGTTTAAAGCATTTGAAGCGCTATGTGTAAGTAAACTAATACAGGACATGCAGCTAATGCCATCCTGAGTAGGAATCCTACATAGACACACAACCAAAACATCTAAAGAAATGTTCTCCTCTAACGGAGCTGATCTTGGAGCAATGGTACCTCGTACCACATACTCCTTGTGGGAAAATTACCCTTTTAACAAATAATATTACTATTTTTGTTGTTATTTCCACGGCCAGTCTGTTCCATTAATTGCCACAGAAAGAGGCTAATTTCTGTGTGCTCTGGATCAGGTCACCATCCTTTATCCAAGGGTTCTTTTCCTCTATGAAGAATCTGGCCAACAGTGCAGAAAACACGAAGCAAAAATTACAAAGCTTTAAGTAGAAAAAACGGCTGTTCCAAGAAAGGATAAACCCCATTTGTCCTCTTTGAGTCATTTGAACTATTGAATCCCATTGGCAGTTGTGTCATTTTTCACCATCTACAGCCGTATGTTCTCGCTATATATAGAAATCCCATAGTGTCGCATCTTGACTCGGTGTTGTGCATAATGATAAGGTGGCAGGCAGGTTTATTTTGAAGGAAACGTTTGGTCACGCTGTTCCTTTATATCTGAGAGATGAGTTTTCCATGCCTTCCAAGAGAGATGAGAATTAAACTGCAGTTTACCATCTCATAAAGAAATACTGGACAAATTACCCAGCTCTGCCGCATTGGTTGGGATTGTTAGTTAAAAGCGACAACCAGGACTATAATTTACATGCAGACTCCAGATTTAAACAAAGTCCCCAGCACTAAATCTTACACTGTAAGCTTTCTTTTGTATTTCTGACTCATTTTGTGCTGGGAATCGTTTAACCATAGACTTTAACTGCTAATAGAGTTCCACGAAATGCAAAGTATAAATCAAAATTACTGGATCATTCAAAGTCTGAGTAGTTGTTTATGTGGCATTTTCCTTCTACTGCTCTTGTACGGCCACAGAGATGCCATAAAATGATGATATACTGTACACATCTCAGCACCATCTCGGCAAGTTCTGTTGCAAATAAAAACCAAGGCGCTTAATTATTTTCTTAGTTATACAAAGCATAAACATTAATGATCATAAAATACACTACGAAAGAGCAGGTAGAGTTATTCATCAGATCACACTGAGTGATGACTGAATGAAATATAATGAAAGATGAAAAATCTCACAAATCCCTTTGTCTCCAGCTGAGATGACCATGGTCTCTCCTTGCATTAGTGCAATTAGCTTGCTTACATATATCACAGCATCACAGTATGTTTGGGATTGGAGGGGACCTGGAAAGCTCATCCAGTGCAATCCCCCCATGGAGCAGGAACACCCAGCTGAGGTTCCACAGGAAGGTGTGCAGGCGGGTTTGAATGTCTGCAGAGAAGGAGACTCCACAACCTCCCTGGGCAGCCTGGGCCAGGCTCTGACACCCCCACCAGGAAGAAGTTTCTTCTCAAATTTAAGTGGAACCTCTTGTGTTCCAGCTTGATCCCATTACCCCTTGTCCTATCATTGGTTGCCACCAAGAAGAGCCTGGCTCCATCCTCATGACACTCACCCTTTATACATTTATAAACATTAATAAGGTCCCCCCTCAGTCTCCTCTTCTCCAAACTAAAGAGACCCAGCTCCCTCATCCTTTCCTCATAATGGAGATGCTCCACAGAGGCACCCCGAACTTAGTTTAGACAGACAACAGGGTCCAAAACAAACTTCTATTCAGTAAAGAAAGTGCAGCAGATTAACCGGTGGAAGATGGGGTGTTAGCTCTCCAATAGCGACATAAATACAGGTTTGAGTATCAGTCGAGGTAATCATTAAAGGTGCAGCAAATAACAACAATGGAGATCCATGGTGTGCATACACGTGGCTCACCAAAAGCAATGTCAGAGCCGTCCCTGACTCTGGGAAAAGTGTACACGCTTGCCTGAATCTGGCAAGGAATTACTATGGAAAATACAGGTGCTTATATTGAAGCACGGAGTGAACACTCACTCACCCACGTGGCTCAGTGAGGGGGGAATCCCGGTCCCATCCTGCCCAAGGGGGAGGCTCTCAGCCGCAGCATCTGGCTGGTGCTCCAAGAGGCCCACACAAGGGGCACAGCCTCAATGAGACTCCCGTTTTATACAGCCTGATCAGATCTGACTGTAGGCATTCCAGAAGCTTCTCTGCACCCCTACTCTGGCTGTGGGGTGCCCTGAAGCTTCTAAGCACCCCCACTCTGGCTGTGTGCACCCAGCAGCTCTATGGCACCTCTATGCCCCCAACCCCTTCTCTCTCTCAATGATCTGGGGTTAAAACAAAAGAAGCTGTTAACCCCATTGCAGGAGAGGTGAGGGGGAAAATGTGTCTGCACCTTCCACATTGAAGGAAGGGAAGGGGAGAGAGGGGGGTGTGCATCTGCCACAACATAGAAATTCAAATGCTTTAAAACTCTAAATTTAAGCTTCCAAGATGCAACAGTAAATTACTGTCTTGAAATCATCAGATTTTAAGACCTGAGTTTCAAGAGACATTGAGACCCCGAGGGGCTGAATTAGTGCTCACAGGCACCTTCTGCCCTAGTTTATCAGGAAAAAGCAGCAAACCCAGAGTCACTCCAAATTGCTCTCTCCAGAAGACCCTGAATTGCTTAAGCAGTACAGTTCCCTGGGGTGAAGGACACCAGGAACAAATGTTTGGAGGGGAAGCTGGAAGCGAAGTTGTTCCAGCACTGGAACAGGGCGACTCTGCCGTCCTTATCACCGCTTACTGGAAAACGTCTTCCATTGAACACCTCAAGGAACATCACGCACACAGCAAAGGTGCTTCCAGAAAGACGTAACTAACGTCGAGGAGTAACTAACACTACTCAGTGTGGAACTGCGCCCTGGCTGGAGTTCTGCGGCAGGAGAAAATGGAAAAGAAGGTACAACAGAAGCTACAAATCAAAGCCTTTCTCTTCATTAATCACAAATTAGCACATTAAAATAAAGCAGCAGTTGATTAATATCCCTAAGTAACACTTACAGTTGAGTGAGAACTTGATGCTAATATACTTGATGTTACAGTGCATTAATAAAGAGACACATCTCCCTTCACCAGAAAAGCTCTTGGAATTCAGCTCTCCAAAAAAACCAAACACCACACAGTACAGGAGAATAAGAACTGCCTGCTCCTCTTTACACCGACACATTCCCCAAAACCTATCACGAGAGCAACTTTTTAAGACACATCATTAAATTTTATATAGTTACCCCTCTATTGAGCTCAATAGCACCAAGTGCTGAATAAATAGAATGTTATAGCAATATATATATAGGGAAACAAAGCCGTAAAAATAATTTGGGATAATTGAGCGGCACACATGGTTATTAAAGATACCAAACCTGATTCTTTCACAGTGTAAGAGAACTAATGAGAATATATTACGCGAAGGGCTGTTTTCTGCTATGTTGGCTGCGTGGAGCGGCCTGAGGAACAAGTGAAAATTTAGGCAGATATGTCAAATTTAGTTTGGAATTTCTCCCTTTGACTTCTCATATAGATTTCACAGTGCCAATATTCTTCCTGCCAGCATGTTAGACAAATTGAAGTGACAAAACTCAATATGGAAATTAAGATCATTAACATATTAATCAAACTGTCAATATTATAAAAATTAGCACAAGCCTGCCAAATAATCATCTTACTAAAGAGTTGAGGCCGTGCCTTCTGTCCATCAGCCCCGCAGCCGCTCCGCTTCCAGACGGCGGGAACGGAGAGACGGGGTCACCGGGGCAAAGACCGGCTTGTTATCTGTGTGATCATTACTCTGCTATTTAATTGCTTTGCTTCCTTATGAAAACTGGGCTCCCGAATTATACTGACTTAATTAGTAGAAGAGAGAAATCCTGAATTTCAGTTTTGGATGTCCAGATTCCTAATCATGCCCAGGCAAAGTTTTTCACATTTGAAAAGCATTAGTTCAATAAAAGGAGATATACGGAGCAATCAGCATATATATGCAGACTGCTTCTACCTGCAAAGGACTTTGTGGGTGCCGAAGTTCAATATAACCAACATTTTCAAATTAATTTTGGTGTTTCTCTGAATGTTACAATCGCAAAATTTCAGACTGAACTATCACTATCTAAACAAAACTTCCAGCAAGAAAACACGATAGCAAGAGAGCAGTGTAGGGGAAAGGGAGCTGGGGGTCCTGGGGACAGCAGGGTGAGCATGAGCCAGCACTGGGCCCTTGTGGCCAGGAAGGCCAATGGTACCTGGGGTGGGTTAGAAGGGGGTGGTCAGTAGGTCAGAGAGGTTCTCCTGCCCCTCTGCTCTGCCCTGGGGAGACCACACCTGGAATATTGTGTCCAGTTGTGGCCCCTCAGCTCCAGAAGGACAGGGAACTGCTGGAGAGAGTCCAGCGCAGCCACCAAGATGCTGGAGGGAGTGGAGCATCTGCCGTGTGAGGAAAGGCTGAGGGAGCTGGGGCTCTGGAGCTGGAGAAGAGGAGACTGAGGGGGGACTCATTCATGGGGATCAATATGGAAAGGGGCAGTGTCAGGAGGATGGAGCCAGGCTCTTCTGGGTGACAACCAGTGACAGGACAAGGGGCAATGGGTGCAAACTGGGGTACAGGAGGTTCCACTTAAATCTGAGAAGAAACTTGTTCCCGGTGAGGGTGTCAGAGCCTGGCCCAGGCTGCCCAGGGGGGTTGTGGAGTCTCCTTCTGTGCAGACATTCAAACCCGCCTGGACACCTTCCTGTGGAACCTCAGCTGGGTGTTCCTGCTCCATGGGGGATTGCACTGGATGAGCTTTCCAGGGCCCTTCCAACCCTGACATTCCATGGCTGTGTGATCATGTGGAAAAATTTGACGGCGATTCTAATGAAAGATGATTATTAAGCATTTGCAGTAAGGAGACAGTCAAACACTTTCTTGTTAAATGAGTACTAGCAAATTCGAAGCAAATTTTACCACCTAAAGGAAAATCAAAGCATTACAATGCGCTTCTCTCTCATTGGATATTTACTTGCTTAGTAGTGAGATGGTTTTACAGGCAGGGCAGCACGTATTCATTACAATTCTGCAGAAACACTGACTTAGCATTTGCACACCCAGTTCCTGACCCAGGGATCTTTTTCTTTATCCATAATTGGGCTATAAAAGCTTTGAAAACTGGGGTTTCAAGGTGAGACGACCAAACCACAGCAAGCAAAGATGGCACTGTACAACAACATTCCTCACTCCATCACTCACATCTCCTCCAATGACACAAGGTCATGCAGTTAATGAATGGCAAAGCAAAGCCATGAAAAATGGATATTAATGAAGTGTAACTCAGAGTAATAATGGCATAAGCAACCTCTGATAACAAACACATTCTCCTAATAACATCTTCAATTATCTTCATTAATGTCTGTCCACGGCAAGATGCGCAATCCAGCCCTGCAGGACCACAGACCCAGCAGACCTGGAACACGCTAAGTGCTTCTGCCAGCTTATTCAGGAAAGTGCTTACTGATGGATGGCCTAAATGATGGTAACACGCATTCATCATCATTTTTCGGTAGCATATGCCTTCTACATATCATCAAGAACTTCAGTTTGAATAAAGTTGCTTGCACTGCTCAGGATGCATGGGCTCCAAGGAGATATGAATCACTGCCTCTCCAATCGTGCAGCGCTGCTCCTTGCGTTAATGATAGTGCTGGTTTTGCTAACGATGCTCTGGGTCCATCACGAGTGCTCTTCTCCCCATCGTGACCCCGAGTTCAGTTCAGGTCCAGTTGTTTCTGGTGAATTTGCACATCACACTCCGCTCTTCCCTTTCAGAAGGAGCTCTGAGCTGCTGGAAGATGCCACACAGCAGCTCTAGGAAATTAAATCCTTTACTCCGAATGTAGCTCAGCGTGGCACTGACATCCTCCTCAAATTGCCTCTCAGTATTTGAGCCCTGTTTCAGAAAGGAACATTTCTGAGGGGTTATCATCAGCAAACCCTGGTAAGGCTCATGACAAAGGAGGAATAATTAACGCTTTCTGTAAAAAGCATCTTATAGCATACAGCCATTATCTCCATTCCAAGAATGAAAGTGAGACTGGAATTTGAGATTATACTTGGAGCCATTTGCTGTGAATGAAAGATACTGAAGTACCAACAACCTACTTTCTCCTCAAGAACAGCTCTAGGCCATTTGTGGCTCACTCAGGATGATGCAAATGACAGAACAAAACTAATTATTTTGTGTATTTGCTTACATTTGTTTCAGTTCTAGATTTCTGTTGACTTGAACTTACGGGTTCAGACATTTTGAGCGCAGGGAGCTAACAGCAAAGCTTCCCAAGAAGTCCTTTACTGGCTATTGTCAAAGCTATTCCTCTTTTTCATTGTTGCACACGCAAAATCCCAGAATTTTAATGTTAATAAATTGTATTAAATTCTGTTAAATCTAATCCAAATATGAAGGGAGGGAAACAACACAACACCTCCCTTCTCATGGACCTGCCCTGGAATCCTGCACGAGGGGAAGGAAGAATCTGAAATAGGTTTTCACATCATCACTGAAGCCTTGCCTGGATATTTCTGTAGTAATTTAAATTTAATAAAGCCATCATCTGTAAATTTGCTCTCCTCTCCTTTGAATTGGAAAGCATTTAGTCTCAACCCCTGCAGCCTATTGTGATCATACAGAAATGCTAACGAGGGTTATGTCTCAATCTCGTCCTCCCTGGTGCAAACACAGTAACTGAGTCTTTTCAACTCAGGAACCTCATTCATCTTCTGCGAGTTTTTCTGTTGTTGTTATTGCTACTCTCCTATTCCTTTTTCCTCCTTCTCAGCTGTCGCTGCTCTGGCACTACGTGTCTCACAGAAGTTTTGGATGCATGTGGTAGGGACTAGAAACGCTTCTCTTCTGAAATGTTATTTCTGTAATGCACACAAAGCGCGATATAATAACGTGCAGCAGTCCAGCTCGCTGCTGCAATGACAGCCTGGAAACTGAGAGCCTGTTAGCACAGCCATGCTGCAGATCTGCCCAGAGCAGGGCTCCAGAATTAGGGCTTATCCCTGCCAGAGAGATGAGAAACAGCAAAAGAGAAAGCAGCAGTTCTGTGGCTAGGGAAAGAAAGGGCAAGATAAGGAATTCCACAGGACTGAAGTGCATTATCAATATGCCTCTATCACTCCCCAAGAGACAGCTTTTAAACTTGATCGGATTCAACCTCTACTGAAACATTGCATATGAAGAGATGGTAGAAACACTTGTGATGCTCCAGCCCTCTCCATCCCAGCTCACGGCACCAGCAGCGCCAGTACCGGTACCAGCTCTATGGACACGGAGGCTGCAGCCCCATAGGGCAGCTGTGGGTGCTGGTACCCCCGGCTGCAAACACACAAGGAGCAGGTCAGGAATACACAGCCTTGTCCTAAATATTTCTCATCATCATCAGAATTTACCTCCCTGAGCTCCAGGCCGCATTCAGCCCGCTGACATCGGTCCAGGGGGATGGTGTGCACAATCCCTGGGGACATCTTTGCTTTAAGGGTGAAGAAATGTGCTCCATTCTGCAGAAGCCATCGTGAACCCCACTGCCTCTTGCTGCGATGCCCCCCTGCAGCTCCCAAAAGGGTTATTTACAGAAATATGGTGAAACAGGAGAGGACGTGAGGGGTTGGATGTCAGCTCCCTACACCAGATGGCTTTACTGGCTTTGCAAAGGCATTTCTACTGAATAAGGAACAAAAGGATTAGGAAAAGGTGTGAATAATGCACTCCTACCCCCGTCTATCCCCGCTTGCTCTAACAGATTGGTAAAATAACTTCATCCCCCAGTTTATTAACAGCTTGCCCTCTCTTGTATCTCACCTCCGTAATGAGATAGAGCAGATATGATGGATTACATTTTGCCTCCCGCTTCCATCCCGAATGAATTATCATCTCGCTCTCCCCGTGGTTCGGCCGCCTGCAGCCTGCTAAGGGTTGGGAAGCGAGAGGGGGAGGATGAAGAGCTGTGATGTAGAAGGTAAAGGTCCCACTGAGAAAGCAGTTTTAATTTTCAGACTGCAAGATATGAAATTAAAAGAGAACAAGGAGATTCTCTCTCCTGTATTTCATCTGGCGGTACTAAAAAAACAAACAAAAATCCTATTGCAGCTCTCACTTGTAAAACTTCGCCATCAAGGGCTCAGAGCCCAGACACCATCAATCACTACGAGCCAGGCTCATTTTTCCCCCCAACCAAAAATCCTTATTCTGCAGCTCTGGCCCAGCAAAATCCCTCAGAGCCAAGTGTTCCCAGAGCCGTGTTCTGACAAGAACTACTTTATATCATCTCTCTTCATAAGAGCATCAGGGTTTTACATCTGAAATACAACATTACTTTTGGGCATCTTTCTTAATCAAACCCCTGAGTAAGAGAAGTCAGAGAGGTTTTTTTTCAAGCATATTGAATGCTTCAGCTGGTTTAGGTGTATTAGAGAAATCAAGATGCTTCAAGATTAGTGATGTAGCACAATGCTGCTAAATAAGCTACTGCCTGACCCCAACCATTATCTCATCAGACCTGATACTTCAAGGAAAGAAAACTCTCAGTTCCTTGCCCTGGACACTGTTTAAAAAAAATAAATGTAAAAATATTAAGGATGATAACACAGAGCCATGCTGGAACCCAGGTAATTCTGCATCTCTCGTTTTATACAAGACCTGCTGGTTTGAAATGTCCCAGAAACACAAAGTCCTTGCAAAGAGAAGTAAGAGTTGCACAGTCCAGCTCAGAGCACTCTATCTGCGGTGTATCTTTCAGCGCCAAGTTTGAGTAATTATATGTTGAGTAAAGGCAGGATGGTGGAGCCAGGCAGGCTCTTCTTGGTGACAACCAGTGATAGGACAAAGGGCAATGGGTTCAAACTGGAACACAGGAGGTTCCACTTAAATGTGAGAAGCAACTTGTTCCTGGTGAGGGTGTCAGAGCCTGGCCCAGGCTGCCCAGGGAGGTTGTGGAGTCTCCTGCTCTGCAGACATTCAAACCCGCCTGGACACCTTCCTGTGGAACCTCAGCTGGGTGTTCCTGCTCCATGGGGGGATTGCACTGGATGAGCTTTCCAGGTCCCTTCAACCCCTGACACTCTGGGATTCTGGGGGTAAATTAAATCACAAAATCATTTTAGCTTTTGAGAAACTTGATGAGTCGCTCTCTACAAACTAAGTGAAAAAAAAAAAAAAACAGAGGAGAAGGCTTAGCTGACTTAGCAGCTTATCAGACACCTTTAATTTCCATCTTCAGAATTTCATGCTGCGGTGAGAATACGAAAGATATTGATTTTTGCTCGTACCTACGATGCAGGACAAGATCTAAATTTGATTTCAGTTACCCTATGTGCTATGCAGTAAGGCAAATTAAAACCAGCGGCAAAGCGGGTCCCTGTGGCAGGTAACCTTGATCACACACACCGCAGGAACACCCGACGGCGCCCGCTGCTTCGGGGCTGTGCAGATACAGCACCTGCTGGGCACGTATGCACATAGTGCCTATAGGAACAGGCTTAGCGCTCGCTCCCATGGTTCCCACAGGCAAGGTAAATGCACACTGCAAAAGTTGGCTGACTTTTATTTTTGAGGTGTAGAATCACAGAATTGTTTTGGTTGGAAAAGACAAGATCGAGTCCAACCGTTAACACAACGCTACCTCTAAACCCCAAGAGCCTTGTCTAAAGGTTTTCCAGACTATGAGCCAAGCTCTTTCTTACTGCTGTTTGGGACAGCAAGCGAGGACTCTTGTGCTGAGCCCACCTTCCCCATTCCACCCCATCACACGTCGAGCAATGCTCCTTACAGCCAGATATCAAATGATCCTGAATGTCACGAACCCGGCTTTGTAGTCAGGGCTTTGGCTTACAAGGATTAAAGCTTAAACACGCCGAACCTACATTCTGTGTCTAATAATCCTGTAATAATACCTCCCTAAGACTCGGAAGAGCAAAAGAAATAAAGGGGTGAAGGCAAAAAAAAAATATATATATATATTTGTTGTAAATTCCCGCAAAACATGGGTGGGCTGGAAAGATCTGCTCCAAACTCGCCCCCGCGAGCAGAGCAGGGGAGGAAACACGAGCGGAGGAACGCTGAAAAGACAAGGAACAGACTCTGACAGATGGATGTAAATGTGCCTTTCAGTGCAGGAGAACAGTTGATTCTAAGGCATGAAATCAAATTAGTGCATCTGCAGCTGCCCATGTGTCATCCAGCTTCATCTTCTACACACTAAAGACATTTTTTAACCTCATGTTCGCTACACTTTTTTTTTTTGTAATATTACACTCAAGGATTTGCAAAATGGTATTGGCAGGTATTAAAATGAAAGCTGAAGCGACAGTGCAATCTGTCTCCTTTTCTATTGTAACATGACAGAAATCTTCTTTGGATTCATTTACTATCAGGTAGGAGAAGAGTTGGAAAAAATAAAATCCCAGTCTCAACTTGATCCAGAAATGCAAAACTCTTCAAAAACTGTGAGTAGTTCTGCATATCCCGATGAAGTTGTGGCTGGTTGGTCCTCCAATCACCTTCTGGAATATCTCCGCTTGTCTTCTCTAAGTTGGGTTGATTAACTCTTCTATTCTAACATGGCTGGTGGACCAGTGCAGGATCATATGTCTACACACATGGAAAACACCATCTTCCCTGTTAAAGACCAATTAAAGTTATTAGATGTCCATATATAGTGTATCCATATTGCACTACAACCATATGGAAGTTAAACGATGAATAATTTTAAAATGAATATTTTAAAACAAGAGTCTCATTTGCAGTCTTAAACTTTCAGACTTGGTGCTTTTAACTTTAAATTACTTGTTATTTCAAAACTCGGGAACAATGCAGACAGCACAGATGATCACAAATTTGTTGTCTGATTTTCAGCACAAACATTATTGTACTACACTCGAGCTTTGCATGAGCAATCGTTACATTACGGAACACCTGCCTCCAGCCCTCCGAATTGATCAAAACAAAAAGCTGAACTTGTACAGTTTTTATAACCAATTCCTGAGGGTTTGGTCAAATTCAATACAGGATAAAATTAAACAGAGATTGATTTATGTAGAAGGAACTGCAGTTGCGAGGTGGGTGAATTGTGTACACCGCACGTGGGAATGGCTATTGTCTGAACACAAGTCAGATTAATTGTAATAGAAATAGGAAGACAAAAGGTACAATTTTTTTCCTGTTTTCCTTGCAGTGCAAGGACCAGACTAATCTGTGAGCCAAAACACAAGGAAAAGCGAATACAGGAAGAGTGATTGTTTTCTTGCAACACAACAAGACAGCAAAACAAAATGAGGGTCTCACAAGTCCTTATCATTTGATTCCCATCCCTGATGCTCCATTTGTCATCCTCTGCAGAGCACAAAGTCAAGACTTAGTATGTTACTGAGTGAAGAATTCTATCAAACAGAAGGACCTGAGCGCTGGATCCCACACTGGAACCGTTTCTTCACACCTGCCGAGGAGGATTCATCTGGTCCTTCAGCATTTTTCTATCATTTCCTCTGGCAGAGAAGTGGGACAACAAAACTTCGGGAAAGGCACCTCAGAACCCAGCAATATAAACATGAAGGAGAAGCCATAAGGGAAAAGCGAGCGGGTGTTCTGCATCCCAACCCATCCTGAACAAACCACCAGGGCTCAAATTACTGTTTATTTTTATCATAGGGGAAATCCCAGTTGAGCACCGAGAACCCTCCACGCAGAACAAGTTGCTACCACAAAGACTTCATAGCTAAAATCACTTCATCATCATGTCTCCTATGAGAATGGCTGTAGCTTCCCTGGTGATGTTGCTTGAGCAGTAGGAAACTTCTGCATCAAGACATGATCCAAAAGCAGCTCTTTTTATGTAGATCTTCCTCCTCTGACTCAGCACTACTGATGAATAACACCGCTCGCAAAGCACCTCCAGCAAGCCTTCAGCCCACTGCCATTCTGGATTATTTTCCCCCCATCCCACTTGCCTTTTCCTTGAAAACCCAGTGACGGCTTTGTCATGTTACCACTTCAAATCCCCTGTTCTCACACACATGCTACATCCGTGACCCCCGCTGTGGTCGCACACTCAAAGCAAAGTGCCAAACAACGCGGGGAGAAGGAGAAGAAATCAAAGCATTTTAGAAGTCTTACGCTTGGCAAAAGCCGTGTATAATTTTGCTTAGGCTGCAAGTTGGCTTGAGAAAACAGTATCAAAGCACCATCTTTTCCAATTGCTTGAGCTTTACTTTTTCAGTTTATTTTTACTGCTTATTGTAGATCCCAGACTGACAGCTCTGAAAACCACACATTTTCCATTTATGCAAGAATACCAAGCAACAACCCAGCGACAGCACAGGATTCTGATACATCTTCCCCCAATAACCAACCCAAACTGTTGACCTGGAAGCACCACCTAAAAGGATTGCGAACCCACAGTCCTGCCCTGCCCTTGGTTTTCTTCAAACTCCCTACTTTTGGAAATGTTGGTGAAAGACAGAGCCAGAACTATAAACTGACACTCCAGTAATGAACAATTGATGAATATTTCACAACCAATCTGCTCAAAGTCCATGATGCTGCATACAAATGGAAACCTAATATAATAAACACTCAAGTCTCCTGGAAGACCAAGTCCTGCAAAACAAAATACTCCTCTAGCTGTAAAAGCCCATTTAGTGTAAATCCACAATGCACAGGTATTTTTTGCATTCCAACGCCAATGTAAAATCCCCATTCAGGCTGATTTTACAGTGCTCTGACTTCGTTCACCAGTAGCAAAGAGACCTTTATTATATTCCTGGAGATAATGAAGATAAGGCTGGCAAACTCATCTCTGCTCTGTGTGTGCAGTGGGACCATCCCCCTGTTCACCAGCAGCTCCAACACAAGTGTTTGAAACTCCCAGCGCTCTTCATTCATAACCTAAAGCAGAAAATTGCTATTTCTATAGCAACCTTTTAAAACAAAAAACGCTGTTACCTCTAAACCTGTTGGCAAAAGTGATTTCTGCGGGCTCATCCCCGGCGGCAGACGAGATGTTCTCATAACACATCCCTTCCCAACAGCTGGGTGCAAATTACAGCAGCTGGACTTCCTGCAATCAGCATAAAAGTTGACAATGCATTACGTTTGGGAGTCAGTATTTCGGAGTATTTCTATTACATCAGCTATGCAATTGGAAAAAACCACACAAAATAAACCAGCTCATCCTTGTATATGATAAAAATAAGTAGATAAGTTCGCTGCTATGATTTTGGAAACTTTGGACACTTGCAAGATTTACATGCCGTACACAGTTTATTACAAGCTACCAATTAAAACGCTTCTCCTACATCAAAGAAAGTCAGTTTTTGGTACCCAAGACACAGCTCCCAAACCACCCCCTGCTCTGATTTACCGCAGTCACCCTGCGGGCTTTGCAGAAACCTTCATTCCTCATTCACCCGCACTTCTTGCACCCCTGGAAAGCCCCTTTTCTGTGGAGCTGAGTGCAATGGGGGGGCTGCAGAGCTCAGGATGGAAACACCACCAGCCCCCCCGGCTCCTCGTGGGCGTCGCGACTCACGCAGCGCAAAGCGGGGTGGAAAACAAGCTGAGAAGTGGATGGAGATGGACCTTTTTGATCTGCTGCCTCGTGATGCGCTGTCAAAGAGCGAACGCGCCTCGGAACATGTAAACACTTCAAGCAAACCTTCCATTTGCATTCAAACAGACCCACACTGTGGAAAAACCTCCTAAGTGGCACTCGGGCTCCTGCACCAGCCATGGACTGGTTTTATCCCCCCCGGATCAAAGAGCAAGATGAACTACAAAGTGAATTAATCTCCTAAGTGACACTGGTGCAGGCAGGTGAGCTGCAAGGACTGTGGGGCCGAGGGAAGAGCAATGGACAGTGATGGTGATGACACCTTCAGTCTGTCCCCAGCATCCCAGGGACATCGGATAAACCCACACAGGTCGGCCCTGGCATTTCTGCTGCTGTTTGACTCCATCGCAGCTCCGGTCTCCTGCAAGCAGAGCTTGTTTCTGATCTCACATCCCAGAGCGCAGCAGATCATTTGCGCTTCAGTTTTCACATCTGGGAAGTGTTTCAGGACACAGTGTGAACAGCTGCAGGGAAGCAATAATCATTAATATTAATGATTATTGCAACTATATTGTAATCACCTACCAACCCAACTAACTTCTTAAAAACCCCATGAATGACTTGATACACCCCAGAAATGGCAAGCATGCAGGAAATTAACCCTAAGAAAACGCAGAAACATTTGCAGCTTTATCCGCTTTTTCCGTCAGTGGCCATGTAAAAACAAGAAAAAATTGAGATTTTTAACTTAAATGTAACTGAAATACCCGAGGGCAGCGTTAAAAGGCGATGGAAGAGGCTGTGGATGAGCCGAGCGGGCGCTGTGCTGTCCGAGGGCCCCCCCTAGTGCGGCTCCCCTGTTTCTGTGCTGCTGGAATTATTTCCATGCAACTGCATTATTATTTATGCCCATTTTCAGGAGAGGGGAAAACATTTGGGGGAGCTCAGATGAACCAGTTGGGTTGTGCACGAAGTCCTGCTTCAACACTCCTTCCTATCTGACATGCTGAGAAATTAGATAAAGATCTTCATCATTATATAGGCTAAATCTCATTTGGAAAGATTGCAGAGGGAACTGTAAAGATTCCAACCCAATCTGGGTAAACAAGTTTATATCCTTACTTTTCCAGTGTGGTTTATCTGTCAGATTAGACATTCAGCTCTGCAGTCCAGGTTAATCAAACATGTTTAAAAACATAAATAACGTGCTGCCATGAATAATATTGGTAGATAGACTGATCCGAATGTTATCAAGTGAAATGAATGACTTTAGGACCTAAAAGTATTTCTGTTATCAGATTACACTTGCATATTTTTTATAAAACTGTGAGGGGGTTTTTTGAGTCTCAGTAAATTAAATTCAGCTCTTGAAATCTCTTTGAGTTGCAGAATATCTGCAACAGAATAGAACCCAGGTTTAAGGACTTAGTGAGGAAACAACTGGGTGTGATCCGAACTTACCAGTTCTACTGATAAAGGATGAAATGCGAAAAAAAAATTATGATAAGAATAACTACAGAAATGTGTTCCAGGGGAACACCCATCTTCCCAAGGGATCTTCTCCTTAAGGCCCTTTCCCAGAGATGTTTCCCATACCCACCCGCTTGGGCCAAACAAGCATCTCACCCGCACCCCAGAGTGATTAAAATCACTGCCCCCCTCATTTCTCTAACGAGGGTGGTCAGTCCAGAGCTCTGCTCCCCATCACAGGGCTGGGGGCTATAACACTTCACACCCCATGTCCTTCCCAACAGCCAAACCCCCACATTTTCACATCAATCACGACATTCCCAAAGGCAGAGACACCATGGGAAGGACAGCAGGAAACAGCTTCGCTCTGGGAGCTCTTAAATTGGTGGAGCAGCGAAAAGAAGCCACCCCAGACTCCTGCTCTTCACATTTAGGAGCCTTTTCTTGTGGCCCACAGTAGCAAGGGAGATAAGAGCTGGAATTCCTGCAGCTAGTGAGAGATGCCTTAAGAGGGCTGTCTAACCAAAAATCTCGCCTGTGTGTTTCCAGTAGAGTTCATTAAGTGTTTTGCCTCCCTGAAAACCTCTTGTTCCCCCAGACTCTCTCAGACTCTCCAGTGGAGAGGAGCCGGTCCCAGGGGTGTTCTCCATCACCGGCCCCATCGCGCTGCACATCAAACCTCACCGTGAACTCCAACACATCCTTTTGATTTGTGAGGCTCACAAAAGGATCAAGGCTTCGAGCTGCTCAGAAGGGGAGGATCAGGTTATGAGTTCTCTTACTCTGTTGCAGGAAGAAAATATTTTATGCTCCTATAAGTTTCACATCCAATTTTTTCCCCCCCCACCATTATGCCAATGAATAACTATTAATTTCTTAAACAGCCACCTGAGACCCTCACAGGTCATTGGGACAAATGACTTGTGCAAACACAGCTCGGTCATCTCGCTCACTCTATTCTCCTCATTTTTACAGCACTTTATTTAGTTGTCTATATACTAAAAAAGCTCAGTGCTTTGCCTTAACAGCCGACAATGAGACCCTGACCTAAGCCCCGAGACACAACTGCACTGAACTGCCCCCATCACCAGGGATGAAGCAGATATTTCTGTATGCAAAACACCAAAAAAAGGAGACAGAAAGAGGTGATGGAATACAAAGCAGAAGACATTGCAAAGATGGTTAAATAAAAAGTCTTTAAAAAAAAAAATAACAGTTTTTTATAGTGCAAATGTGGAAAAAAAACCACCCAGAGCAATATGGGTTACGGAACATTTGTCAATAAGAGAATAAAAGCAGGCACTAAAACAACAGAAATAATGACTCTGCTTTCCAGATTTTGATTCTAAACTGCCTGAAGCACCAGACGCTTATCTGAAAAACTCTTCTTCAGCACCGAATCTCACTGTTTCGCCTCAAATAGCTGTAGTTAACAAATATTCCGTGTGTGTGTACGAGAGCCGCTGACAGCCAGCCTATAGCTATATGGAGAGATGGAACCGCCGAGAGGGACCAGAAGCAAAAAGAAATATTAGAGTAATATATCTTCAGCTTGGAAAAGATATTTCCTTATTGTGTGTCTTTCCCCACCATGCCTGAGGGAGCTGCGACCTCAAATTGTACCTAAAGCTCCGCTGTGTGCAGGGAACGCCACGGAAATTGTCACCTCCACGAGAATTGTCCCATCACAAGCCACCGTCCAACCTGCCCACCTCCATCTTCCGGAGCATGCAACACCATGGGATTTTCCTCCATGGTCTTCATAGAACAGCTGTGCCAATCACTACAGATGTGCCATGAGAGGATATTCCCAGAGGAACAGGAGGATGTCACCACTCCGAGACAAGGCACAGCCAACCAGCCCTTCCCTTCGCTCTTGTTGCTCGTGGTTTTGCCACGGTGCCGAAGCCAAGCGGTCCAGCCACAGCTCCAAACTCCATCTGTGTGTTTGAACCATGATGGTTTCAAAACCAGATCATCGACGTTTAAAAAAATAACTGTTTCACAGCATGCTTCCAGATGTTCTTGCTTTCATTATTGCCTTATTCCTTAAGAAGTCAACGGTATGTGATATATTAAACACATAATCCGCTCTGACATTCATCTACATGCTGTTGTCTGGTGGGAGTTTCTTCTGAGACAAGTGCATTATTTCTTGCACAATTACTGAAATGAGATTTGGGTTTAAGAGCTGCCAGAATGCAACAAGTAGACGTCCTCGGGGTGAACTGAATCCCTCATACACAAGGTACAAGACGGGCAGTGGTAGGACCAGCTATACATCTCCTTATATATAATCCACCTACCACCAGCTGGTGGAATCATTCTGTCAGTGTTGACATTTCATTTTCTGCTATAAATATTGTTCTTCTGTCCGGTTGCAAGTCACAGAGAAAGCAAATATCGATGGAAAAGATACCCTAGAGCACACCTCGACTCCTCCGGCATCCAGAGATGCTCCCACCTGCTTATCCACAGGGATCTGAACATCAGAGGACTCCAAAGAACCTCAGCGATGCCTCATTAGTAACTAATTTTACTCTAGAACCCAAGAATTCCTGTTCCCCTCAAATACTTTCCAAACAAGAACACACCATGAAGTTCAGCCAGCAGAATCATGTTCTCCTTATACCTCCAGGAGGAAAATAAATGTGCAATTTTACCCTCAGAGATGTGACTTTGGAGAGCCCTGGTGGAAAATGCTCTCAGAATCCCGGTTTTGCCTCTCCCACCCAACTACAGCACTTCCCGCAGAAGCGTTTTGTCAATGGTCCTAATGAGTTAAGGGAAAAAAAAAAAAGAGGGAAAACACACAACCAAGAAAAACCAACAAACCAACCACTACACAAAACCCCAAAGCAGTGGAGTGTTTGCCTACAGCCACCCACATTATCTGGGTAAGGAGATTTCTACACCACTCATGGGGATCCCCCATTCACTCGGGCATGACAAATTATATTAACACACCTATTTATTTCCCTCCATTTGGATTTCTCTTGTCTGAACCACACGAGTGTCCATATACGCCTGCATTTGATTACAGAATTGCTTTGTATTCCGTTTAAGACTGTTTCATCTGTTACCCAGGGATGTAGGAGGACTCCGAGTTGTGTTACCTTCTAGTCTCTGCCAATAATGTCATAATTTGATATGGAAACTATGCATACCATTGTATCCTAATTTGCTATTTCAAACATGCTTTGGCAGACAGCTGACTCCTATTGATGCAGCTATCTGATTTCTCTCTGCCTTTTTATTCCGAAAACACTCGGAGGGAATACGTCGTATCGCATTTTCGTTACGCATACTGAATCTATAACTTCCATTCTCTTTTCTTTCCTAGAGATTGGTCAATATATGAGCACATTAAGAAAAACAAAGGAAAATGCCAAGATGCAAACTGGGTCAAATTCAACCACATGCTACAGAGAGAGAGCTCTAGAGCTCTCAGGAACTTGATCTCTGTCATCTTCATTCTGCTCGTCCTGTTCCAGCTCCTTGTCTCCACATTCCCCATCACTTCCATCTCCCCTCCCAAGCATCATCATCTCTTCTTCCACCCACCTGTACTGATTTCTGCATGCAAGGAGTTAACGAGGAGGCACCCGGCCCCAGTGAAGGGAGAATATCATGAGAATATTGGCGTATTTTAAAAGGAGATGAGGATGGTCTTCTACAGAACACGAACTCTAAAGATGAGGATTCATCTCAGCTCAGGATGCCCCCGCTTCACACAAACCGCACTCATCGGGGTTGGCGTAAATGGGAATTAATTTCACCCAAAACACTGCAAATGCTTAATATTAAGAACAGTTGGATATAAAACAGAGACTGCTGCTCATGATGGATCGATATTTACAAGGAAGTGACAAAAAGGCAAGTGGTGCTGCCATCCACCCCACATAAGCGACACGAACTGACAGGGAGGCCAAACCAGCCGCCGACATAATGAAAATTATAGCACCAAAGCAATACCAATTCCATTGAGGAAGCAGTTTGCCAGAGCAAAAAGAAAAACAACCACCAAGTTCAAAAAGAGGTGGTCAGGCAAATGCAAATGGGAAAGGGAACTGAGGAAAAGCAACGGAAAAGTCAGAGTGACAAAGGGACAGGCAGCAAGGGCTCCCTCCTTCCCGGAGAATCAGCAAAACCACCTCATTGGAAAGAATATTTCTGCCACTTCTAATTGTTCCCGCATGGCTAACCGCCCTAATTCAATTAAGTTTTCATTTCTAATGAACTCCAGTGAAAAGAGCTCAGTTATGAAACCAAGAGTATCACAGGATAATTGTGAGCCCATCTGAAGCAAACACATTCCCCCATGCAGGGGATGCTGGGAGCCAGCCAGAACATTTTGTCTTCAATATATCAATAAAAAGAGTTACTCGGAATTAGCAAAGCCTTTCATTTACTTTCAGAGTATCTTCATACAAAATGTAAATGACCAGGTAGCGGCCACACAGCTTTCAGAAAGCTTCAGCATTCTGAAGAACAGGTTCATTTTACATCACCTGGTGTTATTACTTGAATTGCCATCTCTCCCTATCACTGGATATGAATTTTACCCCCGAGAACAACGATTTTTTTGTATATTTTATGAATTCTACGTGCATTAGGACCCCCCATATGAACTCAAGGAAGATAAAAAGTGTCATTTAAGATGGGAGAGAATGAAGGTTATAAATGGTTTCAATTAAAGCTGCGCAAACCCCTGGATTCCCTGGATTATGTTTTCCACATTTCAATATTTGTCCATGATGTGCACACAAACAGCCCTCTGAAGAATCCTGCCTTCAGTAATTCTCCCTTTTCTTAATCCTCATGTACAAAGCCTGGTCTCCTGGGATATTAAGACAATCTCATAAGGACAATCCAACTTCATATTGATTCTGTTTCCCAGATCCATAAAATTTGTTGCCTTAGGAAACACAAGAGTGAAGAAAAAACAAAAGCAGTGGCATGGTTTAATTTAAATACCACTGCTAACAAAAGGAAAATAAACACAAATGGGAAAAAGAAAAAGCAGAGGATGATGCTTGTTTGCTAAGATTGTGCTAGGTGAAACACGCAATATAAACTGACAGGGGAAGGAGAGGATCATTGTTTGAATAACATCAATATCAGCACAGACACATACAAATCTGGCAAGGGACGTGGAAGATGCAAACTCTGAATAACACTGATGTACTGGTAAATATTATTCAGACGGTGAGGGGGAAGGAGGCAGAGCAGAGGCCAGGTCAGACCGGGAGACACTGGGACTAACATTATATTTACTTCAAATTACAGAATCCCAGAGTGTCAGGGGTTGGAAGGGCCCTGGAAAGCTCATCCAGTGCAATCCCCCCATGGAGCAGGAACACCCAGCTGAGGTTCCACAGGAAGGTGTCCAGGCGGGTTTGAATGTCTGCAGAGAAGGAGACTCCACAACCTCCCTGGGCAGCCTGGGCCAGGCTCTGACACCCTCACCAGGAACAAGTTGCTTCTCACATTTAAGTGGAACCTCCTGTACCCCAGTTTGCACCCATTGCCCCTTGTCCTGTCACTGGTTGTCACCCAGAAGAGCCTGGCTCCATCCTCCTGACACTGCCCCTTTCCATATTGATCCCCAGCAATGAGTCCCCCCTCAGTCTCCTCTTCTCCAGCTCCAGAGCCCCAGCTCCCTCGGCCTTTCCTCACACGGGAGATGCTCCACTCCCTTCAGCATCTTGGTGGCTGCGCTGGACTCTCTCCAGCAGTTCCCTGTCCTTCTGGAGCTGAGGGGCCACAACTGGACACAATATTCCAGGTGTGGTCTCCCCAGGGCAGAGCAGAGGGGCAGGAGAACCTCTCTGACCTACTGACCACCCCCTTCTGACCCACCCCAGGTACCATTGGCCTTCCTGGCCACAAGGGCCCAGTGCTGGCTCATGGTCATCCTGAGGTCCACCAGGATTACTACTGGGCAGTAAATACACAAATCTAACAAAGGGCTTCCCAATTTTTTTTTTTTCTCCTCCATTTTTCCATCTGAACCATCCCACTTATAGATCATTGCTAACTGGGGTTTCAGGTATCACCTGCTAACTGCTTAGGTGTAACTAATCCTGCATCAGAAGAGGGAGGTCAGTGATGCTCAACCATGGAGCTGATGCTTTGGAAGATGAGCTGCCCCACCGTGCATCACCACATAGCACAACCACACAATCCAGTACGGAAACAAAACTGAGGAGAAGGAGGAATTTCGGCCCATTTCGTCCTCTCTTCTTGCCAGCAGAACCAGCTCATGTTTTGCAGAGTTTGTCGGACAAACCCCCCCAGTTCTGCACCAAACTTCAACCACAACCAAAAGCTGCAGCCAGAGCTTCCCATTCTCAACACTTCCAGTTGACATTTGAATAGGTAACATACAATTCATTGTGCTAAATCAATTACTGATTATCAATATAGCACTTAGTGATGTATAATTAGCATGTAAAAGATATATTTAGCTGTAGATTATAGTAGTAATAAGGGTTACATGAGGAATAGCTGTATAATTACATTTTATGAATACAGGAAACCTTTGAGAAATGCTCCGAGATTTAATTGACATTTAACAAGATAACTACAGCAAGTTAATTAGAAATTATATGCTAAAAATATGAATTAACTTTTAAGTAATATTTTAGCTTGCTGCAGTATAGCTATAGTAGCTCGTTAGATGCCTGCGAAACACCTAAATTAAACAGTTCTTTCAAATACCATATTTCTAATTCATTTCCCGCAAACTAAAGCCTGTATTATCAGCTTCTCATCCTGAAGCCTTTTCGGTACAAAGAGGCTGAGTTGATCAGCTGAGTGAAAGACTTATTTTTAACAGGTATGAAAGGGCCATAAAAATGAGATTTCTCTTACATTTCTATCAGCATCCAGAGAAAGGATTCCAGCTCAGCTGTGAACCCAGAACAAAAATGCAAACTAAGGCACTGCCAAGCATTTCGACTCCCTGCGAGGTGATACATCAGGGATTCTACAGTGCTAATACAGCCAGGAACATGGAGAATAAAAGCCCCGTGAACCGGTTCTGATGCGGATGGCTGTAATCACGACGAAAACACAATAGCAGGTTCTCAGCACAGCTACGTTATTTTTAGATCCAGGTAGGGTAGCGCAGAGATGATGGAAATGGGGCGCAAAATGAGGTTTGCTATAGATTCTCAGGGAGCTGCAGAGCCAGAGCCCAGCGCCGTTGGCACCTGGATTAACGTATTTCCAGTCCTGGTGAGCGGAGACTTGCGAAAGGCCGGGAGGTTTTACAAGTCCCGCTCTAAGATGAGCATCACAAGATCTAAAGCCTCCACAGCTCAGCCACCAGCATCTTTGATTCTTTTGCATAAGACTCTTCACATCTACACATAATTTTGGCTTTTTTTTAAATGATGATTATTTTTCATTACTCCTTGCCCTGCCATACTTCGCCCACAAGTCACCATAGAACTTCTCTCTATATTTTGCAGCCCCTCAACTATGCACAACCCTGATCTCTGGATGCATAGAGAAGGAATTAAGCTCTTCAGGAGCAAACAGACCACCAGTACTACATGAAAACGGTGCAATTTCTCCTGCTTCTTGCTCTCTTTGCCCCAGCAAACTCCAAGGTCTCTCTCACTACTTTGTTTTCCAAGCACTCGTTTGCATTCCAGACCAGATACTCCAGATTATGCATACACAGAGCACACATGATTTACTGTCCCCGCTCTTGAAAATGTCGCTTACTTCAATATATCACAGGAGGAAATGGAGAAAACAAGATGATAAAGCAGTGAGGGATGGGCAAGATGACCCGATCTGCACCTGAGATTGCAGAACCGCGCAGTTAATGTAAATCGAGGGGTTGTTTTTAAACCGTGAAAGCCAAGCACCAGTGCAAGGCTTCGGACAGGAGATACACCACTCTAGTCCTGGCCCAACGCCTGACTCTACATCTGATTAGAAGTTAAGAAAAGCTTTAAAAAACACAAAGCAAAGCCAACGAGTCAAATTGTCCCTGACATCTCCTCTTAATGCAGAAAGGGCAGGAGAGCAAAGTGCCAGAGTTACACTCTTAGAGAATGGTCGTGGATTTTCCTGGTTATAAACCCTGCCCAACGGTCTCAAAACCAGAGGAGAATGGAGAGAAAAAACAGTACAAAATACAGGAGAAAAACAGGATTTCTGGAAAAAGAGTCTGAGCAGAGCTTACCTTTACACTGACTTTGCACAGACCATGTCTTCTCTGATGAAGCCACATCCTGATGACTTCTGATGAAGCCCAGGTTGCTGAATTTCTACTTATAGCTTTTCTTGCCATGAGTGCTAGCTACTACACTTAGTATAGATTAAAAAAATAAAGTAATGAGGAGAGCCTTTCTTACATCTCACATCAAATACTCCAAAAATGAACAATAGCCCAGGCTGTGGGTTTTTATCAGCTCCCCAGCCCCAGGTGATGATCCACTTGTTAAACTGCTGCAGCTGTGTGTTCAGCACAGATTGAGCAATCCAAGTCTCATTAATGGGGAGAGCAGGGACAGGCCTTGCTGCAGAGGTTCCTTCAACACTTAGAGAACATCTACCTACTCTTTCTTCAAGCATAATTATGGATCCAGGACAATGGATCTCCATCTCCATCCCCACTTTTCTCCTAAGACCTCTGGGGAAGCGTTGGATGGATTCCTAAGCTTCTCCGTGCAAAATATTTTATAGAAGATAAAGTACGTGTTTACATGGGTTCCTCTTTTTACTCGGTGAGTAGATTAGTCAAGATTGATTTTTCTGAGCAAGAGGGTGAGGCCTAAGGTTAGAAGATAAAAGGGTAGATTCCTTTTAAAATGTAATTTAGATTTTTCTGGTATTAGCTCCAGTATCAGCACAAAATCACTGCTATTCTGCAGGCGCACCTGAGGCCCATTGTGCAGCTGCAGGCGAGGGGAACGGCTCCTCTGGCCAAGGGAGCAGCTGAGGATCGGAGTGAGAATTTAAAGCACATCTTTAAAACACTCTCCCCAGTTTCCTGTGGGTGAGTCTGTGAGAAATGACCAGTTCACCACTGGTAGGTCTCAAAGAGCTGGGTGATCCCAAATGGAGATGGTGCACAACTGGTACTGATGCTGCTTTCTGTATCACCTGCTGCTCAGAAACAAAGGCGAAGCTTAGATTTATACAGGATTTCAGATGATTAAGCTGCTGCAATAATAATAAAAAAGAGGTGAAAGAAGCCCATGATATGAACCTGCCAACACAGTTAAGAGTTAGGGCTCAACCTTCAGTTTGAGCTCAAGTTTAAGGGCTTTCTTCTCCAAACTTCCCGTGCCCACTCATGCTGGAGATCAGATCGGAGTTCCTCACTTGGAGCAAACACGGGTTTGCTACCTGCAGTTTGCATTTTGTTGGGAAAAAAAGCATCTTTGTACAACATGTCACAGTGGGCTGGGTAGGAATGGCTGGATTATTCACCGAGAATAATTGAGCTGATACATTTCAGCATTTTTCTTTGAATAAATTATTTGCAAATAAACATTTTCATTATTCGACCATCTCTGATGTTCCATTAGCATTCAGTGAATTATTTATTCAGCAGCTTTTCCCATCAATCACTGAATAAATTATTCGCAAATAAATTATTCTACCAGCTTTTGCTTTAAAGATGTCCCTTTGAGAACAATAGCTTCCCAGAATAGCAAACAGGCAAAGGGAGCAATTTAAAAGGCCTGACTCTCATCTCCGTTGTCTTGGTAGAAATCCAGAGGATTACCATGGAAATTCCTGGCCTTTTTCTGTTTTTACACGTCCGTAAGTCAACTCCGATGGTGGTACAAGGATGCTCAGCAGAAAAATGTCCAGTGCCCTCAGAACAGAGTCTTTGCCTAAATCCCGACAGGCGGGTTCATTTCCAGCTCAGCAAATTGAGCTGGATCCAGGTGACCTGCAATCAAAGCACCAGTTCAGCTCCCATCCGTGTCCGGGCACGGTACCCCAGATATCGCTTCTTTCCATTCCCACACCTTCCTATGCATAATGTATTCAAATCTCATCGCTACACCCAGTCTAAGCCTTGTTTGCGTCTCGGCCAAGGAGGATGAAAGCCCGTTAGAACTAAACGAACGTTACATTTATGCCAATTTTAAGGAATAATTGAGGTGCGGCGCAGGGGAATTTGCTGAACTCCTCTGTCCTTCTAACAAGAAAGAGGCTCTTTTGTTAGGCGGCACAAAAAGTCACCCTCATTAAAACAAGGCGTCTTTATCAAAACCACGTGGAGGATTTATCATCTCACCCATATGCTGGTGCCTTTCAGAGAGATGCAGGAAAAAAGTGGGGGGAGACCGAGTATGGAGCCCTCATTTCAAGAGGGCTAATTATCAAAGCACCGCGATCCTCGTGTCGGTATCAATCACGGCAACACACACGAGGTTGTGCCGGAGTTTTAATAACACCCAACCCTACCTGGGCTGCCTCGTGGTATCACTGCAAGAAATAATTGCTAATTTGCACAAAATGAACAAATGAGGCACAATATAATTGTATGAGGGGGGACAAGCGAACAATAACGCTAAGATATATAATTTGCTTAATATCAGACGCTCTTCCCCCAGTGAACCTTTCCTCATCCTCGGAGTAATTGTGTAATGACATTTATGTGTAATAGACTTGCGACATTATAAATGACACTTATGTCATGATTGTCAGGCTGTGACAGCCTCGGAGACAGCTCCAGTGAGAAATTAATCACTTCGGAGGCTTCAAAGTTGCTCATTTATCGCTGCCAAATAAGATCTTGCAAAAACAAGATCTCGCAATGAAATCTGAGCTCCCATCCAGCCCGCCCTCCAAGATGTGCTTCGTGTCCCTCGTTAAGAGCAGCGCTCTGCATGATCAGCCTTTTCGGCTCACTTCTACTCCAACAACACAGTCAAAGACGTTATTGTCGTCTCCATTTCTTCCCTCCATGTCACAGCACCTTTTACCAGCTCTTAATGGTGTACATGCATCTTTAAATATACATATGTGTTGTATATGCATGTATTAACATCTACATGTTTCACTGCGGGTCATGAAAGTGTTAAATTATTTGTTGTGGAGAAAAGGACATTTTGAATTGTACTGTACATAATTAATACAAAAAAGCAAAGAAAACCTTCTCCAGATCAGCGCAGGGGCTATTATTAGACTATCAAACTGTCATTTTTCAAAGCATTTCAATTGTCACGATTTTTTCTAATGGCTTCTAAAGCATTATCTAATGCCTGGGCCAAAAAAAAGAAGAAGAGGATCAAAGCATGCTGAAAAGCACCAGTCAGACTGGATGACAAATAAGTGTTTGCAGGCTAAACTCTTCCTCTCCCACCTGCCTACAACAATATTTGTGAACTTCAACACGGCTTTGTCTTTTGCTTTTTAAAGATACAGGTGTCCTTATGATTTCCCTTTGTTTTTGATAATATAGAAACATGTGAAGAGCAAGGATGACCCTCGCGGTCCTTCAGCAATGATGCTCTGAGTGATGCAGCACGGGGCTGGTCCCACGGACAAGCAGGGAGATGTGGGGGGTTCTGAAAGAAAACCAAATAGTTGTGGTGGATGAGGATGGAGGAGCAAAAAAAGAATATATGGATGTGTCCTTCTACACTCTATGAACTAAGAACATTGGTATTTGGTGGAACGCATGGGCTGGATGGCTCTGAAGGAGCCGGGATGGTCACCAGCACCCAGGGACAGGTGCTTTTCCTGCTGCTCACCTGGTACCCTCATCCACCAGGATGTCATAGGAGAGCCGTTGCTGTCAATCTCCCTTCCCCTTTACTTTTCCCAGACCATTACATTGCCTTCCTATTCTGTATTTTCGCACAAATTAATGGAATTATGATGCGTGTGTGCAGAAGGGAATAAAGGAGATAACATGACTAGAGTCACGTCCAAGTTGCCTACAGAGCTAAGGAGGGGTTGCCATTTCAGATAAGACTTTTGATCCATCGAGCTTGCCATGTCTAAAATCCCTGTGAGGATCTTTAGCGAGGTCTTTAGAAACAGGTGAACCCTCCCCATCGCGCTCAGAGGCCCCGCGAACGGCTCCACCTTCTCCTAATATCCGCCTAACATTAGGCTGCTAATATAACAGATATTTTTTTTCAGCCTCAACGACAACAGAATTTACAAACTGATTCGGCTTAACCGAGTGTGACCGCAATAGGCTAATTCCACGTTCCTAATTAAATTACATTCTTTTCTAGGTGGAGGTTTATGAGCAGAGGTGAAGAGTAATGACACGAGCAAGCCGCAGAATCACGTGTACATGTTGGAGCCGAGACTCTTGTCTAGATGGCAAAATGAGTTATTCTATTTACATCTCTTTTAAATGTCACAGTATTTTCCTGTGTTTAATCTAGGGCTTGTTTATGCATAGAGTCGTTCTTGGAAGAGGAAATGGGAGCTACGCAAAGGAAAAACTCCAGACCTGACTACAGAAAAGAATGAGTATCTGAGTTTTCTCAAAATCACCACTTGCTATGTACAAAAATACCGCTTTAAACCAGCAACGTTACTGCTGCGAGGTGACTTAGGGGAGTTATTGCTGGTTTCCCTGCCTGGAAGCACAAGCTGCCTCTGTGGGAAAAGACCCAAATTCCCCGTCTGCCACCCAGCTCCAGGAGAGTCACGCTGCACACCCGGCCGCCTTCGTGGCGATGCTTTTCCTCGGTGAAAAGTGGCTGGAATCCAGCTTTGCACTCTGGATGCTCAGAGGCAAAACACAGACTGCAGGCTTCCAGATTTGCCTGAAATCAGAGACAAAAAGGGAAGGAATGCAAGAAGCGGACGTAGATTTGTATGGAGCTGAACTGCCTTGAACAGGTCCCCACCTTTGGAAGGACAGCGAGAGAATTCCAATAAATTGATTTTGATGATGTACTGAGAATCAGGCAGATACTTCATTACATCGACTTGAGATCAAACTTAGGAAGACATAATTGAACCTTCACGAATCCTGCAATCTCGTTTAGACGATCAATTATTTCGTTTATCTACTTCAGGATGCTAATGGCAGCCAAGTAGGGGAGCAGAAGAAAACCCAAGATGCTTAAGCCAGAGTGAAGTTTGTAGGTGTGGCTGAACCAGAATTTTTAAGCTGGGGAGGGTGGGGAAGAGTATGTATTTAAAATGGTATCTAAAACAGAACACAAGAAAAGTCACAGCAAGCTTCACCAGGTGCCATAAGCCTCACATAAATGCAGCATCACAGCAGAACAATAAGCATCTTTTCCTGTAAAAAACCATACACCTTAACTTTAGCTGCAAAGAGCTGCATCACAAAGACACAAATCTAAAGATGCAGATGGGCACTCAGTGCAAAGTACAAAAGCATCTGAGCAGAGCAGGTACCCAATTCTCATGCAAAGCCCCCGCATTTCCCAGAGCTTGAAAATCCACGGCTTTTAAGACTGTGGCTGTAGTTCTTCAGTGCTGAGAAAGGAAGAGCAGTGATCAGCAGAAATGAGGTCGGCTTTCAGAAGCCCAAATCGCAAGGTGAAAAGAGGAAGGGGGTGCAGATTTGAGAAGGGATGCGAGAGGCTGAAGGGATGATGTGAAGGGCACCCCAGGGCTCTGGACACCCCGGCAGCTCCCGAGCGAGGGTTGTGCTGCAGCTGGATGTGCAGGGTAACGAGGGAAGTGCCTCTTCCCAAGCCCGGCAGCTCTCAAAACACGGGGGAAAAAGCATAGCAGGGAGTCAGGAGTGCACCAAGGGGGATGCTCATCACTCGCCATGGTGGGAGCTACAAGAAGAGAGTTCCCAGCCACCGCCTGTCACTTGGCCGGTGACAACCTCGCTGTCCTCTAATTCCACATCTCCCCCAACAGCTTCTACCAGACCGCACTAGGGAAAGGTGACCAGAGAGGCTGATGCTCTCCTGCACCCCAAAGCTGCTCCCAAATTTACCCAACTCGGCACAAGGCCCAAAACGAAACAAGTTTGTGCCTCAGTGTCTGTTCCTGCATTAAGATGTTTGTTCCTGTTACAATTTGTAGCTGGAATTTTCAGAAACGTCCAAAAGATGCCGGCACCCGAAGAGGATCTGGAACTGAGTTAACTCAGTTAAGCGTTTTAAAACTTGGAGCGGTAATAGTCATTATCGTTATATAGCGATGTTATTACTAACAATAACAAGAATAATAATTATTACTGCTGGTAGTTACCATTATTATTGTTATTATTACTTCCTATAGCATTAGGGATCAATTCTGCTGGGAGAAAAATGAGCGTCGGGCCAGGGAGGTAAATGAGAAGGCTAAAGACACAAAGTGAACGCTAGAATAAACAATCCTAGTCCTTTTTTTGGCAGCAAATGCTAAAAGATATCCAGCTGTCCTAGCTCCAAGGAGGGGCATTAATATATCACCTGATACAGCTGAAAAGCTTACAAAAATCTGGTTATGTTTTTTAATCATCTTGCATTTTAGACCTTTAAAGTACAAATATGGATTTCAAACATATCAGGGGAACAAATTAACTTAGAAAAATGGCCGTACTTTCCAAGGTTGCACCTGCCATGAAATTGCTCCAAGTTTGCATTTTCCCTCGGTCTCTAGTGTGTCATTACTGCAGATTGATCGCCCTCCTCTCCCCGGCAACTCCCCCATTAGAGGGTTATTGTATGGAAATTAATGGGAGGCTCGAAACATTTCTTTTGCAGCTGCAGTACTAGAAGTCAGTTTTGATTAAGCACTCGAAACCCGGCAGACTGGGGTGATCTCTTTGCTTTCGTTCCCTCTTTTATTATCACTGGTGTCAAGTTTTGTTACTTCAGCCATTCCCCTGGTACTCCCACTGCATCCTTGTGTAATAATAGGGGTTATCTTTTTAAGTGCACGTCTATTTATTTTAAATATGTACAGGCTGATTCTCACTGGTGCAAAGTCCTTTAACCCGGCCGTAGGAATAATTCCTGCTCATTTTAAAGGCCTGTTTACCCTGGCTGGGTGGAGTAAGGAAGCACCGATATAAATTAATATCAGGAGCATGGATATATCTCTGTTCAATTACCCAAACAGTAGTTATATATGATGTCACTTTTAATGTATAGATGCTCCATCTCTTATTCATCTTGCTGTTTCCTACCTGCCCAGTTTGATCCAGTTCTCCTTGTCAGCTGGCAAATAACAGATATACAAAGTGGCTCTTCCGAAAGAGCCCATATTTTTAAAAAGCCAGGTATTAATCAAAGCCATGATGGAAGACAGGTTGTAAAATACTTGTAAAACGCATGACCAGATACGACGCTCAGAGGACAGCGCTCCACTGCTTCTGTTGTCCCCACAGTTTTTCTTGCAAACAATGAAATCAGTGGGTATAAAAACACAAGGAGAGAAGTTTCTCTCAAAGCGATGCCATTGCAAATCAGGCAATAATCAAAAAAAACCCATGAAACTTCACACTATGTCAGCTAAAATTGCAGTATTGGAGTTGGAAAAGGAAACTGGAGTCATCTGATGCCCATGCATCCCAGTCCCGTCCTTGCAGCTCCCCGAGCGTGGCCTGGAGCAGAGCAGGGACGTTTGCTCCTGGATGCAGCACCCAGACCTGCAAACGTGGGTTTGTGTCCCCCCTGCGAGGCGGCACAAGAGCTGCTGCAGGTTTCTCCTCATTTGCTGCTGTTGGAAACCCACAGGACACCTCAGGTTTGGGGAAGGTTCTTGGGATGCATCGTGTATGGCAACACATGAATGCTTTTGTTTGAGCGAAAAGCGGCACTTGAACAAGAGACACGGATGGTTTTGGATGTTGGAAATGGCTCTGTATGTTTTTATAAACACACAAAAAGCTTATTGACCAGAATTCCCACCTGCTGTTCACAGTGCCGTTTTCACTTCAATTATAATTTATAACAGGTTTCAGAGTAGGAAATTTGTCTTTGTTCTCCCCCCATCCCCTCCAACACAAGTATCTAAATTATACGCCAAGAAGCACCGATGAAAAAAAAGCCAAGTTAGGCTGTTGGAAACAAAACACAAAGCAATGGCCAGCAAGGCCGAACACCCAAGTGCTGCACAGCCCCAGAGGAGCTGCAGGTCTGCCCAGAGCAGATGCTGCTCCAACAGCGAGCGAGCGGAAACCTGTGCCAAGGACCACGGGCTTGGAGAACTGACTAAGTGGTACCTTTGGGGGGAAGAAGAAAAGAAAAACCTTTAAGGGATTATTTATAGGGCTCATAAAGGTGCCTTTTGAATACCCATCAATCAAACAGTCAGTTAAAAAGTCTGCTCAGCACACAAGAGAGTAGAAGGAGGGAAGAAAATTGGATACGGCGTACATTTGAGATGAGCGAGCTATCGTCCATAATCTTCAGCGATCTGCTTCGTATGTAAAGCGCGGCAGCTTGGTGAACGTGATGGTGGAATTCTGAACAAACAGGTGCTTGGCTCAATGCTGCCGTGGCGGTTTCTCTCCCTGCCAAAGACAGGCAATGTCAGGAGCGGTTTTAACAACCTGCGTAGGAATAACAGGAGACAGGAAATAATCTACGCAAGAAAGGAACTGCAGATATTTGGGTGCCAGCCAAAGGGCTGTACCCTGCCTTCAAGGAGCAAATAAAACCAGGAAGACAATAATAACAAAGCAGCGGCTGACTGCAGATAGAATAAAGGGTAATTGCTGGTGAGCATCTGGGCTGCTAAGGGAATAGACAGCGAGAGGAAGGAGACGCACAGGCTGTTCAGAGCTTATGAGACACGCAGGTCAGGAGCAATGGGCTCGTGATCATCACTGGTTTTACGGCTGGCTCCTTCGCACCCTCTCTACTGCAAGAATAAACTACTGACCCACGGCAAGCATTTATCTCCAGGACTCCACCTCTCGCCTTGCACTGGTTTTGGAGTGGCGTTTGTAAACGTAGCATTTCAATAAATCAGAGCAGCAGAGCGAGGCCCTCCCCAGTTTCCCCTGTTGCTTGGTCCGATTTAGAAAGCAGAGAGGGCTTTTTTCTGTTGTTTCAATACGCAGAACCAAGAGGCAGAAGTCGCTGTGTGGGATCCAGGTCGCACCGCTGCAGCAGCCCCGGCCCAACAGCCTTTGGAGCAGCCGCTGTGTGCTGGTGCCAGCAAACAACCACCCGAAACGTGGCTTCACGGTCCCTTCTGCTGTGACTTACACATTTAATGACAAAATACTGTACTACAACTCCCCATTTATCTTATTAAATGGTCCCAGAACAGCTCTGAGAAACGTATTTAACATGAAGACATCTATTAATTAATAAGCACATTACTCAGCAATCAATACTCAGTTGATGATATTGTTTAAATTATACATGTATAATAAGGATCTGTTTCCACCCTTCTCATCTGTTTTAAGGCATAGATTGAAAATGAGTAGTGCAGAACGGCTTTGCATTTAAAAAAGTTCAATTAAAATTATTTTTAAATAGACTAATCCTAGGAACATATTATATTGCATAAAATTAGCCCTGAGCATAGTCAGTTTATCACCTCGGTCTCTTCACAGTCCATTGATTAACCAGACAGCAGGAGCAGTCTGTTCTCTTTACTGCGTTTGTATTTTATTGTAGTGATATTGCAATCGGTTTCAAAATCCTGAGCGAGGCATTGCCAGCAATTACTTCCTCTTGGTCTGCATAAAATGTGCAGATAATCCTCAGGCTGATCCCCTGTTGCCACTTGTATTACTTGAAGATAACAGCAGCAACCCCAAACCGTGATCCCTGTCCTGGGCAATGTCCCCGGACAGCACACACGTTCGCGTGAGCATCAACACAGGGCTGGACATTCTCAAAATGCATTTATTTTACGTTAAGAAGCAGCCTGCTTAGGTGTAAAGCTAATCTATTATAATATTTAATGCACTCATATTTTTCTTAATATGTTTAAGTTATATTAAATTTACATAAGCCATTTACACAAGTAGTTTCACCTGGGAAGTTTTAACTAAATTGGCTGAAGCTCATTTACATGAGTGTACACAGGCCGTAGAGCCAATGGGTTTACTTTTACATTATCACTCTTTGTAAGAACAGCCTAACGTCCTCTCTTCCTACGCATTCAACCTAAAGTTACTATTTTGATTAGCACATCCACCAAAGAAAACTTTTGTCCGCTTTGCTTTCAGATGCCGCAGATCGATACTTGGCTGTTTTCCTCTCCATTTTGGCATGCTACTCCTACATGACCTGCTGATTACAGCACTATTCTTTTGTTTTCTCATTAAGACGAGTATCTGTTTGCTGGCACCGCAGCAGCCACTCCTCCAGAGCAGAAAACCAAAGCTGATGGAATTACAAACTCCGCGAGCAATCTGAGCCTACTGTACATTAATAAAAGCCATAGCAGGGGCACGGGCTGGTTTGACAGAGCAAATCGAAGGTGTCCCCTTGCTCCAGGCTGCAGACAGAGCGCAGGGACAAGGGGATGCTGGCGATGGGGTCGTCGCTTGGCCATCACTGAGCTACCAGCGCTGTGCGTCAGAGGGTGCTCTGCTCACACCCAGCTCCGGGCTCTTTCGGCTGCTGGGGTCCCTGGATTTACACTTGTCCTCGCTCTTCACCTGCGTCGTGTGAACCTGAGGGACCCCAGAGCCTGCAGTGCGGCTGAGGGGACCCCCCAGGCGAGGAAACGCATCTCAGAAACAACCCTGGTAAAGAGAATTGATGCTTTTCATCAGCCTGTAGCGGAAAATGAGTTTTAACTATTGGGCTGAGCAACAAGCCCTGCGTGTTTCCAGGCCACGCTGTGTCCCTTGTATTATATATACGTTCTTGTATATACATACAGATGCAGTAACTGAATCAGAGTTTCTCACTGATGCATGTCCAGAGCCTCAAACGCTGAGATTTTTGTGGGATATTTACAACTGTAAATACCAGATTTGTTTCCTATGAACACGTTCCAGTGTTTATCTAAAACCTGCCCTTTTAGCAAAGGCTTTTGCCAGTAAACACCTTTGCCGTGATGTTCTTGGCACATGGACTTGAACGGGGACAGCAACCAAGCCAAACAGCTTGAAAGCTAAAACGAGCGTTCACAGAACTGTTCATCCAACCCTGCAATTCTATTACTTCTGCTTTTCAAGGAGGAGTAACCTTTGTGAGCACGACTGTCCATGAGCTACAGGGACCAAGTGAAGCTCTCAGAGCTGGAGGAAACCAGGCAAAGCTTGTCTGGTTTCCAGTGGTTCTGCACACCCATAAATATAGAGATATATACATATAGGAAATTTTCCTGTAGATTGATACAGAGCAGCACGTGTTCACCTGGGACCTGTGTGGAACTCCTGGGTTTGGCTCTGCCTGAACCCCAAATGCAAAGCAAACTCCAGCAGCTAAACCAGAAATGGACTTTTCCAGCCACACCGCACGTCTCTGGTTCCTGGATCGCTTATAATGCAATCTCAGTCATTTGGCCACTGGGTTAAAGTCATTAAAGAGGAGAGTTCAGCTGAGATTGCACATCCAGACCCAGGACCGTGGCTCTAACCCGAACAACAGGCTTCTTACCTGGACATCGGGGCTGAAACCGAAGCAGGAGCCCAAGTTTTACTCCATCGGTTCTGCAACACCACGGACCAAACATTCCTGGAGGTCAGAACACGCAGCTGCAGAGGGTGTTGCAATACCTGGGATAAAAACGAAAACATAATGTATGATAGTTGGATTGAAAATTAGCTTCAGGGTCTCCACGCGTTGCTTTCTTAATGATGTGAAACGTAACGGCCTCAACTGTAATAAAGATGAATTACTTTCTAATAAAATAATGAAACTCCAGTAAACACTCAAGGTTTATCACTTAATTTATCCCCAGTGCTCACAGGGAAAAGAACTTTTTTTTTGCTCCCTCATTTTTAATATTCGCAGTGATTAGATTTCAATAACGCGCTCCATAGTAATGTGTGTCTCATTTCCCTGGACAGGCAAAATAGGCCATAACTTCCCCTCCGTTAGAGCCCTAATGCTGTAATTTAGAACTTCTGTCAAGATGAAAGATCTTTCCAGGGAGTTGCAGCGGGCCCATGGCAACACTTTGGCACGGGGCTGGATAATGAAGTTTTCATTATTAAATAAAGATATTTTAGGAATGTCATAACCCATAAATCCATTCTTCTACCATGCATCAGCACATTATTTTGTTTATTTCTCATCTGCTGATCCCACCCTGTCCCTCCCCACTCCCTTGTTTCTTGGCTGCCTTGTGAGCTTGCTAAAGTTGCCATAGAGATCAACTCAAGTTTCTCTCCCCGTGGTCCTGGGGTGACCCGGATTGATGCAAAAGGGGCCACATCCCTCTGCTGGCAAGTGGTCCGAGGCCAGCAATGTGATGTTACCTGAAGGAAACGCTCAGGAGCTGCAAGAATTATAGGAAAAGGGCGTTTTTCAGAAGGAAATGTAGTGTTGCTGAATGGCAAAGCAAAGGCAGATTTACAATACAAAAGTTCCCCAGCACTTCAGGCTCCCGGAGACGAATCAATAGGTACCAGCGGGGTAACTTGTTGCCTTCTGAAGACACAATAAAGAAAACGATGTATTGCACAAAGACAGGCCTGCTCACCTATCAGAAACTTATCATCATTTTTGGAATTTCAAAACAAACTGCAAACCCTATCTGCACTTAAATTAATTGAAAATAATTTTCCTTTTCCAGCGTTAAGCAAACAGGAAAGTTCTGTCTGACAGCACAAACGCTTTCTGTAATGCTTTGCTAAGATCCTACTAATTAAAAAAACAACACATCTAATTTGGAGATAGTTAATAGATCCTGCATTTCTACAAAGTATTAGGAAGGCAACATTTATCTGAACGTGGGGCCTGTGGTGATTACTACTCAATTAGTTGTGATTCAATTCGTTGAAGAAAAATGCTTGTTTCATTAGCAGGAAGAAATAATCACCAGCCACAAAACACAATTTCTGGAATTGCTCTACCAACTGGTTTGATACCATGCTAAGTTCAGAATTTTCATGCTGCCACAATGCTTTAATTGTAGCCCTGATTTCACCACACCGGGTTCAATTAACCCTATTAACATTTTGCCCCTTTCCTCAAGCCAACCTCAGTGAACATCACCAAATCGGGGCGATTTCACTGTTCGAAGCAGCTGCCAGCTCAGAAGAACATCCTACAACACGGGGGTAAAGCTACTGGGGATTCTGATCTGTGGTCGTGATTTTGCAATTTGAAATCAGCCCGGGATGCTATGCTGGCTGCCAAAAGAAAATCCCATCATCGCGCTGAGACTTCAGAGCTTAGAGGAATCAATGGGAAAAGCATATTTTTCCACTTGTGAGAAGAGAGAAATCTTGGGGTCTGTTCTACAAATCTAGATTCTGACAAATCTAGATGCAACTGAGCTGAACAAGAAGCTTCCTGCCTTGCTTTTTGCTGGGTTATCAGGACAATCCTCATCAAGCACCCTGTCTAGTGTTACCTTGTTGGCTGTGTTGTCTCCCAACATACCCCATCCTTTGGGGGTCCACCTCTTTTAGCAGTTTTAAGCCCTTTTTAACCTTGCTTCCTCAGCACAGATAAAGTCGTTCATCTGTACAAATTGATTTCAGCGGCGATGCTGAGATACGTCAAATTTCCAGAAGCAAATCTATATCCCTATGAAAATAGCCTGGAATTTTCAGTGTGGTGCTCCCACGATGAAGCTCAAGGCGAATCAGGACCAAAGGAAACACAGCGTGTAGACAAGTACCAGCGTTAACATCTTGTTTTTCTCTCCTTTAAAACCAAACAAACAGATATAAATATGAAGGAAAAGGAAAGGCAATCCCAGCTCCCTGGCCACTAGGTGTCTGTCTTCACTCAAAATCATCACCTGGGCCAGGCAGACACCCAAGCTGGGCTGGGGAAGCTCTGGGGTCCCCAGCAGCTGGGGGATCAAATGAGTTCTTTCCATCTTCCTTGGACTTTGCAGGAGGGCAGGGTGCTCAGGTCCTGGGCATCTTTGTCTCCCGTTGGGGATGAAGCCCAAGCCCCCCGTGGTCCCACCTCCAAGATCCAGCCGAGGTCGTTCCCCAGCGCAGCTCTTGGAAACTCTTCTCTTTATGGAAATTAAACATCTTTCATTTCATTTAATTAAAGCACCCAGGAGCTATCGAGCTCCTGTTTTTCAGGAGATTAAAGTGTGCTTTTAGAAGGTAGAGAAGGGCCAAAGCCTGAAGCTTAAATCTGAACCATTTAGTGGGAAGAGACAACGTGAGATTCAAACCCGTGCCACTGGAAAGCAGCACCATCCCAGCTAAATTCTGAAGTCTGATTCCTACTGAGAGGTTTAAACTGGACAAAGTAACACAGAAAACACATTCTGATACATGTTTCTGTTTCCACTATTGACCAAAACCCTAAGTATTCAGGAAAAAGACAGATACAAATGATAATATGAACTACATTCCGCTTTTCCAATTTATCTGTTTCTAGATCAATTCAAATATTCACCTGAAATCTGTGTTTTTCATTTCATAGAAAAACTGCGTGATAAAATTCTCCTGACATCCCAGAAGTACCACTCACAGCAGCAAAAACACCTGGAGACTGAACAGATCAACCCCGCTACTCCACCACTAGATTGACGTGCAGAAGAACCACTTGTAGAAAGGCAATTTGGAATGTCACAAAGGCAGATGCTGCGCAGGTGAGGCCACCACCAGAACCTCAGAACACTCCTTTTCCTTTTCATATCCTCATCTAGCCGAGCATCAGGCACATATTCTGGTCTCATTCGCAGCACGGTAAAACCAAACCCAACATGAACACCATAGGAGACAATGGACTTTGTAACTGTGGTGAGAGGAGCTTGGAGCCCTGGGCTGTTCTGTGTTATGAGGGGCTATCTCAGGCAAGCAACTGAACCCATTTAAAAATGACAAAAAGCAGCTCTTCGGGTTTTTCCAGCCAGTACCAGAAATATCTAAATCTGATACATATGCAACGCGGGGTGAAGAACTCATTGCTATTTAATTCACCTAAACTGTCCGGACGCAGAGGGTGCGCAATAATGACCCGTTCATCACGTGCAATAGCTGCTTTCTATCCTCCCAGCTTGCACACAAAAACACATTTGTCATTTTGACATTTTCAACGCTCATCTCATCCCACTGCTGTCACTGCAAGACCGGTAATGGACTGTACGTACAATAAAATCTATATATACCTACAAAAGTTGACTCGGTTTTCTAACGTCAAACTGCATTTTAAAAGGGAGTAAAACTGCTCTTGGCAGAAGTACCATGAGAAGAGACAACGCCACCAGACACATCCTTTCTCACTCTATTTCTTATCGGCAAGGTGCTGACTTTCCCCAGGGTTCCACCTGAAAATGCCACATGGAAATATTCGGTGGTTCCAGCCGGCCGGCCGGGTATTGGAGCAGAGAAATGAACCTGCCGACCTAATGAAGCTGAGGGCAGAACTGTGTAAATATTGTAGAAAAGAATTTGCAAACATTTGTTCAAACGAAGGCTCGGCATTAACTTCAATAGCACCCACGAGTCGTAACGTCTCTCGTACGCTCTCCTGGAGCACTCGCACAAATGAACTGTTGTTTAAAAGAACATTCAGAGAAAGCGTCATAAAAACGCAGGCGAATACATGCTCAAATCTGAGCAGTTATGCAAATATTTCCTCTGATGACTAATGACACCAATGACTTTTCACGCTATTTGAGAACTTGGGAGTCATCTGCCTAGAATGTACCATGTGGAGAATAACACGGATCAGTAAAAAGCACGACAGTTTGAGAGAGGTGTTCTTGTAGGATTTATTAGTATCTCTACTAAGATTCAACCCAACATCTTTCACCAAAGTCACTTTAATATCTTTGGAAACCATTCCTCATATCGGCCGATTTATCTGAAAGCCTCTGAATTCCTCCGTGCAGGAATGTGTTTGTCCCAAGGCCGTTGGGAACATCTGTCTTCCCAGTACCTGTCATCGATTTCCTAACATCACACCTTTAACAATGCCAATAGTCCTCTAACGAGGAGCGCTGGATGGACCGAAATGCTGTAAATTCAAAGCAGGGTAGCTGTTAACCACGTAACAGACACCGTGTCGGGAAAACGTGGGACTTTTAGGGACCAAGAGGAGGTGAGAAGCAGAAGATTTGGATGGCAAAGCACTAATGAGAAAGCACAAGTGGGATCGACGTGTGGGGAGTCCGGAGGCCCCACAGATGGCCGAGGTCAGAGGTGGGGAGAAGATGCCACCAGAAAAGAGTCTCTGCGGGGTTCTGGTAATTACCAAGCCCAAATCAAGCTCCTACTAGCTCGGTTGAGCTCAATAAACCTGATACTCGGCCAAAAGCCTTTGACAAGCTGGATCTTGAAGAGTAAGAAAACAACGCCCTGACAACGTTTGTATTTGCATAAACATTATTTAATCAGTTCTGAGCCATCTCATTTCTCCAGTCGGCTGTGCCCAGACAATTTTCAAAAAAAAAAATGAGCTTAAATGCGTTTAATTCTGGTGGGAATGGTTCTCGTTGTGACAGCTCCTGAAGGTAAAGTGCGCTGGGGGAGAGGCCAAGCGGGGACAAGTCCCACAAACCTCCTTCTGCTGCGCTGCCGTTTCACTCCAATTCATGTGCAAGTTCAGCCCACGCCGGCCAACGAATTCAGCAAAGAGGCTGGTGGTGGACACCTCTAGGGTGACTTCTATCCAGGATTTTGAGGCTAACAACTCATTTCTGAGAAGCTACTCCACAGATATTCAAATTATTATTATGAGTAGTAGCGTTGGTGGTTTCTGAGCTAGCAAATAATCCCTGTGCTTTCTCCAGGGCTTCTGCTGACGGTGTTTCCAGAACATTCACATTTGACCTACGACACTTTCCTTGAAAGAACAGACCTTCCTGGCTTCCTTTGACTTGGTTGCTGGAGTGGGAAAGCTTGTTAAGAGGAACTCAAAACCTTTGAAGATAATTCCCACATTGGTCAACGACTGTAATAATCCAGCTAAAATTACAGTGTGCTCGGAGCACTGAACATTAAAGACCTTGCATTCTCTAAAACTAATACATCAAACACGGTAAAGCCTCAAGTTCTGGCTAAATCGAGGAGAATAGGTGCAGCTTCCCTTCTCCAACTTGCAGAGAAGTTACGCACTTGAAATAACTCTGCCTCCAAAAATCATCGAATCAGTGATAGATTCTGCAATGTCTGTTCAGCCTGTTTGACACTGGAAGATTCACGCAGAACTCTTTATTCTTTATCATGAGACGCTGATCAAGAGTGGCCCTTTTCCTTTCTTTTTCTCTCTCTTGCTCGGACAAGAGCAACTTCTGAAGCCATGCATTGCTACTGATATATTCTCAAAAAATAAGCCATGTGTATGTTCTCATATACAAAATAGTGGTTTTTTTCTGACTTGAGCTAGGTTAGTAAATCGATCTGCACCGATTCTCATCAACTTACAGCTAAAGTAAGGTTTTTCAGGACAGGAGGGGGATGCTTACGTTTCCATGGTTTATCTAGTCTGTTCTCATGAGAATGCATGAGCAGCCTTCTCCCACCAACCTGGAAAATCCTGGAGAAGCACCACAAGCTAGGGCTAGTTTCTAGCTGGTTTCCTTCGCAATAGTAATAATATCGTACATATCAAACCAAGGAAGACGTGGTCGTTTTAAAGGATGAGCCCTTTGCCTAAGGTCAGGAGAGCTGCTGATTTAGGTCCATCGGCAACCGGAGTTTCGTTGGTTTGTGTCCCTGACAGGACTCGGTGGTACATGTGTGAATCTGACACTGAGAAAGAAGGACCCTCAGAATCTATATGGGCATAATGGGTGCTCTAATAATGCTCAAATCTGTGCACTTCAGTTCAACTTCTCGAAGTAGCCCGAGATCCTCAGCTTAACAGCAGAGACAAAATCACAAAGCAGATGTCAAACATAATCAACAGGCACCAGGACGGTCACTGTCACCATCCCCAAACCCGGTTGCTTTATGCACCATCCTGCGCATCCTCCCAAGATTGTGGATTCGCTTTGTTCAAATCCAAAATTCGAAACAAAGCGAACCGGGGAATGGAAATTTACTTCCATTTTTTGCTGCGCCCGGGTTTTATGTGGAAAACGCACCCCACCCTCGTTATCTGAGAATCAGCAGGAGCTGAACTCCCAGCGCTGTTGCCCAAGGGGAGATCTCCACTGTCAGGTTGATTTGCGATGCGTTTGAGTTGACGGATCGCCGTGGGCGAGGGAGGAGGTGGGTCTGCAAAGGAAGGAAGAAAGGAGATTAAACCTCCATCAAAATGTGTGGTTACCTACGCTAGGGAAGGGGAGAGGCAGTGGGGGAAGGTGCAAAGTCGAAAAGCATAGGAGAAAATTGCATTACCAAACAGGGGAAAGGTGAAAAGGCTTTTAAGATTTTACACGAGATCTCCGGCTTTGCAACCGCTTGTAGCACAAAGCTTCAGCAGGGCTCTGCAGGGTGGCCAAGGCTTTCCAACAAGACAGAGGCAAGCTCCTTAGGAAAGGGTTTAACAAGAACAGAGTCAAGAAGCACCAGACATCTTGATTTGAAACAGTAGTGGGTAAACAAGGTAGAAAACTATATCCTAATTTTCAGATATGCTGAGAATGGGCAACTCCATTTGAAGCTACTGGAAACATGGACTGTTCAGTACCCCTGAAAATAAGATTCTGAGTGATTCTAATGTTGGGTTGTAGCAGACACATAGATATTCACTGTTTTGGAAAAAATACGGAGTTACCATTGAGGTAACTGTATAACTTTCACATCTCCAGGTACATTTTTACATTTGCAACATGGAAATGCAGCTGAGCTTTCTCGCTTCCACTCACGCCACGACAAACCCGTGCAGGGTAGAGCCCAGACAGAGCAGCAGGTCGGCGGGAACCCACGTTACCAACCATGAAGCCGAACAAAAAATACCTATAGCATAGATGGGAAAAACCTGCGAACCTTACAGATCCACCTCAGACCTTCACGCGGCTGCCAAGGGATTTCACACGTAAGGTATTACCAAACACCAATAAGTATCTAGATAAAAAACAGACCTCCCTTATGCAATGGAGTCAGTAAATTTAAGTCCCAATTTTAAAACACAAATGTTTCAGTAACTCTGTTCTTCCTCCTAACTTCACAAGCTGGGATGGAGGATTAAGACCTATGGTTTTCATGCTGACTCCATGCTAACGATGTGTCCAAACGTGAATATAATGCCTCATGAGAGTCTGGGTTACCTCTTGGATTTTGTTATGTGCTTACTGGAAAGAGGGCAAGGAGAGGGACTGAAATTGTGCCTGTCCACTGATGTCCCTCAATTCCCTATTAGATCATCCCCATAAATCATTTCTGCATTGTTCATACTAAAATTCATCCAGTAATTCAAGATAATTGTTTGTATTTTTGTTTTAACGTAAAATGTCCTGTGTAATAACCATTTTCACCGGTAGCCAAACAATCTCAGCCAGCGACAGAACAGCTCTCACCGTGCCTCAGCTCCTTTCCTCAGCAAGTTATTATTAGTAATTAATGTTTTACGTACTTAAACTGCCAAGTATGTTGACATCGATTGCTGTCAACAGCCAGATAAATTTGTCCAAGTTCTCACTGACATTTTACAGCTGTATATTCGGTATTATCTTTACTGATCTCAAATCCATTTTCTTTGTTACTTCCTCCAGCGTTTCAGACAGCTCTGCTGCTCTGACAGTACCAGCACAACCAAAAAGTTGCCACAGACTATTTAAATTTACTTTATCCTGATGCTTTCACAATCCCTGCTTGTTTTTTTCTTCCAGGTGGGATGTAAAAATAAGCAGAGATGGGGTGTACAAATCCTATTACAAGCTCTGCCTTTTCAGCATTAAACAGCAAGCTGAAAGTTTTACTGGAATTCTAAACTGTTGTAGAGCCACAGAACCCCAGAATGTCAGGGGTTGAAGGGCCCTGGAAAGCTCATCCAGTGCAATCCCCCCATGGAGCAGGAACACCCAGCTGAGGTTCCACAGGAAGGGGTCCAGGCGGGTTTGAATGTCTGCAGAGAAGGAGACTCCACAACCTCCCTGGGCAGCCTGGGCCAGGCTCTGACACCCTCACCAGGAACAAGTTTCTTCTCACATTTAAGTGGAACCTCCTGTGTTCCAGTTTGCACCCATTGCCCCTTGTCCTGTCACTGGTTGTCACCCAGAAGAGCCTGGCTCCATCCTCCTGACACTCCCCCTTTCCATATTGATCCCCAGGAATGAGTCCCCCCTCAGTCTCCTCTTGTCCAGCTCCAGAGCCCCAGCTCCCTCAGCCTTTCCTCACACGGGAGATGCTCCACTCCCTTCAGCATCTTGGTGGCTGCGCTGGACTCTCTCCAGCAGTTCCCTGTCCTTCTGGAGCTGAGGGGCCACAACTGGACACAATATTCCAGGTGTGGTCTCCCCAGGGCAGAGCAGAGGGGCAGGAGAACCTCTCTGACCTACTGACCACCCCCTTCTAACCCACCCCAGGTACCATTGGCCTTCCTGGCCACAAGGGCCCAGTGCTGGCTCACAGTCACCCTGCTGTCCCCAGGACCCCCAGGTCCCTTTCCCCTACACTGCTCTCTAATAGGTCATTCCCCAACTTATACTGGAACCTGGGGTTGTTCCTCTCTCATTTTAGCTGTGAGGATGCTGTGGGAGACTGTGTCAAATGCCTTACTCAAGTCAAGGTAGATCACGTCCACTACTCTGCCATCATCCATCCATCTTGTTGTGTCCTCATAAAAGTCAATGAGGTTGGTCAAGCACGACTTCCCCTTGGTGAAGCCATGTTGACTGCCCCTAATGACCCTCTTGTCCCTGATATGCCTCGAGATGGCACCAAGGATAACCCAAGAGAAATCCTGAGGAAAATATACTTTCTGTAAAAGCATATGAAATATTTTTCTGACCATATTTTGAAATTCCATTGAGCAGTTAAGAAACACAAAATTCCCTTCAAAAATACTGTATTTTTCTGGAATTCACACCAATGCTTTCTTCCCATACCTGTTGCGCAAAGGATAAACATGTCAAAGACAACACTGAATGAACCAAACACGGGATTTTATAGCTCAGCATAAGAAGGAAGCACCAAGATGCCCAACACGACTACAAGGAACCATCCCAATCTGTACTTGGACACGTAGTACTGAAATATCCCGACGATGAGAACAAGGGCATGGTTTTAGCAAGTTATCCTGCCTATCAGACAAGCCGCACTGAAACGTCACCATTGGTAACTATGAGCAAAACGAGTTAAGCCAAGGCCTCGTTAGTGAAACTTCGCTTTAGGCCTAATCCTTGGGCTAAGATGAGGATCCAGCGAGGCACAGGGACAACTCCGAGCATCACTTCTTCCCATCAATTACAGTTTCAGTGGTGGCTTATGAGAGGAGTTGTTAAGAACCGGTAATGACTGCACGCTGAAGGATTTAAAACCATGAGGATCAATAGAAAAATCTTTCTGCTCAAAGTTCCATTGATAACTTAAGCCCACAAACACACAGCAGCATTGTTCTCTGTCTCAACACCCAACATGTTTCTTTTTAATTGCATGGTGAATTAAAACTTTTGAAACTACTTAATTACTGGATTTATACTTCATGAAAGGATCAGTTGTAATTATAGGTTGTTTGGGGAAGGGGGTTTCTCTTTTAATTCTAATTGCAAATAATTGACTGTAAAGCATCACTTTTAGAATAAAGATGTAGCCTTTGAAGTTAATATTTGGTTTATGCCTTTCTGCAAAAGCGATGCACTAGAAAATACACCTTGCTTTTAGTAATATTGACTTCTTATGGAAGCCACTGCAGTGCTCAACCAGAGAGCCACACCTTTCTGTGCAAAATACTCCACTGAAATAAAATGGATGGTCCCCACTCCGGGAAACCATCCGGCATTTACGGGGTGATTCAATAAGAGGCACCAACCAAAAGAAATAAACAGAGAAGAAATGATAAGTGCTGAATCAATCCCCACCAGTTCACAAAGCATCATCTTCCATACTCTCATTTTCTCATCTCCTTACCCTGGTTTTAAATGACCTGTCACCACCACGAATTTCTTTTAAGAAGGGATGCAGAAGGAGCCAGTTTGTCACTGTGGATTTTAGTTCCCATGGGACAACGCACATAAGCTGGTCTCCTGGAAGAATGAACTTTTCTACCATCATTACATTACCTACTTATACAGGGAGAAGAGTTTTCTGGGTAAGAACCTCACACTTGATGCATTTCAAAGGGCAGAAGGACTTGAAACGAGCCATTGAAGGGTTGGGAAACATCAACACGGTTTAGAAATATGAAGCACAAAAAGCAGGTGGGTTAAAAGTGAGACTCATCTCTTTGAAATTTGCACTCAGAGGAAGGCGTGAGGAGCTCTGGAGCTGCACATAGAGGTAAATTATGTGTTTATTTCGAAAAGAAAGAGGCTGACTAAAGAAAGTACATACTGGAAGCAACACCAATGCCCCTGCTGTCTCAGGAAAAGAAATAAAAGTAAGCTGGTTTTGTTCTGGGAGAGAATTTACTTATCTTCATTTTCTACCAGTAAAGCTATTTCAAGACGTTTGATCATTCTATTCAGTAAAATAGTAAAATTATTCAAGACAACCAGGAAGATTTGGGCCTAGGCTTGCAAATGTTCATTGTGTTCTCCATGGCCTGGAGGGTGTGATTCATCTGGATCTAAACTAGGCACCTTAGGCTCCCAAGAGAGAGCAATCAGCATTTGCAAGGTGCGATTCATCTCATCCTAAAGTTGACATTTAAACCTGGTCCCACCAGGGGCCCTTTGGAGGGGTCTCTATCCCAATTCACGGTCCTGGCCGCTTCAGAGACCTCAGGAAGGGTTTTAACTTCAGATGTTCTGAAGGGTCAGGCTCCTCCTGACTTAATGTCTGGTTTTAGATGAGGAAATGCATATGTGCCTGTGGTAAGTACAGAGACAGCCGAAAATAAACACCCCAAACCTGTTAATTTACTTCTACGAAACAAAAATAAAATCACTTAGTCTTCTTTTGTTTCCCCTGTTTGATTGCGCTCCTTGAAATCCCTGGGAAATCAAGTTTGATCCCGACTATTGAATAAAATATCTTTCCTGTTCTGGGTTGCTTAAATTTCAGTACCCAGTCATCATCCTTCTACTTTATTAGCTCCTCGATAAAAAAGGAAGTCAAGGTTTTCTGGATCTGATTCCCCCCTATATCCTAGATTAATGTATCCTAGATTAAGGTTGACAGAACTAATATTAGTTCGATTGTTCCTGGAATATCTCATCTGTAAAATGAGAGGAGAAATCAATTCAACGGAATACCTAAGGGAAGAGAACAGGAGAAAAAGACTCCTTTGTGAAATAATGGGGAGGGGTTTGTCACAACATGGAAACAAGACAAAATACAAATATGGGGCTGTTTTGACAACATGTTTCGCCTGTAGAAATGCCCATTGCAGGAAGGCTGACAGTTCTGATACAGGCAAGAGGCTGTAGGAAAGTAGGAGGAAAAAATACAGCAGGAAGAAAGGAAGGACAGCAAGAAATAATAACGAGAAGAATGTGCCATTAAAGCGGTGGAGCGGCGGCAGCTGCCGGAGGGCGGGTGGCCGCGCAGCGTGCTGCGTCTTGCCGGCATTCCTGCGGCCGCGGCAAGTCCCGGCACCCCGCCGCATTCCAGCGCTTCCAGCTCGGCTGCTTTGCAAAAAGAGGTAAAATATACACACACGCTGCTAACGCGGCCCCAACCCCGCGCTCTACGGTCGGCCGGGTCTCCTTAGCAATGCCGGAGCGGCACCGCGGCACGTGGTGATTTTGGTGCTAGGTTGAAGCTGCGGAGGTGCAAGACGTGGGCCTGGTGGGACAGTGAGACGCTGTCCTGGACCCCCGAGTCACTGCAGCTTCTACCATTGACTTGGGATATTCATTTGTAGGAGAAAGAACAACATCCGCGTGCAATGGTGTGCTCAAAGCTTCACCTCTGCACACGGATAAGGAAGCAGACAACACAGCAGTTGTAAATCAGCACGGAACACAACCGTTAAAAGACAAAATGAGGCTTTATTTCCTACCCCCCGCTTTACAGCCCCCTCTGCTTCTCTGCTGTGAGAAACTGTGCTTGATTTTTAATCAGCTACTGATCTACATGTGGGTTCATCTCAAAAAAATGTTGATAAGCACTTTATTATCCCGATGCTTACTGTTCCGTGTCTGTTCCTGGGAATACAGCGCATGCACTCTTCTGTATATTATCTATACCATAAGGGGTCTAAGCACACCTAAGTAAATCTGATTGACCTCAAGACTCCACCAGCTCCAGTTCAATGAGAGCACCAACCAGGAGTTCTGCCTCCTTGAACTGCTGCAGTCCACGCATTTCTGGAACACACCTTCCAGGACCAACCTGGTGCAGATTTAATGGGTGAATTTATCTTCGTGCATTCTGTTAGGACTCCCAGATTGTATCAAAAAAAAGCCGGAAAGAGTAGATGGATGGAAACAGCAAGTGTACAAAGGCTCGGTGCAGCAGATCTGCCTTTGTGCCGCCTCCTTCCAGCTCCATGTGCTGCCTGCTGAGCTGACAAGAAGCGCACTGGAGATACATTTTTTTTCCTTTTGCCTCCTGTTGTCTTCACTGAATTTTAGAATACACTGCCAGATGCTCATTCACGCCAGAGCAGGATGAGTAATAGTTTCTTCATTCCTAAATGAGCCCCTCTGATTCATGGTATGTGCTCGACATTTTCTCCAAACGCCGAGGGAATCAAAGTTGCTCATGGGCCCCCTGTAGAAAGATTAACACGCCAGCAAAAGCCTGATTGGGAATGTGGGTAAATAATGCTGGTTTGTGTATTTGTTCTTTGCCTGCAGTTCTTCCTCTCTAAGCAAAGCCCATCAGCATTTCCATGGATATTACATCCATTATCATAATGAGGATGAGGTAAATCTTGCTCGCCATCTCCTCGCTAATTCTGCCCTGACTGTGCTGCTGTAATCATCAGATTGCATCTTCCGTAAAGCTGCAATAGCTGTAGGTATGAGATCACGTCCAAAGAAGCCTTAGGTTCGTACGCATTGCTTTGGACATTTTTCCAAAGAAAACATGCACAGAGGCAACTCATAAAATGTCTGCTCTTTCTCATGTTGCTTCAGAACTAAGAGACTTGTAAATCATTGCTGAACGGGATGTTATATGTTTTTCTGCCTCTATTATGTATTATAGGGAAATTAATAAGTAATGGGATTTGCAAGATGAAAAGCAAGGAAACCCATAGGGTAGGTGATGGAGAGGTATAATTTAAAAAGTCAATGAAAGGTTCTGTTAAATCACAGTGAAATTATGCTGATATTCACCCAAGTCCTGTGGTAAAATGCTTTTTTTCATAAAATATTGAGGCTCCTTTCTGCAGTGACAAATGAAGGTTCCCACAACCCCGGAGGACTGAAGGAGCTGGAGATGAGCCCTTTTTTTACTTTATGTGAGCAAGAGAACATGGTGTAACTTCCGAGCACCATCTCATCATGCCCCAAAGCTCCTTCCGGGTGCACTGGTCCTCGGGACACATTCAGACAACGTGCGGTCCGGGTTCAAACCTCCCAGGGTACGTCCTCTCCTCTCCTCTCCTCTCCTCTCCTCTCCTCTCCTCTCCTCTCCTCTCCTCTCCTCTCCTCTCCTCTCCTCTCCTCTCCTCTCCTCTCCTCTCCTCTCCTCTCCTCTCCTCTCCTCTCCTCTCCTCTCCTCTCCTCTCCTCTCCTCTCCTCTCTCCTCTCGACAAATGTGGGCACAACGTTCATTCCAATATCCACAGAAGACACCTTTGGCCTCTCGGTCCGGCCCTTGCTCTGCATTTCCAAGGCAAAGGGAAGCTCTGGGAGATGTCTTCAACATTCTCTTTTCTTGCAGAAAAGCCTTTCACCGAAACTTTGGAAATTTTGCACTTTGAAAGCCGTTTTATCAATTTGGTAGATAAGGTGATGGAAGAAAGGGCACTGAAGAGGGTCAGCACAAGTGTTGAACACAATCCCTTTGGATTGGTGAGAACGGGAGCAATTCCTGGCACCAGTGACAAATACATGAGCAGAAAAGCACGTCGGGTGAGCAAGAGTTCCAACAGATGACACACAAGTGCCTCTTCCTAACGCCTGCGAATTCAGACTCTCGCTGGGGTTGATTTTCTCCTCGTTGACATCAGGATCCGGGTCTTACAGCAGGGTCTTCAGATTGCACAGGTTGTGCTGAACTCAGAGCAATAATGTCCGTCTGCATCCTCTGTGATTCTGCCCCATTGAAGGTGACTTGGCACCAGGCGAGGACAGACTCGAACCCTCGTTACACTCAATCACATAATATCTGCTATCTGCTAAATGAAGTCTTGTGGAAAATGGTTCAGCAGGGAAACTCTACCTTAGATCACATCATTTTAATGCCTTTTATTTTTTTTTTATCCTGTTAAAGCTTGTAAAAAGTAATCTCTGTCTTGTGGAGAATTGTTTTGCATTTTGGGACCTTAGGGAATTAGATGGGGCTAAGTAATTATCGGGAAACTCGCATGAGTTGAATAGAAATGGACTAAATGGGCAGAAAGCTATACAATGCTTTAAGATAAGGAAACTAGAATTCAGGAAATGACTAAAAAAGAGAGCCTAACCTTTCTGTGGGCTTTAGCCCATTCTGAATTGATTTGAATACATATTTTAAAGATTGTTTAAAACTGCTCAAAAGTGCCAAAATACCTTTGTACATCAACACCGCCTTTGACCCAAAGGGGAAGAAACCTGCCTCAGCTCACATCTTTTCAAATATTTATAGACATATTTTCCATGTGGACCTTAATTTGAATTTCATATTTATTTCTAATAAAATTCCAACATCTCCATCGTTGGCCAAACCTACTGAAACAGTCATAAGGATGGGAGGGAGGGAATTAATACTGAGGCAAGAACCAAAATCTGGAAGGAAATTTGGGCCGCATGTGAAGGGATGAGCAAGGAACTTCTGAATTAAGTGAAAATGGCAGAATTAAGCACGTGGATCCATCAGAAGTCAAAGCGGGCAGGGTATGAGCTCACACGATGGAAGCGGCCCAGAGGAGATGCAGGGTCAGAATCAGCGCTGCCCCACAGGGGTGAGCACACACTGTCGTAATAAATAAGCGACTGCAGACAAAGTGGAGAAAAACCATATTTGTGAAAACACTAGACAAAGATTCAGTGGATGGAGGCGCACAGTCTGCCGAGCAGCCACAAGAAGCCACGGCCCCTGCCCTCAGCTTCCTATTTAAAAGAAAACAACAAAAAAATACTCCTTTCTCTTCCAATTTGACCATTTGTCATTCAGATCCAGACTGCGGCTCCTGCGCCACCCGCCTCGCCGGCTCCAGCCTGCGCCCGGTGACAGCACCAGGCCGGCACCTTCTCCACGTTCCTCTAATACACAATAAATTACTATCCACCATCAATGCCCTACACACGGGGAACCCGCAGCTGTTTAGTGGGGTCAATAATGACACGGGTACAAGCACATGGCACAATCAGGGGTCCTGGTTACTCGAGCCAGGGGGAGCGCGGGCCCGGAGGTGAGAGAAATCCAGCTGAATTTTTATCAGTACAACTACCTGAGAAGTCATTCACCTATAGATATAAAGAGAGTTGCCTTCAGCAGTTCACACAAGCGTTTATTACTACTTGTCACATCTTTTTTAATAAAAAAAGGGAAGATTTTTACTTTTCTCCTTATTTGGAGAGACGGGAGCTGTGCCCTTCAGGCAGCCGGCGCGGTGGGGCCATCTCCACATCAAAATGCTGCCGTGACTTATTGCTGTTGCCAATGCTTCTCCTCCGAAGTCCTGCAAAGGCAGAAGCTGCTTGAGATCCCACCATCTTCACAAGAGACAACTGGGTGGGACTGGGGATGGATGGAGATGATGAGGGCGAGATGCCCGCACGTTCTCCACGCTGCTGTGCCCGGCTGGGCACATCCATGCATGGAAAGCACTGTTAACCGAGGATTTGCCAGCAAAACCTGCGACATTTTATACAGGCCTACACTGAGCCAGGTTAACGGATCCGATGATCTTGAGGATCTCCTCCAATCAGTGGTTCTAGGATTGGTGGCATCTCAAGACAACTGATCCCTACATTGAAGAAAGGTGATGACCATCACCAGCTCCTCCCCAGCAGAATACGGTGCTACTGCTGAAATTTGCTCTTATGCCGAGGAATAACACAGCATCACACCCACCCTTGGTTCAGCACATTCTGAGAGGTCCAGGTCCCATTAAACCTCCTCCATACGCTTCCCACCGCTGCCCTCCGGGCTCCTTCACCGCGGGCCACCCAAAACGCAGCTGAAATCAAGTCCTTTCACTTGAGGGCACAAGAAAGCTCACGGGGATTTCATTTTAAAGCAAGTTATTTGGAAAAAAGAAATCATCTCTCACTGAGGGTGAAATGCCAGAAGCAAAGCATAAAATGGCAATAGGGTTTTTAATTCTCATTAAGTTCTGTAGTGTCATTACTTTTCGCATTGAGTATTTATGTAGTAATACAGCATGAGTAGCTGCATCTGTCTGTAGTTTCTTCTCAGTGCTGCTATACTCTTTCCTAGTAATTCCCCCCAAAATGACCCTCATTCCCTACAAAAAAATCTCAGCATATCTAACATTTCCCCACACCCTCCATTTGGGTCAACACTCACCACACGTGCAAGGCACAGACGAAGTAACCACACAAGATTTAAGCGACCAAACTCTGACACAGATTTAAAAAGAAATATATAATAGGCACAGCGCGTGACCTTGCAAGTTGTTATTACTGCACTTATTAAAATTCACACCAATGTTAATTTTAGAGAAGATTGAAAGGGATTAAAGCAGTTATTCTCTTACCTTCCAAAAATAACTGCCTTTCCAAAAGAAACCATCCCCCTCCTCCCCAAAAAATCTCCCTAAGATTCAAGGTAAAACCTCTGAACTGCAGAGTTATGTTCCTGTTTTTGCATCAAAAGCCAGCGTCTGCCACTTGATTTTTACAGTCCACCAGAGAGCAAATTTGCTTAGAAACAGCCTGACAAGTGAGGCTGAAATTTAGGAGCTTTACGATGTATTTTTACTGGGCGATTCCACTTTTATCACACTGGCATTTTCCTAAGATGCTGTTACAATTACCCATTGTTCCTTCTTCAGTTTTCACTGGGACAAATCCCAGTGAATTAGCAACTTTATATTACCCTTGTCCCCAAGACAGACATGCCGCATACCCCCGAGATGGATATTTATTGTGCCACCGGCAGCATCTCCAAAAAATATAAAGGCCTTATTCTTGTCTCCATCCTGAATAGCTCACAATCACAAGAACATAAAGATAACACGGGGGAAGACTAATTACACAGGGCTGAGCGCTGCATTTCTTGCTTTTCTTATCAACCCACAGCTCCCGTCTCTGCCCTTCGTTAGGAAACTGCAATTTTGCACGACGCCAAAGCGCGGAGCAGGATCAGGCCCCGCGCTGCCATAATTACTGCAGGAGGTGGAACATTAAAGTCTAATCCTGCTTTAATTTTGAGACACACGCATCCAAGGATAGCCGTAGGGAACCTTTCCATTTCCAGGGAGAAACGGGCAATTGTTTTTAATTTAGTTTTCTAACAAGGACAAGTCTCCTCGCGAGGATGACTGAAGGGGATGGGGCATTTCCCGGTGCTTCGCCGGGGGGACCCGATATTTGGATTGGCTTCGGATCCCCTACATTTAACCCCCCGTGACAGGCGTTGACTTGATGAGAGGGGCTGTACGTGCACGTGTGCTGAAAGGGGGCTTTGAAATAAAACTATAAGAAAACATGGGCCAAGAGGGAGGTTTTTATTACCGTTTGCTATTCTCTCATGTGTGTGCGCACCTGATCCGGGGGGGAGGAGGAGCTGGCTGTTGTTTTAAGTCTCCTTTTTCTTTTGTGCCGTGTCTGGGCAGGACCCCTTATGTCTGGAATGCACCTTAAAACAGCCTTATCTCCAGAACCGATCATTACATGGCAGGTGGTGGAGCCTACTTTATTTTCTCATTTCTTTTCTTTTGCTTCTCCTCCCCCAACTTCCCCCTCCACCCCAGGGTAGGAATTTCTGAACCTCAACCAGTCAACGTCCGTCGCATGGCTCACACACCTGGAATCCGCTCCTCTCCATCATTGCTCCGACGTGGAAAAACAGTGGGAGGAAGAAGATGAAAAGCCACGACAGAAAGACCATAGGCTACTCCGGAAGATGAACGGCCCTCATATTTTAAAACTCGCACAGAAATTTAAAAATTAATGTTAATTTGTCATTGTTTCCCCTTTTAAAAATCAGCAGAGGCTTCAGTGACACTCCAGAAATGGTGGCTGGGGAGATGGACCCAGTGCTAAAATGAACATTTGCAGCAAGGGCTGTTCATGGAGAGCTGCTGAACACCCCAACGTGTCACCAAGTTCTGTCTCCACTCTGAGCCAACCAAATCCACAAGGCTTGAGTAGGACAACACAATTTTCAACACGTAAAATGACCTTCCCCCTGCTCACAATGCAAGTCTGACGCTATAATCCTTTTAAAATATAGACGTGTTCTGGTCCAGAGCTTTGTAACTGCAAGGGTTGGTTTAGGATCATTTACACACTCGGTGTAAACGGTGTGTTTCTGCTGTGTAGGCAGCACAGCCATCCCCAGCCTTGGTGCCCACATTTGTGTCCCAGCAGAGCCCAGTGCTCAGGTGTTTCATCTATTGATGCACGAATTTGTGTGCCTGGAGTGAAGGAGGAGCGAGTGCTGCAAACCTGGACTAGTCTGGCCATTAAGAACTTTCCAGATGTGCATCTGAATGTGACATCCTCCGATGTGCTCAACACTAACTGTACCGCAGCTCGCTTGAATTAACTGTGAAAGCGATGCCCCAGTTCGTTCCACATCGCTGCCAAATTTGCTGTAGGGAGCTGATAAGCAAAAGAAAATCTGTTCAAGTCACTAATAGTTACCTTGGGTTATTTTCTGGTTTGAACTCTGCCTGTTGCACACCTGGATTTTGAGACCTAGCACCCCCATGGCCACAGCATCCTCCAGGCAGCTCCTGGGCACAGCAGAGCCCGGCGCTGTCGTAACTTGTGCAGCAATGAGCTGGCACAGAAAAGCCTAAGGATTAGAAGCATGCAAAAAGACTGCAACTGTATTGCCTTTGCTCTGCCATCCCTGAAAACATAGCCCACAGTTATATTTTCTGCGCTGGAAAACCTCAGAAACCACAGAGTAGCAGCGGAGCTGGAGGTTCTGGTTTAATTAAAGGAAGGTTTTCTGTCGCTTACAGAGTTCTCGGGGCTGGAGGAGCAGGGCTGACATGAAGTCTTCTTTCCTATATTGTACATTCAAGAATAAAATCTACTCCTTACATCTCACTGCACAACAGCCACGCATCCACTTATACTGGACAGCAATTTCAACCCGGCGCTGGTAGCAAAACCGTGTTTGTACTGCATGTGCAGAGTCTTTGGGGATATTTACTTCGCTTTATTGTTGCATCCGAAATGCAGAAAAGAGAAATTCAAATCAGGGAAATGCAATAATCTCTGAGCCTGCTGTTCATCAGCTCATCACCCCTTAAAGAGCAGAGACCTTTATTAAATAGGACACGTCTTATTAAAAAGATATGAAACAAAAGTGATTTTTAATTTTATTGGGGAGACAGAGTCATTGCCAGAGACAGCCCATGGCTACATGGGATGATCAAGTCAGGAGGGAGGGCAGTGAAGCACTAACACAAATATGAAGCTAATAACTTTTTTACTCTTAGGGAAAGTGCTGTTCAATTTCTGGTGCTCCAGGCGTGTGCAGCTTGAGTGGAAATTTAGAGAAATTACATCCACCTGCTTCCATTTCTTACATCCAGGGCCAGATCTTCAGCCAGCGTAAATCAGTTTATCTCCATGCAGCCAGGCAGATTTATGCCAGCTGAAGATGTAGCCCCTGGTCTTGCGCTTCAGAACAAGCAGCTTTAAAATACAAATGAGTATGAACCCCTTAAAATATTCTCCACTCATAAAACTCGGAAGGAAAAACAAACCTCCCATCATCCCACAGGCTGTGGTGTCTTTGGGGCAACCGGTGTTACCATCCATAGCGGGGGGTTTTAGCTGTATATCTAAAACGGAAAATACTAGTCATTTTTTTTTTGGTCAGTGGGGTTTTAAGTATTAATTTTCACTCCTCCACTAACACCTCTTGGACCGATGTTTTATTTATGTATTTGGATATATGCAAAACTAATAGGGATTGTTTCCCTCCAGTCTGCGTGCCTGCTCTCAACCTTAGGAACCCGCTCCCTCCCAAGATGTATATGCACACACCGAATGCTTTTGTACATCGCATTCCACACCTCTGCATGCCGGGAACAGGAATAAATGAACAGCACAGACACAAATACTGATAGCTCTTATTCCCTTACCAGGTTTTTCTCGGAACAGACACAGTGCCAAGGTGAGACCAAGCCGCTGCTCCTCAACAACTTGCATAATACACCTAGGAGAGTAAACACGGCCTAAGGGAGAGTTATTGCCTATCTGTAACATGTCACCTACACATCCTGGGCATCCCTTCCCGCAAAGGCACACGGGTACCGAGCAGCTTTCACAACAGCCACGGCAAACGCTGCTACAACATCTCAGGATGCTCGGGATGCCAACATCCACATGCACTGAGCTCACTGCAGGCTTGGAGGCACACACAGCACTGCACGGAGACCAAAAAGCCCGTAAATAACACGACCATAGGATCCGGCGGGTCTAGGTTATTTAGCTTTGCAGCAGGAGGGAACAACAGCTTCTCAAAGTCAGTGGCTTTGCGAGGTTCTGCAAGTACAGACAAGGAGCGGTTTACATGTGATTAAGAAACTGAATATACTTGTAAGACAGTGACTGATGTCAGACTACCCCGGCTGCTCGATGCCTCGGCTACAGTAGTGCCAGAGCAAGACACGGATGGAGCAAGTTGCTTCATGTTTGCTGTCTAGATAACAAAGAAATGAATTCAAAGCAGGTAAGGGCTTAGCTACGACGTGGAGCGTTTCTGGATGCCTCGCGAAGGTCAGTTGCTGCAAAGTGCGAGTTGTGGACCTGCGCACTCATATTGAGATTTGTTTGAAAAGGGGAAGCCTGGTGAAATGAGTGGCAAATGCCTTAAAACTGTAATGAAGCCGAGGACGCTGTTATGTCACCTTCAAACACGGGTCTTGGAGTCACTGACCTGGCTGGGGTGGGTGACAGGCTGTCCCGTGCCAGGGCGCGAGGCGCTGACATGGCACTGAGGAGGTTTTTATGGGCAGACAGACAGGCAGACGCCTCCTGACGCAAGAACGTCACTTGTTTAGGCCGGGTGAGATGAGCAGCAACAGAGTCGCTGCTCCCACCCGAGGGCTTGTGGGCAACAGCGCTATCCAGGGAGGGTCCAAAGCTGGTCCTGCTGCAAACACCCTCTTGAGCAGGTCTAAGCCCTTGCCAAGAGCCCAACGGCCCCGAGCAGGGACCACGTCCCACCCCGATCCTGCCTCGACTCTCTGCAGTTTCAGCCGAAGATGCTCCTTCCACAGCCCCAGCAAACGCCACGTTCAGCCGTGAAAAGCCTCAGGCGGAGGCAAGGCATGGAAATACTTGCAGGATTTCAGCTTGACTTTCCACTTCCTTGTTCTGGTAGAGATCTGGAATAAGTCCTTCAAAACGTAGTCAGATAAAGCAGCTTAAGTGGGGCAGAGCGGTGTCAGATAAAGCTCTGCAGCCGCGCCAGCCCTGGCACACACAGACAAGGAGATAGACAAGGAGATAACCTGCGCTCATCCTGTCACAACAGCCTCTTATGGTCACATCACATCCACTGAACTCTGTTTTCCAAGAGGTGCCTTGAGGACACCCTTAAAAGCAGGTTATCTCCAGCACAGCGCTGGTCCCAGGGCAGGGACCGCTCAGCGCCCAGTGCTCCCAGGTTACCAGGATGTGGCCGGGGACAAACAGCCAGGCTGTCCAGAGCAAACCTTGCCCTCAAAGCCCAGACTATTCTTTAAGCTCAGCCCCTGGGTGGTCTCGCTCAGCTTTGCAGGGCCAAAGGAAGAATCCTGCATTTTCTTCAATGGAGAGGAGTGAGTCTTGTTGTATTTTTTTTCTAGGAACACCTACGATGTCTGCAAAATGACCTTCTGTGCATCCCACGTCACGATAAATCACTTGTACCTTTGCAGCAGTTAGTGCAGGCTGCTCCACTGCTCATTAAACGAAGTCAACCAAAAGAAAAGAAAGAAGAGTTTCTAACTGTGAAACAGCTTTCATTCCTTAGCTGAATGAGACGGATTCCCTAAAGGAGCATCTATGTTTATATTTAACATTGGATTCTTACACATCTAATACAAGGGAAATATAAGACAGTATCAGGATAGGCAAGCTTGCTCAATCATTAATAGAACAACGACATACTGGGGTTCTGCATAAAGCCCCTATATATCAGGTCTCAAACAGGCAGAATGTAAAACACGCTCTCACATGGCTGCGATTTTGCTGAGTTAGAAAGCTTCAATTTTTAAAAAGGGCAAAGGGATCCAAATCAAACCTGAGCTGCCTCTCTTCCTTTGTCTCATTATAACTGTCATCATCAAAAATCCGGAGCTGAGATGTCACCTTCGACGGGAGAGCAAGGGAATACACACTGCAACAGTAAATAAGGCAAGGGAAGAACATTAGTACATAGCAGCTGGTTTATGTCTTTTGCTTGTGTGACGCTGGAAGGTAGTAGCAGCTCATCATTTGCAAGCAGAGGACCTTGCAGCTCTTATTTCTTTTTTCCCAAGGTGTGGTCCAAGTTCCTGAGGTAGACACCGTCCATGCAGTGAATATGGCCTGAAGCTGCGCATCCCGCACCGGGAGAGGCAGCAAACATCGGGAAAAGCTAAAACAGGAGGCACAAGCCCGCAGAGGCGCAGCCGGCACAGCGGCACTTTGGTTTTTATAACACACACGGGCTGCCCTGGTCCTGATTCAGCAAAGCGCCGAGACCTGTGCAACGTGAACCACGCGCTCCAGCCCTCGCCAACCAAGTTTATTTATTGCCTCAGCCACCCCAGCTCGAAAGCAGCGAAGCCTGTGCAGGTTTGGTGTGATGCTGATGTTGTTTCTTTCTAACACAACTTGATTTTGTCAATGCGGAGCGAGGCTTGAACTCGCCCCCCGTGGGGATGTCTCTAAATAACTGCCCTGCTAAAAACATCGCACTTCTAAGCAAAATAATTAAATTAGTATTATTAGTGCTGGCGAGGCCTCAGTCCCTGTGACTTCAGCAAAGCAGAGGCATTTGCTTTAAATACTCCTCCAAACCCTTTCATCTCCTGCTCACCTAAAGCTGCACATATACGAACACTCCTCTGTTCCCCCCAATCTGCATGAGGATCAGAACATCAGCTATTATGCAGAGTGATTAAAATTATCCATCTCTTATTTTAATATATACTCTGAATAGAAAGGAGCAACCGTTCCCACGTGCAGGAAGATGGGAGGGGGCTGTAGGGACCCAGCACCCCCTGAGCCTTCGACCCTCTGGCTGGGCTTCACCTCCTCTTCCTCACATTTTCAGGTGGGATATGGCACAGGGTTTGCATGGGGCCTCCCTTCGACTTGAGTTTTGAAGACCCAAAGGTCATTTTGCCTTTGGAGATGTCGTTTACAGACACAGAAATTGAAATGATTGGTTTTGCCTTCAACATAACGAGCTTTGAATTTCAGACTCTGTTCAACAGCCACCAGTCTCCATGTGCGTGTTCGTAAACCCTGCCTGTACTTGACTTGGTCAGAAGAATGAAGCCTCAAATTACAAATGATTTCTTTAAATACCATATAAAGGAATCTGGGCGTTACTTTAACGCACCCAACTCAAGCCGAGGTCCACGTACACGAGTACAAAGAATCATAGAGTCATTTTGGTTGGAAAAGCCCCTCAAGATCATGGAGTTCAACCATAACCCACCCCTGGCACTGCCCCATGTCCTGAGAACCTCATGTCCGTCTGTCCAACCCTCCAGGGATGGTGACTCCAGCACTGCCCTGGGCAGCCTGTTCCAATGCCCCACAGCCCTTTGGGGAAGAAATTGTTCCTAAACCCAACCTCAACCTCCCCTGGTGCAACGTTACCCATGGCAGCGTCTGGATGGCCCCAGCTTTTCAAAGACCATCACACGTGGCACATCGACCAACCAAAGCGCAGCTACACTCAGATGTAAAGTTGTTATTTTTCGGATTTGAACGGGCATCACCGGGCACAGGTTCGCTCCCAGCTGCACTGTTAGCCTAGAGAGCATCGCAGAACAAGTCGAAACAAGGCAAAGCTGAATAAGGCTGAAGAAAGAAGCGTTCCCAAAGGCGGGTCCTTGGCCCAGGCTGGAATTGCCGCTCAGATAAGCCAACGTGTACAGTCACGTCGGGGTAGAGGGAAGGGCTCCGGTTACTCACAAACTGCAGACAAAAGGCCAGGAATGAGTTGACAAAGCCTGGCAGCTCGGCGTGCTGGAACAGCTCCCGCAGCCGCCTCGCAGGAACGTTTGTCCCCGACCCACCGGGAAGCAACACGGGGAACGTGAGCGGCCCACAAAGCAGCACAGACGGGAGCAGACGCTGGGGACGGACACCAAGGTCACCGGGACCGGGTAAAAGGGACTAACGGGCTGAACCACGAGCCATGTCAGCCGGTCTGTCCTCAACACGGTCACTTCTCCGAGGATCTCTCTGAATTGCACGTGTCAAATGCCAAGAGAGACTTTTCCCCAGCACACAAACAGATGCATAGGCAACGGCTGCAGAAACTTTTAAAGGGTTGTTTTGCTTCCAGTCACTAAAAACACAAAAATAACTCAAAACAGAAAAATCAGGATTTTCAGTTTCACTCAAATCATAAAAAAATAACTTTGCTACATCCCAACTTCTTAACATTAGCAGTAAACGGATTTGGAAAAACTATCAGGAAAGGCTAGAACGCTACGCGAAAGCCTCCAGAAGCCAAGGATACTTCCCCAAACTAAACTAAAATTCTTCACTACCACAATTTGAAACTCAGCTCTGTCAGCACTGGTAGTTTGTAAAGACAGAGTTAGAGCTGCTGGTATTTTTGCTCAGTGAACACACTCGTACCTATCACAAGCAGCGATTGCACAAGCTCAGCACAGCTGGGATTTCTCACAAGAAACCTTAAACAACCAAGATGGTACAAGTACTAAATATTATACCGCTGCTTTATCTAATAGTTGTTTCATATAAACTGAGGGATAAACATTTTTCACCAGTGCAGGTAGTTTTTCAGTAAGCCCTTTGTACAGAGCAGCAGAGCAAAGCTTAGGACTCCCTGAGCCCACCGAGAGAGCAAATGCAAGATCAGGGGTCTGAAAGATGTTTGTGCCCAAATTCATTGTTTAGAAACTGGTGCAGAAAGGGCACGGCCACGGCTGTATGGCTGAGTTTCTATTTGAAAGGAACGTGCCTGCACATGCTGGAGGTAAAAAGTGTCACAAAACCCAAGCCTGCATGGAATCACAAAGAAATTAATGCTAGAACTGGGGGAAAACGCTACCTGCAAATGGTGGGACCTGCCAGAGGGTTCCCATCCCTGCCTCGAGTATGGAGGTGGTGGAAGTCACGCCTCGCTGCTTCTCAAACCGTAAGATCGGCCTCGCACGTGGCAACTCCCTGTTTCCTAACCCAATATTCGCTGCTTCTGTTTGCACACAGAGCACCCCGGGAATGCCCCGTTTGAGCCACGTTACAGGAATGAAGCTAAAACCCAACAACTCTTAGGAAAAAGCTTTCGGAAAGAGCAGGCAGTGAGTTTGATTCAGGTCTGATAACTAAGATATTGACTCCTTCTTTGTTTTGGTCGTCTTCTAATGCTGCTGGTTTTAAACCCGGATCTAAAGGCCAAGCAAAATCTTAGTAGCGTATAGTTATGTTCTCCAGTAGAAATTCAAGAATTACTATAAATTTCAGCTCTCAGCCTCTTGCAGACACAGGAAATGCAAGAAACCTTCCAGTAATTAAAACACAGCCATTCTGCCTTATCTTCAAAGGCAGAGGAGAAACGACCTGCTACCTTCAGAGCCTTAGGATACTGGTTAACAATTAAGGTATAATCAATCTTTAATTATCCCGTTGGAAGGTTATTTAAGCCCTTCCTTTACAACAGCCCCTTAGCAGAGATGGGGCAGCAGCCGCCCAGTCTCCTCCTCGCCCTGGAGCATCAGCAGGAGCCGATACGGCCACCAAAGATTATCGTACACCAGCACATCACCCAGCGAGAGATGCTGGCACGGAGGCGCCTCATTGTCTTCTCCAGGAGCTTCGTGTCTGTATTCGCTCACTTCAGCAACACAATCGCATCCAGCACCAGCACCATCAGTGGCTTTTTGTTAATACTCAAATGTATGCACTTTTCTAGCTGCTCCTATCAAAAGCCCCTTTTTCCCTGACACAAACCTGCACCATATAAACGCTGTTATCTTTCTAGTTGCCGAAACAGCAGAAAAGACCATCTTATCTACATTTAAAAGTTGCGATTCCTTTTTCCTGGTTTAACACATGAAAATTTAGCCGGTTAATACTTCACACCTCCAAGAACGTGCAAATCTGAAACAGCAAAATGAAACACACTATGGAAGAAACAGTGATGTTTCCAATTTTCTGCTTTACTGGAAAGGCAGAGAGACCCTCCCCAGCGTCTCAGCACCCTAGGCCTGCTCCTAAGCTCAGCCTTAGTTTGCCACCCCATAAGCATTGGTGGGAAATAGAGCTAAGGCGATGTGTCACCAGGCTCTTTTTACAAGCCCTGAGCGCTGTGTTGAAACGTGGATGTGGCACCTCGAAATAACAGCGCCGGAGAGCAGGTCCCAGCTTGTTGGCTCCTTTCAGCAGTGCCCTAAGTGAACGGCGCCTTCTGCAGCAATCAAGCGAAGCCGAGCAAAAAAAGAACTTTTCCTCAAAAACTTCCTTCTTTTAAAGAAGCAAATGTTTTCACGGAAATGTTCCCTGTTGCAAATACAGAATTAAACCTCCTGGAAAACGGTTTTCTTCCTCCTCTTCCCTATTTTCTATCCCTTCCTCTTCCTGCTTATTTTGTTTATTTCTTTAGTGATGAAAGAGGAGAACAAGGGGAAATGGCAAAAGCAGACTCGGACCCTATGCACTATGGCTTGCTTTGCTCTATATTCCAAGCAGAGGTTGCAAGAGTTTGAGCATGGACAAAGTCCTGGTCCCCAGCCACCCCAGCGAGGAGAAGCTGGGACCTCTCAGGAAAGCAGCTCCGGGTCCATTCTGCAGTGGGATCGGATGCCTCTGAAGGAAGAAAAAAAGCCAAACATACTAATGTGGAAGAGCCAGCTACTTAACTAGGCTGCAGAACCAGGTGTGCTGGCTCATGCCAACTCCCATCGCCAAAGGGGGAATGGGAACAGAACAGAGGCAGTGTTTTCTTTTAAATTTGGAAGTAAAAGGGGAAAAGTAATGGGGGATGGGGCAAAGATGACAAGAGAGGTGGGTGTAATCAGATTTCTTCCCTCTGCAAGTTGCAAATGAGCAATTATGGCTGAGAATATTTGAAATAAAGTTACTGGAGCATGTCACCAGTTGATCGACCTCTGTACAGATGTTATGTTGAATGAGGAACATGATTAGAGTCTTGGCTACATCAAGCCATTAGGGATCTAACACCATTTAGTGTAGATGTGAATTAATGGGGACAAGTATCCCAGAAACATTTTGGCATGTTCTGCCTTTCTCCTTGCAAGTTCTAGTAGATGCAATATTAAAGTTTCTATAGCTGCCCTATTCCACCTCAGAGACATGTGCCTGTCAGGGATGAGCAGAACTCATTGGAATGGTGAAACGCTACGTGTCCCCTGTGTTGTTGGGAAGTAAATGTACAGTTCTGGGCAGCTACTGTCAGAAAGCAGGAATACCTGTGAACCATGCTTTAAAAAGAAGTTAACAACAACTGGCAATTCAAATGATAGAGCTGGAGTCTCAAACAAGCGATGGAACAGGGATCAACCCCAAAGAAATCTCAACGTTTCCTCTTCCCTCCATTGCTCTGGAATGCAAAGACTTTCTTACAAGCTTTAAGTCTTAATTTTGCAATTAGCACTTCACAACAACAAGCTCCAGCACATGCCCATCTCCACAGGGACGGGAGCAGCTGAAGACGCGGACCGACGGACAAACGCACGTGCTGGTGTCGGCACCAAGACTGAGCCGCGCTCCCACGGACGGCCTGCAAACGCTCCCGGCCTCACCGCGGAGGAGAACGGAGCGGGGAAGACGACTCCCCAGGATCAAACGAGGGTTTTTTGGCTTCACTTCAGAAAGGTTACAAGATTGTTTTCCTTTTATGCATGTGGGAGAGCAAGCGCTGCAGAGGGAGAGGGTGCAGGAAAGCTGGTTACGCTGCAGGAACCATGCAAAATAAAAGTGAAACACCGTGTTACCCTGTGGTTCATTTTCCTGTGCTGGGAAATATTAAGAATGTATAGTCCGAGGGCTCTGTTTAATCCTTAATCCTATGTAGGCAGTAGCTTTATAAAGATTTTTTTCACATCTTATTTTCACATCTTTCACAATCATAAATAAACTTCGGAGGTGAACAGGGGGGGAAAAACCCTCAAGTAATTATTCTCCCGGACTGAATTTACGGTGGGCAATTTCAGGAGACGCGGCCCTGAGCTTTCCTCCGCTGTGTTTGATGTCTCAAACCTGCAGATCGAGTAAATAATTTGGTTCCATTTACTGGACAAATTTAGAGGTCAAAGCTGACAAAGCCTTCAAGACCACACAGGTTTCCTCCTCAGCCGCCGAACGGTGGAATGCGCCTTTCAGACCCCGCTGGGACGAGCCTCCATCCCCTGACATATTTCCATCAGCAGGGTTTGAGAGCTTGCGGCAGCAGTTTTATGATGCGTTGGCAGCTTTTTCCACCTAACGGGTACACGTTGAAAGCTTAAGGGAACTGATAGTTGAAAAGATTGGGTATTATGGGACAACACGACGCTCCTACCCAGCTATCCATGCCACAGCCAGTCCCATCGTATCGATCCTTGACAGTAGCAGCTGCAAACTTTAAAGGTATTTGTTTTAATTCCTAATTGTGGGTAGTCATGATGGCGCTGCTGCAAGTGAGCACAACTCAAAATTAAAGCAGCAAACCTCGTGACCTGTGTCATAACCAAAGCAGCCTGGATTTAGAATCTCCAGTTTACCCAGTGAACAAACAGGATTGGTGTGCAGCCCTTACATGGAAAACAGTGTCTAGAATGGTACTAAGTTGTTAGCACTACAAAAAGAAATAAAGAAGTGAAACTTTTTGTTGTTGTTGTTGTTTACTTGATTATATACACCCTGCTCCACTGGAACGATAAATTAATTGGAATATGTTGATTAGTGCAGATGCGATGATTTAAAAGACTCAGAAGTAATCTGCCTTCCGGAATCTTTTTGCTGAATGCAAAGTATGGGCACCTGGCTCCTGGTCTGCAGAGCTCTAGGGGGCTGAGGGTTCCATGGCATCTCCAGCGCCAGATGATTGAGCACCTTCCACCCCTGAACCGCAGGGAAAAAGGAGGGTAAAGAAAATAAAACGAGACTCGAGAGATTTACATAATGCATTGTACAATTCTAGAAGTCTCGCTATAAACTTTAGAGCTGGAATTAAAACCATGGCATCGAAGCCCTCTGACAGAGCATCCCTACGCTGCACAACGTCCTCCCCAAATTCTTCGCAAGGAGATGCTCCCATGGCAGGTTCTTGCCACCTGAATCACCAGTTTGCAGACTACATTACAGTCCCAACCTCCCAACGTGTCGCACACTCAAGAGCTACCGCGCAAACACATTTCCCATTTGCTTAGCGACTCTAGAAAAGCAAAATGAAATTTTAAAAAATGTTCAAAGTTGGGCAATTTGATTTGGCAAAAATCTGAAGTGTTTTCTTTCCAACTGGTCACTGGTGGTTTATAACAACGCTTTCAAGACGCGCCCTTTGAGCACAAACGCTCGCCGGGGAGCGGCAGAGCCGCCCGCTCAGCTCAGCTCAGCCTGTTTAGCGCGTTTTTCGCACCAGCGAGCGCTGCGGGGCGGGGCCTGGGGAGGCCCCGCGGAGCCCGCGGTTCGAGTCCCGGCAGGGCCGGCCCGGGCGCCCCCGCGCAGACCCGCGCAGCGCGGGGGGAGGAGCCGCCGCCGCCCCCTCCCCATCGGGATAAAGACCGGATAAAGACCGACCGCACCTGCGGAGCGCACCTGGGAAGGGCCCGGTCACACTGCTGCAACATTTCAACCTTCCCCCTGTGCTGGGTGTGTTTTTCAGGTTTTTTTTTTTTTCTTTTTGGGGGGGTGATTTTTTTTATTTTTTTTCTTTTAGCCTTTTTTTTTACCTCTCCTCCCCTTGCAAACTCCCCCCGCAGGACGGGACATGCCAAAGCTTAGTGCCACGCAAATAAAGGACCGGCCGTTTTCTCCTGTTTCACCTCCTCTGGGATTCTGTTCAAAAGAAGGATGAGAAGGAAGAAAAGAAACAGTCCCTGAATTTATTTATTTACCAGCTGTTTTAATTTCTTGTCTCCTTAGTATTTTTTTTTACTATTATTTTGGTTTAAAGTTAAGTAAAGCAGGTACAAGCCGGGATTGGTACCTAGTTAACCCAGCCAGGTGAGTGAACAGCACGACCACGTGCCCTTCTATATTGTATCAAACTGTTGTGAAGTGGGGGAGCGTCGTGGGGACTCACTTGGCGCAGAGGTGGTTGCTCTGGAAGATGCAGGAGGCTGTAACCAGGTGCATTAATACTCTTGGTACAGCAGAAGCGCTGCTTCTTCCATAGGAACATCAACCGCCCTTTGCTGATGGGAAACTGAGGCCAGGAAACAGCTTTTAGAAAGAAAGATGCAAACATCTTAAACATTTCCTATGGGTATTGTAAGTCACAAGTAACAGCGAGGGCATTCAACGCAGCGATTGATGATACATGGAGAGATTCCCTGACAAAATATCCTAAACTGGTAAGAGTTGTAGTTATTCCTGGCCTTTAAGAACAATGTAATTCTATAAGAATCCGTGGAGTTGCTCTGGATTTACGTTAGTGCAATGAAAACCACCACTGATAAGAATTTAGCTTCATTTCAGTTGATTCTTCTCCTGATTTTTTCAATGCAAGTCACTTGAAAAGTATTTTCTTACCTATCCAGAGATACCATAAAAAAGTTATATATTTAAGAAAGCAGTTGTATGTTATTTTTTCTTATAGACAAAGCTTTAACTTGCTTCAGCTTGACAAGTTTGCCGAGTACTCTGAAGTCCAAAAGTCCCGTATTGCGATGTGGTGTTACAGATGCTGAAATAAGGGCCAGGTGAGCTCAATCTGGAGAGGCAGAGCTGATCCAGGGCATCGGAGGAGCCAGGGGGCCTCAGGTTGCTTTTCCCCCCCTTTCTGTGGATGTCTCGGTTGTGCTGCCTGTTGAGTACCAGCAACAGACTCCAAAGGCCTCCTCGCTCAATTTTAAACCACAGAATCATGAGCTTTTTAAGCGACTTCAGCTACTGCTGTAAAAATCGGGTTCCTCTCCAAGAGCAACGCACAGTGGGAAAGCCGACCACAAATTTAGCTTATTGCTACGTTATAAACTCGCTCGAAATCAAGAGAAATGCAAAGCTGTTTTCCCTTTGAAAAGCTCTAGCGGCCAATTCGAAGCAAAGGCTCTGGAAAAGCACGGGGGTAACACAGGAGTGAAGCAGAAAAATGGAAACCCCTGAGCGAGCAGCAGAAGGTGCTTTGAGTAGGAACATTAGGAAAGGCCCAGGCAAAGGTCATTTTCAGACATAACACCTGGATCAGGTAGGGGCTGCAGAAAAGTATCGACCTCTGGAAGTCAGGCTTGGTGTCAGATCTGAGCTTTGCAAAGCAAGTTGGTTTGGTTTTGTTGTGTCTTTTTACCCTTAATTTTAAATACAAGCTTATTATTATATACTTTTCCAACCAGGATTATGAGCGCATTTGTGAGCACGTAAGGCTCTGTACTGAAAGTTTCAAGGGCTTGCAACCACCAGGCCTAATGCAAAGTGCGTTTAATGTAACAAATGCAATGAGTGCATCTGTCTTTATCTCTTAGTTCCCCTACAGACAAAGGAATCCAGAAGCATTTGCTCCCTTTAAAGTTCAGGGCAGTCCAGTATGATTTTATCCGACCTTTAGTTAAAGGTTTGCCGCTTGTGAGGATGCGGCAGCTGCTCAGGTGGATGCAAATACTGCAGCCCGACTCTCCCCAGGGAGAGGCAAAAAGCAAGGGGTATCTCATTAAAAGATTGGAAAAAAAAAACCAACCCACCCATTCAGGTAGCCTTTGATTTACTTTAAATTTGTTGTTCAAGATTGAGGGTGGTGGGTCCCTGGAGCTTGCATTTCTAGTTTTTTTTTTTTATTTCCATTGTTTTAATGTAAGATTTGGTTGATAAGCACCTTGAGTTAATAACCCGAGCTGTTCCTGGAGGAAGCTCAGGCCAGCCCTGCAGCTGGTTTTACCTCCCGGGCAAACCGGCTTTGTGAACTCCGGCACGCAGTGGTTTATCGCCGGGAGCTGCACACCAGGCACTGCTGCTGCTAAAGCCCGTTGTAACTTGCCTGATAAAAGGCATTTCAAATAAGCCAGGATTGCGCGGAGGAATTTGGGCTGATGGGTTCCTGCCTAGGCCACCCTTTCTCAGGGCTTACCCAAAAGCTTTTAACATGTCTTGACAAAACCAAGGGAGCGGCTTCGATGCAGCAACAGACAGCAGGTTTATATTGAAAAGGAAAAGCGAGTGAGAAACACCCCAAGCTATTTGTTCAGTTAAATCCTCTACCAGCACCTCCACAGCCCCCATTGTGGGCTGGCTTATTTTTTTCCCCAGGTACAAGTAGGCATTTCAGTTCATCTTTAAGACAAGTTTTTGCACCTAACCCATCTTTCCCCAAGCTGCAAAGTACAAGCAAATGCAAAGTTGAAATCTTAAGTTACCCAAGTGCATGGCAGAGTTGCCAAAAGATGTTGCTCCTCAGAACCAGACCCTGCAATTCCCTCCTCACTTGGAAAGTCCCAGGTTTCCCAGGCATAGAGGAGGCAGGAACTGTGACCTGGGTCCCTTCATATGGCTTCATGTCCCTGCGAGGCAAAGTCACCCATATTGGAACCAATATTTGCCATTCCTTGCTGCCCTATGGTGAACTTGCACTCACACTATTTGTCTATTCCAGGGTATTTTACTGTTTTCAATTCTTTAGATGAGAGCCAACAATGCAATGCTAAGTCTATCCATTATATTCAGTGTTAATTTAACACGTAAAAATGGGACATCTCTAAAAAGAGTAAAATATTTCCATTTATTATCAAATTCCTCTGCAAGAATCTCAGAAACATCTTTACCGCATAGATGCAGGGCTGGGTTGTGCTGGTTTGGGGGAGGAGGAAATATTTCTAACAAGTTATTTTTGTCTCTTTCACAGATCAGAAGCTCTTTGGAAGAGGCTGCACATCTTTTAAAGAGTTCGAACGGCACTTGGCTCAACTATTCAAACCTTCATAGTCCCTCAGGGCAATCCCATAATAGACATAACGCATTTCACAGCTGAAATAAGGTGCGTGCACGAGCAGTGGCGACGCCACATTGGGACACGCGATGTGTTCCTTGCTCTGCCCGTGCAGACTCCAATTCCCATATCATGACCAAACTAAGATGATTTCTCCCCTCTCAGGCTAAAGGGAAGTAGGAGCTCAACACATTCTCATTATTGCCAAAGGTATTTAAAAAGAACCGGTACACAGATTAAAATTGCCTGCTGGCATCGTTTGGATTTTGCAAATTCAGGGCTTTAAGGCCAGCTTTAAGGAGCTTTGGCGATTATCTTGTTGGAGCTCCCTTGTAAAAGCCATAAAAGCTCAAACCCTTGGGCGTTTAATTTGGAGAAGCTCCTGGGAATTTAAGACCTTTGCAGGTGGAGATTTGCCATTTCCTTTGGTAAGTTGTTCCCACAGTTAACACTACAAAGCAGACCTGGCTGCTTTGTTCCAGGCTAAAATTAAACAGAATGAAAAACAGGGATATGGGGGGCGGGGAAATAAAGTTTCAGTCCGTAGCATCCCCATAAGAACTGACCAGAGTTTCACGCCTCCTATGTATGATTCAAACATCACGGGTGTACCAGCTCTGCCTCCCCAAAAGGTAAGTTAACACGCAATAAATTCACCTGCGTTCTCAGAGTGAAATCAGGACGATCCATGGGTTCTGTTGTCCTTCATTCCACCGGAGTCTGTCTCATACCTAAACCAGATTTCAGTGGAGTGAAGCACAAGAGACATGGAGATGAATCAGCAAGGAGAGGAGCCGCTCCCCGCGTGCGGGGAAGGGAAACCGCGTGGAAATTCGGATACACCGGGCACCCAAACACCGACCAAGCGCGCTGGGAGGCGGAGAGGAGTTGTACACCGAGCATTTGAATAACCTGAATATTTCTGGAAAGTCTCCAGTAAGAACCTGTTTTGAGAATGTACTTGCTTTCTGCATAACGTGTAAAGATTAAAAAGAAAATCTAGTAAGAACACAAGCTGCTTTCTGGAAGGCTTAAATACCTTATTAGCAACAAATTAAACCCTAATGTGGATAAATTAGATGGGTAACCTCACTGCTTTCAGTCATCTTCCCTCTAGGATGGTAAATCCAGTAAAGAAACCAGAATGTAGCCTTGCTTTGCGGCACAGGCTCCGCACCACGGTCCCTCGAGCATCTTTCTCTACAGAATCACACCAGCAACGCCCGTTTGCCTCCAGCTCTCCTGCCACGTTGCCTTCAGAACCTGGCAAGAATCCATTACAATTTTAAACCCATTTATTTGGCAATAAAATGAAGGTAAATAAGATTTAAGTTAAGGGAGAATTTAGATTTTTCAGGCTGAGCACGAGATAGATCTTTGAAGGTGTCAGTGTAAATTCCTTGAAGGTTAATGCACTTAAACATATTTGATGCATAAAAGTGTCACATCTAACACTAATCATTCACCAATTGTAATTGCCTTTTGCGAAGTCCTCACCTCCCTGAGACAAATGCCAAAAAAAATGAGGTCTGGCAAATTTAAAACAAAAAAACAAATAATGTCCTCCTACCATCAGGACCTGTTGTTTGCTTTGATTGATTTAGTACCAGATTTCAAGAATTTATGGTCCCGTATTGTTTCTCAGCTGCTAATCCTTCTTTCCCCCTACCCCTTGTATTTGATGGATTTTAAAAGCATTCAAAAACTGCTTGCTCATGGCTTTTCTTGCAAACATGGACCGGTGAAGGGTTTGCTCCCTGGGAAGCCCAGAGCAGCTCCCACGTACAGCGGTGCTGAGCAATTCCAGTCCACGGTGCAAGTTCTCAAAGCTCCTGACATTCATTTCCAGGCTTATTCTGAAGGCTAACACACACCCCACATTGGATATCTTACCCAAACTCATTTCCTTGCTTATTAAGGTTACGCTCTATTTCAAATCAAGTCATTACCGTAACAGGAACCAGAATCCAGCTGCTTCAGTTTTCTATACTTCCTTATCCATGTAGTCCTGCATCTCTGTAGGCATCCTGAAATCCATCACAACCAAAAGGAGCTGTTGATATATTTTCCTGAAGTATTTTTCTTCAGAACACCCCAGAACAATTAATGGGCCATTCCTCAAAGTTCTGGTGGCGATTAATGGTGGAGGGTAACAAGAACACCGGCAACAAATTGGGGGTTTTTCCCCTCGATATCTTTTTACAGAGCCAAAATAAATTAAAGCGCAAGAGGGTGAGTATCATATATCAACCATAAGCAGACGAAAAATGCACAAGTTTAGCTATTTATCAATTAAGGCAATAAAACGCAGGTACCTACCTTCCCACTGCCTGGGCAGGACCCTGTGCAGGGAAAGTTGAACCTCGATGCTGCACTTGTTGCCTCCTCACCCTTCCCAGGGATAAAAAGCCTTAATTTGTAGGGCACTGCGAGCAATATGGACAAAGACAGAAATATAGTTGAGTATTAATGACGTGCCAGGGAATATTTACAGCACTATGAGTAATGTATTACTTAGCGATTTTTTTTGTCCATATGAAGGATATTTTGGCTAACAGCTTTCCATACATTAAAGCAATGAATATAATGAGACAGCAGACAAACTGCCAGAGACAGGCATTGCTATGGACAAGTCTCTGTCAATACACTACGCACTTAGCAAAACTCCCTCCCCAGATGACAGGTGCTATGTAAATGCAAGCTTGTTATCAAAGAAAATCAAAGAAATGAGGCTTGTTGCTCATATTGATGTAGCACCAGAGACAAGAAAAACCCTCAAGTTACTCTTTGGAATAATATGTGCAGTCTGAATACTGAATGTTTCCAGATCTTGAAGATGGTATAGACCTGGCAATTCAGACGAGAAAAAACTTACTTTCACAGAATCCCAGAATGTCAGGGTTGGAAGGGCCCTGGAAAGCTCATCCAGTGCAATCCCCCCATGGAGCAGGAACACCCAGCTGAGGTTCCACAGGAAGGGGTCCAGGCGGGTTTGAATGTCTGCAGAGAAGGAGACTCCACAACCTCCCTGGGCAGCCTGGGCCAGGCTCTGCCACCCTCACCAGGAACAAGTTGCTTCTCAAATTTAAGTGGAACCTCCTGTGTTCCAGTTTGCACCCATTGCCCCTTGTCCTGTCACTGGTTGTCACCCAGAAGAGCCTGGCTCCATCCTCCTGACACTGCCCCTTTCCATATTGATCCCCATGAATGAGTCCCCCCTCAGTCTCCTCTTCCCCAGCTCCAGAGCCCCAGCTCCCTCAGCCTTTCCTCACACGGGAGATGCTCCACTCCCTTCAGCATCTTGGTGGCTGCGCTGGACTCTCTCCAGCAGTTCCCTGTCCTTCTGGAACTGAGGGGCCACAACTGGACACAATATTCCAGGTGTAGCTTTCACTGGAAAGAGCACATCAGCAACAACAGGAACAGCAGCTTTGACTTCAAACACGGCGTCTCTTTGACTCCCACCACAAAGAGCCACAAGCCACCAACAAGCACTTTGAAGCCGGTGACTTTTCACCAGGCCCTTTGCAGAAAGGGTTTGGCACAGAACCCAGGACATGATCCCCTGCACACGTACGTTATTTGCTGCATTGAGCTGCATTAAAAAATCTTCAAGTATGGTATAGGCTATAAAGCTGTTTCAAATGGCCACCCCAAGCGGGCGGTGTGTTCGCTCAGGATGCATTTGCTGGGCAGCACAAAAGCAGCAAGTGCACAACCACTCCAGCTTCCCTGCCAAAAACTAAGGCTGGCATGAGCTGAATTTTACCTGAAATAGCACGAAACCAAGTGCTATAGCTTATACCAGCAAAATCTCTGTCCTTTTGGATCCTTTCCCACAGGGAGGACATTGAGAGATAATACCATTGAGCTGGATGCTCAGGGAGACAGACGGAAAAGCTAAAAGTTTTTGACCTTTTTAAGAGTTAACATTTCAGTGTTGTGTCTAAATTGCTTACCTAAAGTCAGCTTTTATTCAGTAGAGAGCGAGGGCTCAAATATCCTCTCAATACAAACCTTCCAGCCCCTTCTTTGAGTTGCTCCAAATAAACGCTGCCTTGTGTTAACTTTGCAGAGCCCTAAAGCACAGAGCAGGCCTGGCTAAGAGGCCTTTTAGAAACCCTCTGCAAATGTAGATTTGATTGACTGACTGATTGAACTTAATTGCAGACATTCTCTTAATTGTACACTTAATTACTGACACTGTGTCAAAAGATTTGTGATGCAGCACCTGTGGGACAACCTTGTAAGTGCCAGTCAAAGCCAGCTGCACCAGACACCAGGGAGGTGCTGGGTATTGCTGCAGCTTGGAAGGGGAAAGCAAATCATAATATTTTAATAATATACAATTAGGGTTTCACCCACCCTCAAACACGGCGCGCACGCATACACACAATCACAAATCTCTTCGCAGGGAGGGCATCTGATACATCGGGAACAGAAAAGAGACAAAGGGTGATAATTATGGGACCATGTGATGGTTCCACCCTTTTGTGGTCTCTCCCAGCATCTCCAGCCTTGGGAGCTGCAGGGGAGGGCAGGATGCCATCGGCTTTGGCAGGAGCGATACAGCTGCCGGCCACTCTCAATTTAGCAAACGCCAGATTCCGCATGTTAAAATCGTAACCAGAAATAAAACCCACGATATTTGTTCAAAGGTTAAAACTCTGAATATTCTCAGCAGTGATTTTTGGGTCACCGCAGGTCTTTCTGAAAATAGAAAGATAACAGCATTCGTTCTGTTTGTAATAAGAAGCACCCGCAGAACTTTGTTATTATGGGTCCTATACGTCTCAATTCAAATTGGTATTTTAGCAAACGCAAAACTTAAACCCGTGCTACGACAAATTATATGTATAGCACGTATGATGCACAAATAAGCAGATGCTAATCTGGATGCATGCATTTTTTCCTCACAATATTTTTTTAACCAATAAAGTCACATTTACAACATGTTGTTATTAACTAGATGTGCTAGCCAATGCAGATGAGTGGCTGCAGGGCATCAGAGATGCTTCCACTACTGCTGCACGCAAGTGATTGAGGAAAATCAGAGTATCATCGGTGCATTTATCCTCATTACATTCCCAAGCGGCAGCTCTATTAAAACTGCCGAGGATCTGAGCACAGAGACTGAGCAACCTAAAATTCTCAGCTCAGGTCACCTGTGGCATCTGTGGTGGAACCGGAGCCAAGTCTGGGCTAGTGACCAAAGGGGGAGGATGGAAGATCACAAGTCACCGGGTCTCCTGCTGAAGCATCGCTTAGTCTCAAAAAGTCATAGAAACTGGCACAAGCTAAGTCTGAAAACATTGTGGACATGAAGGCCTGGTTAGCAAAGGGAACACATCCTCCAGAAAACAGCAGCTGCGGATTTTAAGCGTCTCTAAAAAGGGGTCTGTACGATATGTAGCGTATCACGGAGACCCTGTAAGTAACAGCCAGCTCAGGTGGTGATGCAGTCCTCTAAAAAACCCCCCAAAACAGCACACCAAAACTGTACAGACAAATTAGAGTTGGTTTACACCCACGTAAATGCAATTTGTTCAAAACACCTGGAGCCTCATTAATTTACCTGTGACATGTTGCTACACTTAATTGCCTTTGACAATTAGTAACATTTCAACACCTCCTTTAATGGCCCAATTATGAGAACACTTGTCTTCCACACAGTAGATAGAAGAAAATAGATGGGTGAACCTCAAATGTGAAGCTCCTCCACTGCTATTTTAACAAAGTGCTTAAGAAAACAAACCCTGAAGATGCCATTCCGGTTTTGTTTGGCTCACACCAGCTGCATTTGCTCCGCTCTCTGGTCGTGTCCCTCCAGTGACAGCGACCGCTCCGAGAAATTAATCACAGAGAAAAGCGCCGAGTATTCACCTCCCTTCATTCCTCGCGCTTCATGTTCTATCGATTACTCCTGTATGCTAAACAAAGTGCATCCTTCGTAAAATAAATCCCGTTTCCAAACTGGGAGAGGCCAGATGGGCGCAGGAACACAAAACCTCCTCTTCCGACTACACAAGCTCCTACCTAACGGAAATCTTTGTTAGACCAAAACTTGGCAGAATTGCTTTGATGCTGCAGTCCGGTCTCTCAGAAATCAGCCGGTAACTTCAGACGCTGCTTCAGGCTGGGCACAAATGCTGGATTTGACAACTGCTTTGAGTGGAAGAGGCTGAGGGAACCTTGACACTGCTTGTCAGTTTGGAAAATAGAAGATAAATTGCTGTTAGTAAATACTGTAGAACTCAGATGCAAAAGGAGAGCGTGAGAGGGAGCTGGACAGTCCAGTCCCACACATGCTGCTTAAGTGCAAGTTCATTAGTGGGCCCATCCTGCTCCAACAGCCAGAGCAAACACGCGCAATGCATACGGAAGACCAGGTTTTGCTCACATTTTCGCATCTGCAACATGCGTTAGGATTTTCTGTGCTTTTCCTCCCACTCCTCGCACCTTTTCCAATTCAATTCTCTCCCCATGGACTCTCAGCCGAGCAGCAGGATCATCCTCAAACTCCTGCAACGCTGATGTCAACCCTCACTTTCCTTTCAAACCTCTGCTCAACCCCACATTTCCTCTCAGCTTGGTACCCATGTTTCTCCTCCTCTAGATTTATTGTTTTGTGAAGTATCTTGAGCTTCAGAAGTTCAAATTCTCACCGACACCAATCACTGTAACCCCATTGCTACAGTCAAGCAGGTGTAACACGCCTGTAAGACGTCACAAAGGTGTCACTAAAGCTTCCCAGCCAGATCCTGCAGCCATCGCGTGCTCTTGCATCACCAGCATAACAACTGTTGTTCATCTGTGTTTCCTTTGTAGCAGCAGCTCTTAAATTACCTGGGTCAGGACATGATCTGGATGCTGACAGGGACCTGCCCACCAGTTCGTTCCTCACTCCCATTCCATCCTTTTGATGCATTTTTAGCTGCAAGCAAAGCCATTCACCATCCAAAAACGGGAGGGTGCAACCACAACGACCCATCTCCACCTTTTCTGGTTATTTTCTCTGCTGGATATTTTCTTGACAAGGGTACTAATGCCGGGACAGCAGCTCATTTTGCTCTCACCGCAGGGCAATGTCTCTGGGAAGGAGTCGTCTCCATGTGCTTTCTCTCACTGGAGCTGTGCAAAACATGAGCAAGTCAGAAGAAAACTCATTAACCACAAAATGAGCCCAAACTGCCTTCTCCAAAAGAGCCAGTGCAGCCTTAACGTTGTATAGCATTTATGAATAAAACAATGTTTTATTAAACTACTATTACATTTTGATTGAACAGCATTTGGACTATATAGAAGCAGACATATTCCTGAAAGTAATTGGTTTTCCACATCTGCTTCCCTTTCTAATTGGACTAATTACTTCAGTGTAGGATCATGTTCACTACTCTCCAGAAAGCAAGAAACCTTGATTTACAGTGAGAAGAGCAGCAATTAGAGAGAATTAATTCATACGGCAACATCTAAATAAATCATATTACAAGAAGACAGCAATGTAATTATTGTGACTGGTGATTCCCTTGTGGAGAAACATCATCCTTAAGCCTAAATCAAGCGGCTCCGTTCTCCAAGGAATCCACCACAGCTCCTCCAATTTCACAGAGCATGTTCTACCAATTTTATTTTTAAGACCTAATTGAGGTGCACTGTCAAAAACAATAGGGTCTAACTCCTCAGGCAGCTGAGAAAAACAACCAAATCCTTGACAACTCTGTGTTTGCCCCCTGAATCAAAGGTGTTCAACAGCGATGGGTAACACATGCCAGCAGCAGGTCACAATCAAAGCTACGTGAATTTCATGGGTGCAATACCCTCCATAATAAGCCAGGCTTTTTTAGTCTCCAGGCCCAACCTGCCCCATCCAGACCCAAAGGTTTAGCAAGGAGAACTTGCTGAGCTACAAGGCTTCAGAAGATGATCCTGCTCCTTACATTGATGGTTTACCTTTCTACTCATACATTAGAGATACACTAATAGAGAACAGACCCCTCTCTGGTGCCCTAGCAAGCGGCGAAAGCCATTTCATCAAGGCCGAGCTCCCTCCATCTGCTTGTTATTAGTTCTGTCCTTAATGTCATTCCCATCAAGTCACTGAGAAGTCTGGTGTTCTCACAAATGTCTCCCACTAAGAAAAACGCCACTTTCTCATATACTTCCAGAAAATATCCACAATGCCTTTTTTTTTTGTGAAAAAGAGGTCATTTCCACATAGAAACCAAGAGCTCCATGGCCTAGAGTCTGTCACACCAAGATGTGTGGGCATGGAGGCAGAAGAACCCAGGACTCCACCTCTGTTAATTATTATTAATAGTTCTCTTAATACAGCTGTTGTGAGTCTCTGTAGGATCCACCCTCTGAATTAGCAGTGGGTATTCTCCATTTCGGAGAGAATTGCTCCTTTTGCCCGTTAGGTAGTCACATTGTCTTACACTGTCATGACATGCATAAGCATGACAAGAATTAGCATAATATGATGTTATACTTTATGTCCACAACTTGACACTTCATAAATCCCTAGCAACAGAAAGCCAAGTTTCACATCCAAACAATTACCCTCTTTTAGCAAATGCTTGATCCATTAGGAATTAGGGTGACAAATTGCCAGCTCAGACAGGTGGAAACATATCCATCTCGATTTGCCATGGCAGATAAATACAACCATCAGTTATAGCACCTGCTTGCTGCAAGAGGCTTCATGATTTGGAGGGCAAGGTGTTTAACACCAAGCCTGGAAAAAAGCAAAGCTTGTAGCTTGGTGGTTTTAATAATATACATTTAGAACCTTCACCTCTTTCCGTTATTATTTACTGCTGACAAAGACCACAGGAACCACATGCACCTTAAAAAAAAATATACAAAAATAAATACATTCAAGTATCACAACAACGTAAGAACTATTCCGGAGGTAGGTGGAACAGCTAATAATTCACAGCCATTATTCTTTTATCATTGTTCAGCTGAAGGTTGAGAAGATTTTAAAACTGCAATTATCAACAACAGATTTGCATCGAAATGAGTTTCTCTGCTGCATTTCTCACTCCTCTCCCCTCCTCCTCCAAAACAGAGAGGTGGAAGCAATAAAGAAGCAACATCTTTGATTAAACAGAAAACAGGGTGGTTTTTTTTTCCAATAAATATCCTTGCAATCAGATATACCAAAAAAAGGAAAAATAGTAGAGCCTATCGGTTTTGAACACTCTTAAAACCCAAACTAATTATGACATTTTCTTTGTGCCAGGTTGGTCAAGTAAGAAAAGAGGAGAAACTTTCCCTCTCCACCACTATTTTCACCATAGTGACCTTTCTTTATATCTTTTTACTCCTTTTGGCCATTTTCCACTAAAGGTATCACAGGAGAGATCCCACCCGCTTTGGGTTTGTTTTTCTTTTCTGGTGCTTTCTTCCACCAGTCTCCTAATAACCATGGATTAATGAACAATTACAAGGCTTCATTCTTACCGCCATGTAATTCCAAGAAAGGAAGAGCATCTTTCTGGAACATCGTGCTTGAAAAACAAAGGAGAGCTTTGACTGTCAAGTCACTGATGTTCCCTCTTCACTTAAAAGCTTTCTAATTTACTTACAAATTATAGTGTTTTTAATGCAAATTGAGCACTAGAGAACATTCTTTCCTTCCCCCAGATTAGCGTGAACCAAATTGACCAAGAAAGCCAAACATGGAATCTGGACGCAATGAATATTTAAAATAATGAGCCTGTTTAATTATTCTGATTGGTGAAGTATGAGGTTATTAAACGCCTCTGAACTGATGACAGGGTTTGAGCATATGGTTTTGCTTTCTGAACACAGACAAAATGTTTTCTGATATTCTGTGTTCCAGTATCCTTTGTTGAATTAACTATGGGGATGAAATACAGCTCCACATGCTCAGGGACCTTTGAGAAATCTCTGTTGCTTCAGAAGCAAATACCACGATCTGGAAGGCAGAGACACTCGAGGAAACGACAATCGATGCATTTCTGCACAAGTTACCTGGTTCATTGCAGCTACTGAGGAAAAAACAAAGTTCATTCCATTCCATTTTTGCTCCAACATGCAACCGAGTTTATAAATTGATAAATTTTCACTTGCATGTGCAGGAAAATCCTAGACCAGAGAGATTTAGTTACTAAGATGGACCGTATTGAACCCGACAAGGAACAGACCAAGTCCTCTGTATTTCCTATTAAGTATTGTGGTAAACATTACGCACCTTTTTTCCTTTCAACACTGCAAACCCTTTTCAGCCATCAGGCCTTTGAGTGCCCATGAGTTCAACCAGCCCGTTGTGCCCCCTGTGTGGAAAAGCAATTACACGGCCCTTTCTTCCCAAGATCCTGCATCAAATCACCACGGAAAGCACACTCTGCAACAGCAAGACATCAACAGGGAAGAGATGACATGCCCAGAGTCCCCAAACAAGCAGACAGCGAACTTATTTCCTTCCTTTAACATCAGGGTAAGATTTTCCCTGCTCTGCTATTACAGCATCCACCTGTACAACTCAGCTAAGATGCTACCAGGTTGTTCTTGCTCCTTCCTCACTGCACACAGCAGTTCAGACCTTCCCATTCTGTTCTGTTCTCAATTTTACAGCCCTTTGGGTTGGCGCTCTCTGCTTCCCAACAGTCACCCATACAGGAGACCTAACTACTCTGAAATAAGCAGCACACTTTGCACAGAACCCAGCTTAAGCTTGAGACCCACTCGCTTTCTCTGTTATTATATCTCTGCCACCACTTTGGTGTTTAAGTGACCTGGTCTTGCAAGGCCCATCAAGAGGTTACGTGGGTGAAACCAGCTCATTCACACCTCCTGATTCCCAATGCCATCTGCTCCTCCCTGAACTTATTTTTGGCTTTAACAAGACATTCTGGAGCTTCTGGAGACTGAAGGGCAAAGAGGTGAATGAGCACATCTGGTCCCCACCTCCTGGCTGGGTATCTTGTACTTTTAAACATCCCTGATATCTGATGGCTCTGAGCACAGCATGGCTGCCTCTGCCCTTTGGGGTGCACTGACCAAGGTCAGAACCCGATGGAGAAATTTGCTGGTTTTGGGCTTTTTAGCACAGATTCCCATTCTAGCTCCCTGCATTTCAGCTCAGTCAGTGTGCACCTGATTCCCACCTGCCACCCCATCTCCTGCACGGCACCAACTGCTGCTGCTCCCCCAAGGAGAAAGCTGGAAGCAATAAAACACAAACCGCTGTGATAATTATCGTGTTGACATCCTTCCTCGAGCTGCAGTGAAGGAGCAGTTGGGGATTCATCTGAATTAAACTCCCCCTTCCTCTTCCATTTCCTCTTGGCTTCCTGCACTCTAATACAATTATGTACCACGTGAAGAACATTTTAACCCCAGCTCAAAACAAGTGCCCTGAAATGGTGCGTGGGAAGACGAGCGAGGATGGAGATCGGAAGGACCAGACTGGAAACCATTTCAGCCACTGAGCAGATTTCTGTGCTATTTTGCCAAGGTTTTGTTGTTGTTGTGGGGCTGGTAGCACCACGATGCTCCTCAAGCGGCCACAGGCACCTCAAGCCGGGTCTAACGTACCCCACACACCACAAACCGCATCCTTGGGCAGCTCCCACCACCACGAGCAGCCACTGGAAAATTTCCCCTCAGGAAAAAACAATATATATTTGAGCTTCTACCTACATGAGCTACTGAACAGAAAAAAAACCCTACACACAAAACCCACAAAAGCCAACTAAGCAAACAAAAAGGAGATAAAAGCAGTTTGCTTTAAGGCAGCAGCTTTTCTGAAAGCCCACAGTAAATCTTTAAGATTATCAATAATGAACACATTCAATGTCTTTTTTCGTCTTCTTTTAAATCACTTCTTCCAGGGGAAAGAAATCAGTCCAGGGGGGGTTGTTGGTGTGCGAGCTGCATTTATTATCAAGGGATTGAGATTGCTAGAGATGGAGAAATGTAAAATGAGCCTTGATAAGGCTTGGGGAAAAAAAAAAGGCACAGATACTTTATGGTCCTTCTGCCACCTATTTGTCACAGCACCCCAGTAATGAGCACTGGAATTCATCTCTCTAATGACACTCACGGTGGTAGATGTTTTCCCAAATTTAGTCAAGTGACAATACAAAGTCTTTAATATGCAAAGGAGTCCTTTGTGCAACTCACCATAAAACTCTGGCGTCATGTCATGCTCTACAGAAAACTCAGGAGAAACAAATTGCAATAATCACAGGAGTGAACAAGTTGGAAGGAACGTGTCACAGCAATGGCGAAGTCTTTTTGTTGATTTTTGTGTATAGGTAGACATATTACACAAAACTAAGTGTAGTTCCGCAAAGTCCTTACAACCCACAATAATTCGGCCTCATGGAGACCACATACATGTCACACACCCCAGCGGCAATAAACACAGTTGTCACTTGGTCACTGCCCTGCCTCTCACCTGCCTCAAACACAAGTGCTGTGCCTGAAGCTCCATCTTCCATTCCTGTCACATTAATATTTTCCTCGGCTACCGAGGCCGTACGGAAGCCTCCGGTTACGCTCTTTGCATATGTCAGATATTAGCACATTTAGAAACCAAGAGGACTCCTTTGCAGGACCGTTTCCAAGCCACAGCAGAAGCAACGCTGCCAACCCTTACGCTACAGAAAGCACAGGCTGGGCCTTGAAATCACGACTTGGGCTTTGCAATCGCGGCATTAAAAGAACAAATAAATTGGACATTTAGGGATTGGAAGGGACCTCAAAAGATCTTCTAGTCCAATCCCCCTGCCAGAGCAGGAACGCTTAGATGAGGTTTTGTTTAAGCTGCTGCCTATTCTCACATTTTCTCAGCCCTCTGCATACCAGTGAGAAAGAATCATTTTGGTTGGAAGAAACCCTCAAGATGGAGTTCAATCATAACCTAAATCCAGCACTAACCCACATCCCTAAAAACCTCATCTCCACCTACAACACAGGTGGAGCTGCTTGGTGGGCAAGGGTCCGCATCAGCGTCCTATTTGTTTGTGATTTCCCCAGAGCACCTTTTAACCCATTAAAATTTACAAACAACTTGATTTCTTATTAACACAGTTTCTTAATTGCTTCCATGGGAAAAAAAAGAGAGTCAAGTTATTTGCATCTTCTTTCTTAGGGCTCCAGAGTTTTAGTGCAGCCATTTAAGGATAAGCTTTTTAAATTAAGCAAAACAGTGCCGGTGCAGTCCAGGCCTGGGTGCACACGGAGCCGTCCCTCCTCCAGGTTTATTAAATGCCCACACACCCCACAAGGACATTTTGAACCTCTGAGGCTCATAAATTTGCTTCTTGGGCACGTTCTTGGCTAACAGATTATTGGCAGGTTCTGTCGAGCCACATTTCTTGTCCCCCGCCTTTGCCAAAAGCTTCACCCAAGGCCAGCGCAGGGCACAGCCATCTCTCATTTCAGAGACCTCCTTCTCTAGAATTTAACACCCAGCAGAAACATCTCAGGAGGTCGCCTGCTTTGTCTGTAACTAGAAAAAAACCCCACTGTGTTCACAAAAATCCAGTGCTCATCAAGTCTATCAGAGAGCCTATAGGCAAATACATTCTTATTCCAGCCGAGTCCCTCATCATTTTAATGCATTAATCAAATCTCTGGTTCAGGACTGAAGCCCCTGCGTTCATCATCAAGTCGAGATGAACCTGTTATTTAGGTGCCAAAAATTACTCGTTAAATACAATCAAGCGTTACTTTTCGGAGGTCTTTATAAGTGTTTTCAGTGCTAAGAGCCGACAGATCCCCCTTGGGCCCGGCCCTCTCTGGTGCCACCTCAGCTCAACTAAAACTGGGCTTTTCCTCACCCATCTTTATCCTAATGGGGAGTGTGGAGGGGGTGATCTGAGAGAACAAAAACCCCATGCTGTTAAAAATACTTCCCCGTGAAGCTTCTGATGATTGTCAGAGGCCAAGACACGCGTCGCATTTTTTTCATGTAGCATTTCTACTTAATAAATACTCCAGCAGGGGTTTTGGATTTGCCAGCTGTCTGTGGGAACAGATTTAAAGGAAATACCTACATCTGAAATGGAAATCCCCAACTCCTCCCACGCATTTGCAAAGGAGACCAAGCACTGCTCGAGCTGGTAAACTGCACGCAGTCTTGCACTCAAAAACTTACAGCGAATAGCACCTAATTTGCCATAAGCCGATACATTTTGCAAATGCACCTAACATATAGAGACTAAAATATAAATCCCAGTGTTATATTGAAACTGGGTATCACCCAAAAGTCAGCAATCTATTTCTTTGCTTTACCACTGGGAGATACAAAGGGATCCTTTTAGTTAGTACTAATTATTGTTTGGTCTCTCATTAATAGCAACTGCACACACTTTGGTAGATGGGTTGTGAAGAAGCTTTGTTTCATTTTCTTGCTGATTCCATGACTAGTTGCCAAACTTTTTTAATTACTGATAATTAGATCACGTTCATCTATCACCTTCTGCTCCAGCACCAAGTGCAGGGGACTCCCCATGCATGGGGGGGTCTGTATTTAGGAAAGGAGGGCAATCTGAGACTTCCCAAAAATCTGAGCAAGAAGGAACTGCTGCCCGCACAAGGGCAGAAGAACACACACAAAAATAAACACCAACACACAACAAAAACCCACAACACTCTTTGCCTCCCCCATCTGAACCGAATTTCCTAAGATGACCTTTGCACAACGCCAAGCTGCTCATTTTCTTTCCAGCATATATAACACATGCAATAAAATGACTGGCAATGGCAACATTTAGATTTCCTGCTGATGGACACGGAATGGCTTTAGGTATGTTTTTGCACTTAAGACACATCCATCAGGGTACGACAAAGCAAGCTGAGGCACAGAGAACCCATTACAGGAGCCTTTCTTAAAATTCTTATCAGTTGATTCATACTTTGGTAAAATAAAGCCTCTGCTGATGTCTCCTCGGGGCATAAGAAATGTTTATAAAATATCTATTACACCCGGGATTATGAGCAATTGGGAGATTTATTTTCACATGTAAAATTGATAAAATCTCTGAAAATTTAAAACATTCATTTCGGGAAACGTCAGGTTTGCAATTCCTTTGTTCTAACGGACAATGGTGAACAATGTTCCAGTGACCTCCAGTGGGGACCAGGGGAAAATGCACCCATCCTCTGCTTGGTGTGGCAGGAAAACCTGGAGCAAGAACAGCTGGGCTGAGATGCCCCTGCTGCCCAGTTTTATTGCCTGCTGAACAAGCAGGGAGGTCATTTTTAAAGCCAAAGTCCTTCTTATCACTATCTGGCCCTGATGAATATGGGAAGAACTGTCGACATGTGAATAAATCCAGTATTACGAGGTAGAACGGGTAGCAGGAGGAATGCATCCGTCATTGACAGAAAAGCCCCTGCTAAACTCAGAGGATTGTCCTTCAAATTGAAAAAGAAGCAGTAATGGAAGGGGAGAACCTACGTGATGTAACGTGTATTCTGGACCGGATTCAGGAGCCGTTTGGAAAGTCAACAGGACTAAATATATTAAGAGTTTTCTCCTTATCTCACATTTCCATAGCCACCATCTGGGCCTTAGGCCTGCAGTGAAGTTTATGTACAAGCGGTTGGCCCGGGCCACCATTCTTTTTAATGCACCTATAGAAAAGCCCTGCAGGACCTGCCATGTGCTATTTTCCAAGCCATCTCCCAAAATATAGAGCATCAGATACAGACAACTCTGCACCCAGACCATCTTCCCAAGAGGATTCACCTCACACCACTTCCTCCTGATGGCACAACTACAATAATTGTGCATTTTGCCTGTTTCTTTGTAAAATGGAAGAACCAACATTTCCATAAGAAACCATTTAGCATCCTAAAACATAAATCTTCATTGAAATAAAACTCTACAGAAGGGAAATCCTTCAGCACGCAAAACCACTAACACTAGTGCAGGGTCTCTATTTGCTACTGGCTGCACAATATTAATGTAGAGGATAATATATTGGCTTGAATCAATACTTTCCCCGACTTCTCCATCCATCAGCCCCCCTTTCATTTGATAAAAGTCCCTCCGTGTCGCGTTCTCCCAGACTGATGAGATCACAGCGCCTCTTTCCAGCATGACCGATGGTGTGTAGATGGGTAATTGCCCGATAAATCACACTCTCTGGATCAAAGATCCCAGATCCTCTGGGTGCCGAGGAAGCACACCAAACATCATAAAATACAATAAGTTAATTAATTACAGCGAGATTTTCACCACCTTTAGACAGGTTGAGTGTTACTTGTCACACACAGATATCCTCAAAGATTCAGCCAAAACCACCACACTGCAGAATCAGGGCCTGAAACTACGAACATTTCAGGGTAAAGACTATGGAAGCAATGTGGGCAAAGGGCTCCAACACACAATCCCGAAGGCTAAAAATAGGACTGAAGCATCACGTACTCCATGCCCACACAGCGACTGCTTTAGGACTCCAAGCTGTTACAGAGGACCATGCATCTCAGGAATTTTATTGCGTGAACCGCAAGAGATTGAGCGAGGCCAAGGAGAACAGGTCTGCAAGAAGAACGTCTTGTCCGGTATCTGATTGCCATTAATAGCCACAAATAGACGCTGGAGTGTCCCTTTCCATGGGGTAAGCTGGGGTTCCCAAGGTGCCTCTTCCTTTCTGCTGACCCTGACACACCAGCTGCTCAGCATCCCCACGCTATGGAACCAAGCGTTCCAGTTTGTCACGGTGGTGCTAAAACCACATCTCTGGTTGCTGTCTAGTGGACCCTATGCAGTGCTGTGGGCAGCAATCATGTCACCAGGGCCCCGTTGACCTCAGGTGACAGGAGTTTGCAGGAATAGGTGCTGATAAGACCCACGTCCTGCTCCCCAAGCACAACAGCAAAGCTGCTTAGAAAACACGCGGATTGAAAGATCATATTGCACAGCCACAAGGTATAGGCGTTATTTCAAGTATTTCTGATCGATACCGTCAAAGCTTGAAGGAGTTAAGACCTTCCTGGCAGCTCCCACCCTTGGCCCAAGCACGAGTCCCGTATGCTCCGACTCAGACTCGCACCAACAAGCACGTTCAGCCAAGCAAGCAAAGCCGCAATCTGCCAATTTGAGCTCAGAATAACACAGTTGTGCCCGGAACCCTCTGTTTTACAGGCATGCGATTCCACAACCTTTAATCCTTTCTGTCAGCCCTGCAAGATCAGGTATTAACATCCCCGTAACCTCTTGTACTAATTAAGATAGCAGATCTTTGGTATTCGCCTCTACGCCGGCTTCAAAGAGGAGCACTGACAGGTTCCTGAAGTGTTTGTGGCCCTTGTAAAACAGAAATTATAATGAACACACCACAGGAAGCTTTAATAAAAGCATGCAGGCATTATAAAATGGCTAGAACTAAAAAACTGGGCTAAGCTTTGGAAATTAACAGGTGGGAAACTTGCTGCTGTGGAAAGAGGAGTGATGAGGTGTCCCCAAACGCTTTGCTGTCACTGGTTATAGACCTGGACGCTCTGTTCAGGATCTGTCCTTTCTGGAAAGACACATGTAAATGGCCCCAGACCTTTTGCTTCTGCAAAGCATGCATCACGTTACAAACGACCTTAAGGGGAGCGATGGCTTTCGGTAGAGTCCAAAAAGAGAAGCCAGAGCAGTTTAAGGTGAACGCGTGAGCAGCCAGGCTGTGTTCTCCGAGTTCAAGTCATTTTTAGAAGTACTTCAGATGTACAGACACATTCCCAGTGTTTTAGTATCTAACTCAGTTCTTAGCAAGTCCAGCCCAGATGTTTGCAGCAGTGAGAGATTATCCCAAGACCCCCCTGCCCACACACCTGGAACAGGAGCTGAACTCCCCCAGCACAGCCCAAGGCTTTGGATTCGGGCAACACTAACCAGGTCAGGAAGGTCTGACCCAGCTGTAGACGAGGCTCGAGCTTAAGGCACAGCCCAGCATGCAGGATTGAATCAAGTTTAAATCCTGAAAGCTGCTTAAGTCTTAGTACTGCTATTTTTTGCTTGTCTGTACCCAGACACACTGCACCGGTGAGAGATTTAAGCGCTTTCTGAACTTGCGGCTCGAGATACCATGAAGTTACAGGGAAAGGGAGCTGTAAAAGTTATTTTCTATATAAATATCACTGACTCTGTACACAAGCAGCATGGGACACAGATAGGGAACAGCTAATAGGAGAAACATTTGCAAAGAGAGAGGAGAAACAAAAAGAGTGGGTTAAACTGAGAGGCACCAGGATGACTCAGGATCTCGCTGAACAAAGATAAAGCTCCTTGCTTCACAGTCTCTTTGGTTACTCAAAGCCAGTTGGTAAACAGGCTCCCATCTCACAGCCCCGAGACCAAGCACAAAAGGAAGGAGCTCCCGATTTCATCCCTTCTCCAGCCTTAAGCAGAAAAAGTTAACGAACATGAAAAATGCCGTGACTCAAACAAAACCAACCCATTCTTCTGCCACTTACTCCAACAAAAAATTAGAGCAAATTCCATCCCGACTGCCCTAACCAAACATTATACCCAAAGCTGCGTTGCAACAAGACACTCGGAAGTAATGAAGAAGAAAGTAGAAGCCCCAAATACCTGTTCTCACCCAGCTTTTCCAGGCCCTGAGCTTCCATTTCTCTTCTCCTACCTCACCACAGCCCTTACTGAAAAGGTTTTGCTGCCGGAGCCTCGTTATTTCAGCACAATTCCCCTTTCTCCTGTGATTCCGCGTGTCCCTCACCTGCTGGGCCCAGCCAGGCCGCCCTGCCCAAACCCGCTGATTTTAACACAATTAATTTGGTTGTCCCTGCTCTGACCACGGCAAAGATGCGAAAAAAGAGAAATCCAAACCAACCAAACAAAAATCTTTGGGAAAATAATCTTCCCATTGGAAATATCATCATTTTTCTACACATCTCGGCTGGGTTTCCCTTCGTGTTCGTCTCTTCCAACTTCACACCACACTTGGCCAACTTAACCTTTGCAAAGGTTGTTTTTATTGATTGGGTGTAACACAGACATTTACATTTCTTGGAGGGAGGAAGAGGCAGGGAAGACAATTAAATTACTTTGCTTAGCGATCTTAATTATCTGAAATAATTACCTTCAGTCAATTTTGAAACAAGAACTCTCTGGAGAACAGTGTATTTTAGTTTGGATAAAGGGAAAGGAATTGAGGCCAAAGAAGTATGTTTTGTAACTTATTTAGCTATACCTAATTAACCATCTGAGTGAGGAATCCAATCAAAGCTTCTCCATTACACTTAATTATTAAAAGCAATTTAGAGGGGAAAAACCAAAAGGAGGGGTTTTTAAGAGCTCTCTATGACTCAGAGGGTAATTTTAGCAAAGAACTGAGCAAATGGGTGAAAGGACACCCGAAATAAAATATTTTTAATAAAAGCAATTCATTTTCTAGCCAGGCCCCCATAGAGAGACTCAGGAACTCTCAGATCGTCTGTAGAGCTGGAACGAGCACAAAGGTTTTTAAGGCTTCCCAGAAATGGGCAGAGCTTCATTAAAGACCTTTTTGGTGGAACACAAGGGGGATGCTTTGTTCTCTATGCAGAGGCGGCCGACAGCTTGCAGAGCCGGCCGATTAAAAGAAATGATCCCTGTTATCCTCATTACAGAAAGCATTAAAAAGTCCTCCAAAGGCTTTTTTGGGCATGGATTTGTGCATCCAAAGGGGGACGTCCCAGCCCGGAGAGGGAGAAAGCAAGACCTGCTGCTCAATGCTTGTGGCAATGAGCGAGGATGGGATTTGGGTTTGTTTGTTTAGCCAAAACAAGGGCTGGATATTTGCAGCCTCGGGGGGGTTTTAGCCTCTGCAGAGCCAAGAGTGATGGAGCCGGTGCCAGATTTCACCTGGTTCCCTGCAGCACGTCCCTCGTCCCTTTGCACAAATTCGCAAGGTAGAGGGCAATATTCCTTTATTTATACGTGAATATATCCAGCGGGAATAACCCCTTCCAAACAACACACTCCAGCACAGCAGGATATGCTGATTTTGATGCAAAAATGCCCTGTCTGCATCCCCGTGCCCCGGCCGCTCCGTCTCGCCCATCGCATTTGTGGATGGACCCACAGACGGGCTCCAGCGGCCACAGGGACATTTCTAATCCAGAGGGTTTATTAGATCAGCAAGGCCAAGAGGCCGCTCCGCTGCCCAGACACCAGCATCTCATACCAATAACAGCAGCAGAAGGTTCCAAAGCCTGAAGAGCGCAGGGGAAGGATAAATTCATCTTGCTTATTTTATTTCCCTTCTCAATTGGAAGTTCTTGGCGTCTACAGCCACCCTGGTGCAGACAAAAGAGACGGTTTGTATCTAACTGTTGCTTTCCCAGAAAATATTGCTTGCAGGACCATGCAAACAGGGGCGACGTGCCCGTCCTGAGGCCGTTTGCCCTATTTATACGTCTTTTGTCAGATTTGTGGAGAGCTAAGGCTGAAGAAGACCTTACACGCTCATCCAGCCCTTACTGAGGTGGCGTTAATATCTACTGGTTTCCTTTCTGTTAAAATAAAAGGAATTATTCGCTGCTCAGCGTGCCAGTTCATAGTTATACAGGTCCTCTAAATAAAGAGTAAAGCATTGGTTTTAGGCAGCCGGGATAGTTCCTCGTCACAGGTAGATTCTCTCCTGGGTTTCCTTGCACAGAGAAGTTCAGCCCAGCTTGTTACCCCCAAGGTAATTCAAGGACTTAAAAGCAAGATACTGTTTAAGGGTTCAATCAAAGCAAACAAACTGCTAAAAATAAATTGGCATCCCATCTGTTGCCAGGCAAGGAATTTAGTCCCGACACTCAGGGGATGGGATGAAAGGCTGTAATAAACACCTTGAAATGGATATCTGAGAATTTCTATGGCCTCAGGAAAACGGTCTGATTTGCTCTCCCTTCTTTTTGCACAAGGAGTTGTTTAAAATGTATTTTTCCCGAGGGAGAGAAGCGAGCGTGGGCTTCTGCAGTATGGGGAGGGATGCAAACAAACGTGGAGTCTCAAGGATTAATAATGTTGAAATGAACTGTTGTTAATAACCATGGTTTCCCGTGTGTGTCCCAGCCCGGCCGGCCGGACCGCACCTGCTCCCCGCACACCATGGGTTCAACCTTATTCCTCAGCACCCTGCGAAACCATCCGCATTCTGCTCTCTCCCGACAGCAAAAGCCATTCTGTGGCAAAACCTTTGCTAAAGGAGTAAACGTTTTGCAAATCGACAGCATGGAATACGACGTTGCTGCAGCAAAACGTGCGGCCCCTGGGAAAAGTGCATTTGCAGCAGCGCCCTGCACTGTGCTCGGGATAAAAGGTACCCAGACAACACCTGCATGGCATCATCCCTGTCTGCTAAAGGTGCATCCAAAATACATTAAAAAGACAATAAAGCAAAGTGCGTCAATCCAACAGCAGCGCCAAGGACCAAAACGCCGATAAAAACTGTGCATCCCATAAGGGTGATTCGTGCACCCCAGTGCAGGTAACATCGTTCATGTGGGTTTAATAAATCAAATATGAAGTGTTTTGTGCTGAACAACAGCACAATGTAAAACACAATAGATAAATAAGTAGTGCTCATACGAGTGAGATGCCCGGACATAGGATTTCAGGATATCTCTGCAAATTCATTAGTAGGTTCTGGAAAGTCTCCTCCTTTTGGCAAGTGTCCCTCTTGTCCCCCGAGGAGCTGGCATCTGCGTCCTCCAGGATACTCACTGCTTGGCTCCTTACGCTGCCAGCGATCTGCACTAATATATCATATCTGATTGGATAGAGATATATGTATATATATATATATATTTTTTTTTCAACCAGAGCAGAAAGGCAATAGAAAATAATGAGGAGAAAATGCTTTGTTAGGATGGATCTGGTAGACTGCTCTTCACTGTTCATCTGCTTCTCTATTAATTATCTGCAGCAAATATTAACCTTCTAATTCAGTGAAGCACCACGTGAGGATAATTCCAAGTCTCTCTCTTCCAGAAGAACCACCTTTTCCTGGCTCTGGATCCCACGGCTCCTTCCAGCTCCCATCATGTCTGTCCTTTCGCCTTTTTTGGGTCCAAACCTGGTTTTCCAGAGAAGGCAGCGCTGATTAAATGGCCCATGTGCACACCATGCAAAGTTCGACACTGTAAACATGAAGCTTTCCTGGTAAATCCCGCTTCACCCTGTGCATCGGTATCTCTGCTGTGTTATCACCATCGTCTGCTAAAACTCTGGTTTTAAGTGGATTTCCCCCCGTATCCATGTGAGAGATGCTCACAGCTTTTGTTGCGATCCAAGCTGCGGGATTATTATGAACCAGAAGCTTGAAATGAAACTTTAAGGATGTAAAACAACAAAGATCACGGTGAAGAAATCTATTGAACAAGCACAAAAAATAAAACCCAGCTGTTTAAACTCGGGAGAACTTGATGGATCAAGATCCGCGGATCTCAAAGCACACAGACTGGTTTAAACAGAATAATAAAAAGACAACAAAAAGAAGCACAAAGTCCTTTCCCTGCTGTCTAGAGCTGTTTGGGAGAATTCGGGTGCGCGCATGGGCATCCCAAGTATCTTCTCACATAGAAATAACACTTTTATTCCTCATTTTCCTCCTTCAAAGGCGGCCTCAGGGCAGCGTCTCTCTCCCATCTCCCACCTTGGTTGGGATGCTCGGGATCCCCTGCGCTCCTCTCCGCCAATCCCAACCTGAAAGCGGACACCTGACAGCTATTTCTAGTTCCTCGCAATATAAATAATGAATGGTTTCATACCGGGAGGAATCAAATAGCACCAGATGACTCCTGTAATAAATCAGGAGGAAGGCAGGTGGTCTCTTGTCTGGCATCTCAAAGCTGATGTGCAGCTTTATGAGGAGGGAGGTGGCTCTGATACAAACCCCATCAATATAAGCGCAGATGTTAGAAGCTATAGCACTCGGGTAGCTTGACTTCACTTTTACACTTAATGATAAATAATCACTTTCAGCACATGGATACCTAAGCCCCTGCCCAAAACCACTGCAAAAAGGGGGGATTTAGCTCAAAAAAAGCCGTGCGCTCATCTGGCTGCCGACAGCCAGCGGCTCTCCGACCGCATTGATTCTGTTCCCTTCGGCGCTTTCCCTTCCCCACGGGCAAAAATCCCAGGGACGTTCAGCACATATTTGAGCAATTTATCCCTTTCTTTACTCAGCTATTTGAGACTTATTCTCTGATGCGCTTAGAAAACTTCTGCTTCTAGGAAAGATTTTATATATATATATATTATGTCACCATCTCCGTTACCCACTTAGATTGTGTGGCTGAGACGGATGGGCAGGTCACCTAAGCACCAAACCATTATCTGCCGTGTAGACTGTCGAATTTTATAGGTGAGGCGGAAAGGTTCCTTGTGACAAGAAGTGGGTTTGATTAGTGCTGCTCTAACGAACTGCACGGTGTGTCTGAAGACAGCAGAGTACCTGGAAGGTGGTCTGTTCACCATAAGGATAACTGCTATCACTTTAAACAGAACAAAGATTATTTCAATAGGGTTGGATAGATTCCCTGTGTCACAGCAGACGTGTGAGCAGCCAGCAGCCATCCCACAGCTATTTCCAAATGGTCAGAAAACAGATATTCCGAGTCATTACATCCAGCAGGATCCAGATCAAAACTTCTCCAAACATCACCCAACTGGTGTAACAACCGGTTATGAGTAAAAGCACCTTGGGAATTTATACTAAACCTTTTCTCTGGTCATCTTGTGTGTAGGTGAATGAAGTGAACGCTTTCAAGTGCTGATGGTCTTGTGAGAAACACGAGGAGGATGTCACAGAGCTCCAGTCAAGGGTACTAAAGTGCAGCTTGCGATTTGAGTCAATCCCGGCTTTTATCAGCACTCCCACACGCCGAGAGATGGACTCTGTGACTGCTTATGAAATGTTTTGTCATCTAGCTTCCACTTTTCAGCAAACTGATGAAAAAAACGCATAAATCCATCCGACACGTTGTCTTACCAGCTCCTGATATGTTTTGGCTACTTACGGAGAGTAAGAGAAGTCTTTGGAGCAGATGTGAAATTCAGATCTTGTTTGCTCACTTGTCATCACTCCAAAAGCAAAACAAACACTCCTGCTCCCGCAAAAATCACCCCTCGTGTCGTGTGTTTGCTCGACGTCCCCCATGGATCACGGTCCCTTTCCATCCATAGCCCGGTCCACTTAGTTACCGCTTAATTCCCAGGACTATAAGTACCAGGTTAAGAGGAACGCACAAAACCTGCGGGTAAGTTCTTCAGGTAACTCGGTTACCAGTTTAACCACTTTAGAAAAATACAGCCCGTAGAAAAGAGCAGTTTTTTCCATCAGAGACAAAAAAAAAGCAGCATCTAGTTCCACATCAACTCATTCCCAGTCCCTATATAAATTAAGGAACCTGCTTGCTTTATAGTGTCTGTGTCTTAAGGCAACAAAGAAAAGCAAACTGCAGAGGAACACAGCATTGAATTGCACATTATTTCAAGGAGCTCATCTGGAACACCACCTTCCCCCGCCCCAGCACTCAGAAATCCCAGCTGCATTGCTCATAAAAGTCCTTTTATTGTAGTTTTGCTCCGGAGCGGCTGTTGCCGCCACGGGCTGTGCTGCAGTGCTCTCTGCTGGCACCAGCCTGGGATTTCAGGGGATGCTCCAGCCCAGCAAAAGCTGTCCCAGCCCTGAGTGTGTCACTTGTGATGCCACCAGGCCCAGGGACGTACAGCCCGTCAGAAAACCCTGAGATGACCAGCCCTGGATCTTTGCCTTTGCTTTCCAAGTTTCTATTTACATTCAGGGTGTCACATCTCAAAGCTTCTTTGCTTGAAAAAAAAAACCCATGCGTGCATCTTCTGAGTAACAGCCCCACCAACCTCTCCCTGATAATATTCAGTTAATATTATTTGCTTTTCTCGCGTCTTTGCAAAACCTCCCGGGAGCGGTGCGGGTCCCTTCTCAGCGATGGGCTGACAGCTCGTTCCAAACAGCCCTGCAAAGGGGCTGCTGCGGCGTGCACGTTGTGCCGTTGGTTTCCATCACGCCTCCTCACTTCTGATTCACGCCGTTACAAACTAGATTGTTGCTTGCTCTGAATGTCTTTGCTTAATAACCTGCTATTTTAACTCCAGCCCATCGAGAGCTCAGCAAAAGACCCTGAACTGAATTGCCTGTTGTCCCAGATTTCTATCCGGCAAGGTCAAGAGCTGCCATCCCCACTGGTTATTTCCACAGCAAAGCACACGAGGGAACTTTTCCCTCTCGCTGGTGTTTTTCTTTTAATCTCTACCTTAAACTTCACCCAAAGCAATCACATTACTGCAAATCTTGCCATTTTTCATTGAATTTCTCCTTTGTCACCCCACAACTAACCCGGCCTGGCCGGACTCGGTGTCCGACCACATTGGGGCCAAAAGCACCGAGCAAATAAAACCCAGGGGTCAGACACCAGCATCACGGGGTGGATGCTCGTGCAGAGATGCCAGTTTGTTCTCCTTATTGGCACGTCTATTTAATTACCATCATAATGAACCTGTTTCAATAAAGGGCTACCTTAAAATGCCCCCCGGCCCAGGCCATCCTTTGCCCCTCTGTTATCTCTCACTTTTAACCGTAGCTGTTGAATTTTTAGCTAGATTGCTGAGAGCTTTTTAAAAAAGAACTCCAGAGGAAGTTAATAAGAAAACCCCCAAAATTATAAAATAATAAGAAGTAAGCTGAGCACTGAATATGACCAAGACTAAAAGCATTTAATTGCTTTTAGGTTTTAAAACTGGAATTAATAGTTTCTGGGGGGTTTTACACTGGGGTGCAGGTGGAAATATCTGTGCTGCAGCAAAGGGGTTCACCTGCCCATCCTTCTTTATACCTACGTACATCTAGGACATATATATATATATATATTTACCTATGGTGTAGGGATACCCTAATCAATGACCTGATGCTACTCTGATTTTGGTGTCTCACTGGCTCCCCATTGCTCCAGCAGAGGGACGATGAGGCCACACAAAAGACATTAAAGGGAGGAACAGATGAAGCTTTACAAGGATTTTCAGCACCAGATCAACGCAAACCCCACCGAAACCCAGCACTAAATAAAATCTTCACATTGAAATCCGCACCCAGCAATTCTGACCGAACCCCCTGGCGCTGTGGAGTTCACAGCAATGGAGTCTGGCCAACAAAGAAATGAGGAATACCAAACAGCCTTTGCCTTGGAACTGAGCTACTGAAGAAAAAACATTAAGGGAAATAATGTGATTTTCTAGTATTGCCTCAGAGTTGATTTATTCCTGACATAAAACTAAACTTCACAATGATATGTACCTTTTTCATGCATTATTCTAGATGGCAGTGTAAATCAACTGAGAGCGCAGTCAGTAAAGTTGTTATTACCATCTCTAAAAACCCCACACTATAGCAAAGATTCAAAGAATGATTAATATTTCCTATATTCCTATGTGCTCTGCTTCTCGGGAATGCACACACACAGAGGTTTTGAAAGTCAAAATAGAGCCATTGTGCGCTTTAAAATAGTCCAGAACTCTGGAGATGGAGATTAATCCCCGCTGCAATGATTTTTCTCCATGGTTTCGTGTCATCTGAAAATGGTGGAGAGCATCAACTCTCCAGTGTTGGAGATAAGAGCTGGGGTGCTGGAGCATCCTGGTGGGAAATCTGTCCCGGTCCAGTCCTGCTCCGCACTGTGGGCCCCCCAGACCTCCTAAAGTCACATTAAAATAGGGCATTTTTAATACCATGAAGTCATTTGTTTAATTAAGGCAAATTATCCAAGGCAAAATGCGTTAAATGAAAGAGCACGGCAGCTTATTGTTTCCTAATCTCTTTCAGCGATACTTGCCTTAGATGTTATTATCTACCTGAGGGTTATTTCACACAGACGTGGATGCTGGATCCGATTGACTTGCTGTAACATAACCGACTGAAACCAACCACGTTTAAGTTTCCTTCTTTATCAAATTTTCCCTTTTCTGCCCAAAATCCAGGAGGGATTCCCATGGCCGGTCGCTGGGATGCAGCAGCGTATTTACAACTCGCTGTCAAACACCTCGTCTCGCACAGGTAGCGAGAAATGGGAACAAACCCGAGCGAGTCCCAGCAGCAGCAGCCACCCTGCGGGTCTGTCTCAGTCACCTTAAGCTAAGCCCAGAAATCCTTTGCACAGAGAAAGCTTGTGCTTTGTGCCACTTATTTGGTGGAAAACGCGTTTCTTGACTGCAGCGCTCGCGTGCAATTAGCTCCTTTAATTTATTTCAGGGAGGTGGAACTAGATGATGTAAGGAACGTTTAACGAAGAAACGAGGATGTGGCGCTTGACCCCAGCAGGGGGGAAGGACCAAGAGACATTGGACTATGAATCCTTAATGTAAAACAGTTTCTTCCCGGAATATATACTGATACCTGTATGCATACTGATACCTGTATTTACAAGTTAATTTAGGGGGAAGGACCGAGAGACATCGGACTGTGAATCCTTAATGTAAAACACAGCCTCTCCCTGGAATATATACTGATACCTGTATACATACTTATACCCATATTTCCAAGTTAATTTAGGGGAAGTGTAGCCAGAGTACCAGGAATCCATATCTTAAATAGATTGATAAGGGGAAGGGTATTGCATGCATCAGGGTGGTCTGTAAACCCTCCAGTACCAACCAATGGGGAGCAGGGGAGGGAAACTGAGGCCGGGATTTTGGGGGTATAAGCAGGGGCTTTTTGCCCTATTAGGTGCGCCCACCTTTAGGTAGAACACCTGGTCTTGCAAAATCGTCATTAAAATATGCTTTGCGGAGAGATCCTGCCTGGGCTTATTATACTTGCAAAATAATTGTTTCTTACAATGATCTTTACCATCCCTGCTGACCTAAGACGTTCTATGATTTCAATACTAAACCCGGTCCTTGCGGGGAGCGGGTGCTCCCGGCTGCAGGATCCGTCCCCGCCGTGCACACACACACACACACGCACGTGCACACGCACACCCACCGGCCGCTCGTGCTCACGGTGCCGTTGCCATCACGGCGGCTCCATCTCCTCCTCCCGGCTCTAATCCCCGCAGACCGCGGGAGCCGGGGCGGCAGCGAGCACGAGTCGCTTCGTTCGCGCTGACTCGGGTAAGCAAGATATTATTTCCCCTAATAGCCGTTCGCTTTCCCCGTCTGCTCCGCGCGGGGAGGCAGGTGGGATGCCGGCTAACCTGGTTTGGTTTTAATTAATTGGATCTATTAACAGGAAAATACTGGAGGACTTCTCTGCACAGACTGTTAGGCTGGGATCCTATAGCACCCACGTTATATTTAGCGTTTTCATAGAAAGCTGCCTTCTGACGTTTTACTTCCAAAAGTATTTTAAGGAATCTGAAATATTTATAATGCATATGGTGGTTTTGCAAGTGTTCGCCGGGGATACTAAGTTAACGTGCTGCTTTGGAATGGATGGGGCGGTGGGATGAATACGAGATGTTTAACGTGGATTTCTTTTTAATGGCGAGCTCATGTTTTCAATTTCTTGTTCTTTTGTCCCTGAACGCAGAGGCTGGCCTGGCCGTTCATTCATTCACATGCAGATTGCTTGTTTTGGTGTGGTTTTAAAGCAAAGCCCTTTGACTTTGTATTCTCCTTTTCCTTTTTTTCTGTAAACTTCTTTCTAATTCCAACGGCAAAATCACGAAAGCTGCACATATCTTCCCCCTCCACATGTAACTTTGTCACAAGACTATTAATCATGCCTCACAATAATGCTGTTAATGCAGTATATCCATTCAGGAGCAGAGTGTCTGTCTGCAGATGGATTTGTTACTGCGAGATATGAAAGTGGAGCAAATTTCTTCGGGAAATATTTAAGCAAGGTTATGATAACACTCATTACATTCTGAGCAGCGATGTGTCATTTGCTGGATCAGACAGAGCGCAGCGGCCGTCACGTTTATTGACTTAGTCTGTACAAGAGCCCAAAGGTTAGACATTAATACTGAAACTACTTATTACTTTATGCATATCTGCGCCAGATTGAAGCCCTGCATATTGCTTAATTTGTTATGATGGGGAAGAGGGAGGCCAAACAAATTAAAGTGATGTTGTGTACTGCGTTTTTATCTCCAAATGTCTCTAGGTACATTAAATAATGAGCATTTCCATTTTATTAAGCACCCGACACACTGCTCTTCTTGCACTGTCAAGAGGTGAATGGGGAAACGCGCAGACCCAAACTCTTGTCTAGATGAGGCGTTTCACATAACGCGTTTTCCAGTGCGCATTGGGCGTTCTCAATCTGTGCATCCCACTGCTGCGCATGGCAGAGAGGGGACGGTGCCCACGGGAACGGGGTGTCAGGATGGATCTGACAAACAAGGATGGCAGGAGGGTGATGGGAATTGGCCCATGTGCAGACAGACACACGGCACGGCAGGACAAACTGCAAAAAACCTGTTTGCCTAACTTTTGTTGGGATGCTTTCTGTTCTCGGGGAAAGTAAAGCTTCTTCAGCTAAGCGACATTAAACCTGGTTTACCCGTAAGCCGTGTGCTTGCACCGAGAAAGTCAGGACACTGCTGGGCCAGGGCCTGAATAACTAATAGCAAAAAAATTGATTTAAAAATATATCTCGATCATTGCATTCTCACAAACTGCTGCAAAGTGCAATAAGTGGCTTAACCAGACAGAGAGACAACATCAAGATGAGTACCCAGAGCCTGCATCAGGGAAGTATCAAAAGAGAGGGGGAAAAGTGAGGAAAATAACGTGATCCAAGATGAAGAAGGAGGAAGGTGGGCAAGGATCCATCACCCGAGTGCATACACGGCTTTACATTCCAGGCAATTCAAACATTTCATTATTTGCTCTCAGAATAGCAGCGGGAAGGCGAGGGGAGGCAGGAAATGATTTGCTGGTGATGGCACCGACCAAACTGAGAACGCAGGAAACCAAACACACGTGGAGGGAGCCCGAGCTGCTCACCCGCGCAGCGGCCGCGGAGAGCGGGGAGCTGAACTCATGATTCACAGGAGACTGAGGAAAACACGGCACCACCTCCCTTTAGAAGGAACATCCATTTAAACAAAAAGAAACTTGCTGAATTCACAAGGAATTCAACAGGAGAATACTAAGCGAATCGAGCTTAAATGAGCAAAGTCGGACAAATTTGACACTTGTGCTCCAAAGGGCCACATTCAAATGGGCTCCACTGTCACCTCCTGCTTGGGGGGGACAGTCCAACCCTCAAAGAGTTTGTGCCAACCAGGCTGCACATCAGCACAGGGACAGATTAAAATACTGTTTGTCCCTGAGGCCAGGTTGACCTACATCTTTTCCTTTTCTTTGACAGCAGGTTGGGAAAGAAACGGAGAGGTCATCTGAATTCTACCCGTCATTCAGCACCACTCCAGCATCACACATGTGATATTTATTAAAGTGGATAAAACTCCTTTTCCCCCAACAGCCAAATGTCTCTGCTGAAAATCCTCTTTTGGATGTTCCAGCTCCGTAGGTTTGAATGGGTGGGATGGATGGATAGCTGCAAATTAAAACTTCATTTTGGGGGTTCAAAATATTGACAGAAAGGTTTCTCCTAATTGATTAACGCTTTTGTGAAGAACTTTTTGATCTTCACTGATTCTAAACAGCAAGACATGGCTGGATTTTATAAGCAGTTGTATTTCTAGGGGTTACAGGTGCATCAGAATCCAAAAGGTAAATAAAGGTCAAGTGCACACTGGCCTATGGTGATTTCATAGACTGGAGCCTTCAGCTCTTTACAATTGAGTCAATTTTGTTTTCAATAATGTTAAATTAGCCTTTAAAAAAAAAAAACCAAAATTGTGTCAAGGAGCTCAAAACCTTCAAACAGCACTAATTAGGGAGATAAACGAGGTTCAGGAGAAGTTCAATAGCTAAGCTGTCTGTCATGAAACAAGACCTTGCAGCTTTTTTCTCTGCTTTTAATACTTTTGCCTTTTGCAAACGCTTATTTTTACACAAAAGATGGTGCTTTGTCTCTGGAGCCTCATCCGTATCTCAGCACGATGCCCCTCGTGCCACGGGTGGCACCGAGTCCCTGCCGCCCGGGGATATTTTTGGTGCATCTCTTGTAACATGAGAGTGCGGACAACCCACTTTTTATTTTCTTTTATTTTATTTCCAAGTCTCAGGGCTTCTTTTTCACCTTCTGGTGTACTTCCAGCTCTGTAATGTCAGAGCTGATCTCATTAAGAGCGCTTAGATATTTGTATAACGTTTCACAGACCTTGTCCGAGCTCTAATTCTCTTGGGGAGCTCCCCAAGGGTGTCATTTGCTGAATTACAGCCGTGCTGCCCAGCCCCTAAAGAGCTTACTGGGGGGTTTAGGTGGGGGACGGGGACAGGACCAAGGTCAAGCCACCCATGAGCAGCAAAACAGCTTTCAGATACCAGGAGCCCCACGGCTGCATTTACCAACAGACCAAAAAGGCAATGGGAAGGTTGCAACTCAGAGCAAAAGCGATCCATCAGTTCACAAAACTTACAGACGACAGCGGCACAAACTGCAAGACAGACCAGCAAAATGTTTTCTATCGATTCCCCTCCTTGCAGGCACAAGCTCTTTAAACTATTTATTATTTAAGCGATAAAGAAGCTCAACTACAATCCATCTCCATCACTAGTTGTACCTAACTTTTAATCCACTGTGTCGTGGATGCTATCGTGAAAAGTAACAACTATTCAATAGGGTTTTTAAACCACTAAATGCCAACCACAGTATAAGCATTTGTAACTGCCAACAGGCACTAAATGAGTATCCTGGCAGTGTTATCAGATGGTCACCAGCTCCTGCCCAGCTGATGTGGTGTGACACCGCAGTGACGGCTGGAGGGGATGTGGCAGCAGGGACATGGTCAGCACAAAACCAGCCCAAAATTACACATACTCAAAAAGTCTGACTCCTCTGAGCGAGCAAACACCATTCACAGCACCCAGAATCCAGGTGGTTCCTGAGCAGACCCGTTCTTCACACCACATCAGTCACCTCTCTCCTCCTCCTCTTCCTCACAGTGCGCCCTGCGTCCACTCTGGAGGAGATGGGTCGCAAGGAAGAGGAGGACAGCGGATCCTGGAAAAAACAGACGAGCAACATCCGGAAAACCTTCATTTTCATGGAGGCCCTGGGATCGTAAGTACCACCGAGCCACCTCTAGACACCGGTTTCCCCTCCGGCCTTGGCCAACGCCACAAGAAAACATCTCCTTGAAGACTGTACTCTGGGGGCATGGGGTGGGTTCTCCAACCCTGCAAGGTTGGATGGGGCTCTGATTCACGGCTCACGTTTGCCAAGTGGCCCCGAGGCAGCTCCTTCTCACCCACCCCAGGTCAGCCCTGTGCTTCCCTCCTTTCCCTCTAAGCCTACGTGGCAGCTTAGTTAAGCTTTTGCTCTTTTCCTGCTGAACGCACTGGTCTGGCTGCTGCTGCGAGGCCAAACAAGGTCAAGGGATGGCTCTGGGAGAGGTATAATAAGAGAATAATAAGTCGTAGATTTAGCTCATAAACCCTGACTCAGTCGAGGGATGAAACAGAACACGGATGTTCAAGTTGTACAATGCTTCTGTGTGAGTTAACAGCTTAATTTGCCTATTCATGTGAATGAGACAAGAAAACATTTCCAAGGTGGTGGAGGAGGAATTGAATTACCTCCACCTGCGAGTTCTGTCGTGGCTACATTTTCTGTGACTTAAGAACCCACAGCAAAGCTCCTTCAAAACAGCAACTCCAGAGCTCAGCGGTGTTTTGAATTATCACAGTCCTGGTTAGCCTCCGAAATTAAATTATCCAGCAGCTTTCTCTAAAAGAATGAGGTTAGAGAAAGCTTTGTTCTCTCCTAGCCAACTTGTTGATTCATCATTTTTTAATAAGGGGCATAATTATTATAAACTGTTTGGGACAGATATATAGAACAGATGTCCCAGCATCTGATTTGTAGGTTGTTCATTTCCTACTATTACATTAATGGGAAAATTTAGCGTTAGAAATTGGGATTCTTTTTCCACGTGCAACGCTTCAGTAAGCCCAAGAATATCAATGAAGATCTGGGACCTAAAATGACCTGGAAATTTATTGTCACCTTCCCCCAGCGTCCACAAGCGCTGGATGAGGGACCTTGGCAAGGACGTCCCTGCCTGTTCCCCAAGAGCCCTCAAGAACTCCAAAGGCATTTCCACAAACAGCCTGGAGAGCTCAAATGGATAAAAGGAGAAAAACGTGCGAAACAAGGATAAGGTCCCTGCCCCAACTGCTTTTTGGGCTAGAAAAGACCACTGCCTATCATTTATGGTAATAAAGGCATGGATGGGTTCAGCTCCGTGCTCAGCCAACCTATGGGCCCAGTACGCTGGGTTTTGTTTAGGGGGTTACAGGAAGGTTTCTGCCCTTGTTTATTGGGTTTGCTGCAATAGTGTCCTGACCAAGAAGGCACTGCCACCGTGGTCACCGTCCTGGCTCTGCCCTCCAGCTGCCCGCAGGGCTTTGCGGACTCAGGAGCAAGTTCCATTTAACTGCCAGCAATTAATCTGTTGCTCATTTGATGAGGATTATTGAGGACGGACCTGGCAAAGTATGCACTGTCACTATCCCACAGACACATGTTCGGCTGCCAAAGATAAACCTTTAACAGGATTGCGAGCTTTAGGCATGTTATAAATACCCGCTCATGGCTGCACTGGGCTAAACCCTTACTGGGAACGTAAGAGACACTCATTGTCACTTTGTGACTAAGGGTACACAGGTATTAGTCTCTACAGAAAGGAAAACACAGTAAATGCTGAATTAAAATATTAACTGGAGGTTATCCCAGTTATTTTGCACTTCAGATATAAAGAACATGGGGGGATTTACCCAAACTGCGAGACCGCAGCCAGTGCCTCCTCCTGCACCCACAAAATGGTGGGGTTTTTTGCTACATATTGCAGAGTTTTGCATAGAACATCCTAAGTTTGGAGCTGCTAGAGATGCAGCTCTAGCTTTACAATCAGCAGCCACTTAGAGTTAAATTACTACCATATTGCATTCTCCTCTCTCTGTAAGTATCCTTCCAGTTCGCAGCTGCAGCATCTACTGAAACACAACTTCTCCTCTCTGCAGAGGTGCCTTTTCGGAGGTTTTCCTGGTGAAGCAAAGAAGCACTGGCCAGCTCTTCGCTCTGAAATGCATCAAGAAGTCTCCGCTCACACGGGACAGCAGCTTGGAGAACGAAATAGCAGTGTTGAAAAAGTGAGTGCGTACATACAGTGCAATGTCAAGTAGAACAAACGTCCTTTCCCAAGAGACGCGGCCCTACAATAAGAATAATATAAATAAGTATTTCTTTTTAAAGAATATATAGATGTTACTATAAGTTAGTAGATTAGTAAAGTTGCTTCTCTTGTTTCGTTGTTGGGTTTGTAACCCCAACACAGCCAAACTGCCCCAGTCCCCTGGAAGGAAATCAATGAAGCAATCGGCAGGGAAAGGAGCAGCAGAGTTAAAGCCTTTGCAGTCCCAATAACGCATCTGATGCAGCCAGGGCAGATCCTTAAAAAGGAAGGGTCTGGTCCTCCAAAGAGTTTGCAATCAAGGCTCCTCTGCCGTGCAGTTCGAGGGAAACCAGCCACAAAGCAGCCCAGATTAAAGCAAGACGACTGTTGGGTTTTCCACTTGAGAAGCCGCTTTGTCCTTGCCAGGTCTGTTCGTCTGACCCACATTTATCTTTGCAGGATAAAGCATGAAAACATTGTGACTTTAGAAGATATTTATGAGAGCACAACCCACTTCTACCTGGTCATGCAGCTGTAAGTATCAGCAGAGCCGTTTCTTTGTGGACCACAAAGGAAGAAGAGTGGCAGGACCGGGGTGATGCACCACATCTCAGCACCTACACACCGGAGCCTCCCACACGTAAAAGTCGCTCACACACGAGCTGTTCAAACACTAACGGGGCGAGAGCCGCATGGCTTGAACTAACCCGGACACTTCTCACGCTGCCGCGGCCCGTGCTCGTTTCAGCAGCAAGTTTCTAAACCAAGATTAGGATCTCTTTATGCAAATCAATTCATTGCAGTTAAGCAGGGCCGAGACAGAAGTATTTCTAATTAAAGCCGTGCCACGCAGGGTTTCTAGAAATGAAAACGCACAACGTTGGCTGCAGAGGAAGCAACTCGCTGTGGGCATCAGCTGCGAGCACCTGCTAACCTGCATATTTAGCTATAGGAAGCAACCACACAAACACATATATCCACCTGCAGGCAGTTCTGTCTGCAGTGCCGGATGCCCGCGGCTCAGACCTGCCCGGCATTGCTTTGTAACCTTGCCCAAATTCCCCCGTTTCACCAGTAATACTTGTTGGTACCCTGAAATTGCACCCAGCAGCCCCTCAGCCTCACAAACACTGCCGCCCAGGGACGTTTCTGCTGCAGGTGGACTTGTAAAAGGACCAGAAAGTTATTTTGCCTTGTATATAAAAGCGTTATTAGATTTGTTTCATTTTCAGCCTTTTTCTTTCTGAACTGCCGTTTCCAACAGGGTGTCCGGGGGAGAGCTGTTCGACCGCATTTTGGAACGGGGGGTTTACACCGAGAAAGACGCCAGCGTGGTGATCCACCAGGTCCTGACCGCGGTCAAGTACCTCCACGAAAACGGCATCGTTCACCGCGACCTGAAGGTGAGACCCGTCCTGGGCAAGAGCAGCGCCTCGGGGAGCCGGCGGGACTGGGCTTTACCTGCTCCCCACCATGACTTTCCATTGTTTCTTTCCACTTTTCTACCCCAAATTGCAACCTCTGACTTCTCCGTGTTCACAGCCTGAAAACCTTCTTTACCTCACTCCTGAGGAGAACTCCAAAATCATGATCACGGACTTCGGCTTGTCTAAAATGGAGCAGAACGGCATCATGTCCACCGCCTGTGGGACTCCTGGATATGTTGGTGAGTCCAGGAATGGGTTGGTGCTGGTGGAATATCTGGAAAAAAGCACATGCATGTACAGTATGTCGCCTAGCAGAAAGGAAAAACATACATAATGTTAACAGCAACACACTACTCAGAGATGCACTGCATGGACTGGGTTATAAATGAGCACAAAGACAGTGAAATCCCAGAATGTTTAAAAGCGCAAAGAAAATGGTAATTTTAAGAGCAATATATTTCAGCATTAGTCACGTGTCTATTGAAAAATTATGAAAATAATTCTAACACCATGGGATTTTGTTCCATGTGCACTAGAGCGCGTTGGTTTGATCCGCAGCTTGCTGGTTCAATCCTCAGAATGCAGGCAGAAGTTGTCAGTGGTTCTTTCTATCCAATGGCATAAAATAGATACAAATATCACAGATCAAAACTGGTAAATGGGGCTGTTACCGGCTGATTCTCTGCATTAGCACCTCAGAGGCCAAGTGTACCAGCAACTACTGCTTCTCTCAGTATTGGATAATTTATTATTGCTTAGAATTTCCATTTGGTTTTGCTGTTCTGCAGCCCCTGAAGTGCTTGCCCAGAAACCATACAGCAAAGCCGTGGACTGCTGGTCCATTGGAGTCATCACCTATATCCTGTGAGTAAGATCAAACAGCATCCCACTTATTTTTTCCATGAATTTCCCAACTCCTCCATCTCTTCAAACACCTCTGCAGAGCAGCAGAACAAGTGGGGGCGATCCCCGAGCTCCCATTTTGCAGTGGGAAACCATACAGCAGCGGTGTATTCCTCCTTTGCATGGCTTCACTAGACCATAGAAATGAAAGGGACGTGGAGAATCAAGTACTGCAGCGGAGATGAAAGGAATCCCATTTTCTCTATTATGTGCCTCATCCTATGCTTTGTTCTTTGTTTTTTCTTTAGTTGCCTACAAATCTCATACAATCTTCCTTGGTACGTTTTGTTTCATTTCCTCCCACGCCATGCAGCTATGTACCAGCTGTGGCTTTGTCCTTTCGCTGCTGCAGTTAAGTTTTTAACTCTTTTCTGCAGCTTTGCTGATAACACTTAGATGTGAGGGATGGATGGATGGATGGATGGATGGATGGATGGATGGATGGATGGGGCAGCCTCCTCTGTTCCTCACCCTTGTTGCCCACACGAGCTGTGGAAGCACCCCTGGCTTTCTGCTCTGTTCCAGGCTCTGTGGGTATCCTCCTTTCTACGAAGAGACCGAATCCAAACTGTTTGAGAAGATTAAGGACGGCTACTTCGAGTTTGAGTCTCCGTTTTGGGACGACATCTCCGCTTCAGGTAAAGCTCCAGTGCTGGGAAGCACCGTGATCCCTCCCACAGCTGCATCCCAAAGCCCCACGACCCCCAGGCACCAGCTGAGCCCCCACGCACCCCCCAAACACCCTTCACAGGGAAAGGAAAGGATGAAAGATTGAATTGAGTCACACACCCAGCAGCAAACCCCAGACATGGCCGCAGAGCTTGGGGAACTTCGCATCCTGCCTGTGACGCAGCATCCTCAGCTGCAGCATCTTTCAATGTAACCCTGACTTTCACAAACTCAGCTCAGAGTGAGCTTGGTTTTCCTCTGGAAGCAGCGGAACTCCATTTCTTTCTTTTTTCCACCTTGTTTTTCGCTTTTCCCCTTCGCTTTCCTCCCCATCGGGTCACATTTCCCATGTCAGCTACCACACGCTAACCTGCTCACAGAGCTCACCTGCATCTTAGCAGCATATTTGGAACATCGATCTTTTATACACACAAATAAAACTAGCAGGAGGCTTGTTAAGGCTTAATAACAAACTCTATAGTCCTTCCTGAAAAGAAAAAAAAGCAAAGAAAAGAAAAAAGGGTGGGATGTAACTGCTCTTTAGTGTAATTTCTAAATTTGCTCAGTTTCCCTTTTCTTATGCTTTTGAGAGTTGTTTTTTGGTTGAATAATTGAACTCAAATGCACATAATCTAAATGTGAAGTTTGGTACATCCCCAGTTAGCATTTTTTCATCTGGAGCCCTTCACTAAAGACATCTCCCTTCAATGGAGTAATGAAGTGGTACGAACTCCTTCTCAGGGCTGACCTTGGCAGCCTTTATCCGCTCGTGTTTGCCATGTCCTATTAGGATCGTATCTTGGAATAAGGAGAAAATCACCTTGTCTCTCTGCTTCTCCTCCCAAACAGCCAAGGATTTCATCAGCCATCTACTGGAGAAGAACCCGAGCACGAGGTTTACCTGTGAAGAAGCCCTGCGGCACCCATGGTGAGAGGAGCCGGTGGCCACGGGGATGGACCAGCATCCGCGTCTTGCTCCACGTGCTCCATGGTGGCTGAGAATGGGGGGTCTCCCCCATTATTAACACCCAGGGGGCCCTGCGGGTGAAGGAAAAAATAATAATAATTAAAGATGCGATTTGTGCATATTTGCCTCCATAAACAGAGGCAAAGAAGAAATCCCACCCTGAGCTTTTCCAAGCTTTGAAGCGCGTGTTTGTGTTCCATTTTGTTGCTGTTTTTCCTTTGGGTTTAATTATTGCTGATTGAACGTACAAAGCAGCTAGTTGCCTCCAGAATGTGGAATGCCTTACAAATGCCATCTGCCTACGAGCCCATTTTCTTCTCTCCCATCTGCAGGATTAATGGAAACACAGCCCTTCACCGTGACATATACCCATCTGTCAGCGCTCAGATTCAGAAAAACTTTGCAAAGAGCAAATGGAGGGTAAGTTGGTTGCTGGTGGGAGCCCAGAGCCATTTCACTGACAAACGCCATCTAGCAATAAGCTTCAGCTGTGTGGGTAAGCACCCAAAAGCTGAAGATGCTCCAAAGGCTGCCTGAAAACTGTGTGCAGTTACTGTTTATAGCATGTTTGGACCAATATTCCCTGCTGCAACGCACAGGGGTAGATTTAGCACAAACAGCGCCCTTGCTAAGAAAGTCAAGGGGAGGGGGAAAGGATTCTTGTCTTTATAGTGAGGGAATGAAACTGCTGCTCCCTCCCTCAGCAGATTTTTTGGGGAGCTTAGTCCAGCTCTTCCTCCTTTCAGCCTAAGAGTTGGTACTTGATTTATAGCAAGAGATTTTGTTAAGAATTTAGGTGGAGAGAGGAAAGCCACAGGAACCTCATGTGCAATAGCATTTTAAATACTTACATTCAAAACTCAGTTCTAGTCTCCATTTCGCACTGCAGGGTAATTTTCAGCTGTTCCCCCCATATCCTCACATGGAAGGGGTTGTAGTCTCCAAGAGCATCTGTGGTTTGCACTCAATGGAAGCTATGGTGCTTATACCAAGAACAAGAATGTCCCAAGTATTGTGCAAACTGTCGGTGCTCACCAGCCCAAGGGGGACAGTCCCTTTGTCCCACCCAGCCTGGAATCCCCCGCTGCTCACCGTGGGGATTTCTCTCCTTCCCCAGCAAGCTTTCAACGCCGCAGCCGTCGTGCACCACATGAAGAAGCTCCACATGAACGGTCACGCAGCAGCCGAAAGCGCCATCCCTGTCATACAAGTCACCGAGACATCCAGACCCAACACACCCATGGTGGCCACCCAGCCAGCAACGCCAAACGAGGACAAGGATGTGTCTGAGCCTCCGGCCCCCACGCAGGGCTGCCCAAACCCTCCCCGGGAGCAGGACACGGGAACGAGGGAGGAAAAGCCGCAAAGCCGCTCGGAGAACAGAGCGTTGCCCGCGGATGGCAGCCTGGTCCTGCCCGACAACCACAGCCCACCCGCCAGAACGTCCTGCGGCTGCGGCCCAGCCTGCGTGGGGCACGAGAAAACCAAGCCGTCCTTCTGCTCCGAGACGGTGCTGCTTAAAAAGTCCGCAAAATCCCAGTAGGTACCCAAAGGGTTTGCTCGTGGGAGCGTGGGGCGAGGCGCGTTGCCCAGGCTGCGCGGCAAAGCTGGCGGTGAGCGCAGCTGCCACGCTCCGCTGGCGGGAGCACACCCGCTCTCCACATCTGAAATTGCCCGTGGTTAAAGCTGCCGATGCCAATTCCTCAGCTGGTGCTGAGCGGCTGGACCTGCCTCTGCTGCAGTGTTGACTCTCACCCAGCTCTGCTTGGCTTCCGGCAGCTGCTCTTCTTTATATTAAAAAACGCAACTTCACCTGCAGAATTATCATAAATCTTGCTATTTCTCTTTCTTCTTCTTTCTTTTCCAAATCTTCCGTTTCCAAGCAGTCATTTCAAATCAGAAGTCCTTGTTCCAATGAAAACCAGTAAACACTCTTCTCACTGTGGCACTGGGCAAACTGGAGTTTGTTTGATTATGTGATAAGGAGGCACCATGGGGCTCCCCACATCGCCAGCGGTAAGTGCTCCGCAATCCAGTCACCAGCTGCTTTTAATTAATCCCATTATGGCATGAAAAAGGGAAAGGCGCAAATAGTAAAATGATTGTACACGGAACAAATTGACTCACAGGTTTTTTGCAACCGAAAAAGCCTTTGCTATACCATCTTTGAATGAAGAAATCATCTTTCAGCTTCCATTAAGGCCAGACTATGAATCCAGTTTGCTTGACCATAGCTAGGATTAATTCTGGACTAAATTGTTATCATTTGCACTGTGTTATATATGAGCAGTTGGAAGTATCGCTATTAAACCCTGCAATAAAGAATGTTCCCCAAGGAGAGCATATGCTTGCCATAGTTCTCCACAAGAGCTATATAATGTGATCTACCTCCTTTCATCCTTTATGACACTCTACTGATGAGATTACATGAACAGAACTGTAATATACAAAGGAATAATAGAAGAGAAATGCAAGAAAGATGTACTATAAGCTCCAAAAAGGTCCACTCCAATGATCAGTCATGTAATAACCCTTTATAACTAAGGCACACAAAGGGATCTGAGCTGTTCTGAACCCCCACGCTGCTGCTTATTAACAGAGCATGTTTTGAAGGCAGCAGTCTCATGCAACAAAGTTCAATCCCCAGTTGAAATTCTCTCTCTCGCAGAAACAGAAGGGCTGTTTTACTCTTTTCTGCACTTCAAAGCCAGACACGAGCGGAAGCAAGAAAGGAGGTTGTGTCCCGCCGGGCAGCAGCGTCCCCGAGAGCAGCGACCGACCGCGGCCGTGCGCCCAGGATCCCATCCACGCCGCCACCTCGGGCTGGGTCTAGGTTGTTAAAGCTGGGAGAAGGCAAGGGAAGGTCTGAGGCTACTGCTAGCACATTCAGTGTATATTACCCATACGACACCGCTCAGTGCTATAAGCTTTTGTTCTCTGTATACTGTTCAGTTGTCTGACGCATAATAAGTACACCGCACAATGTAAATCCCATTAAACCAAAGCCATGCGGAGTTCTACTCAGTGGCGGCTCAGTTAGTTTTACAATCCGCAGCCTATCCTCCTCAGATTTTGGTTAGTCCCAGCCTTTGGCACTCTGAAGTTCAGCATCAACCAGCTGCCCAGTTCTCACTTGAGCTATGAAAGGAGAGACAACCTGCTAGCAACCTCCATATGTCTGATAATAATCACAGCAAGGTCTGAATTCCCTGCTTCCAAGCCTGTAATTGCACAATAAATACTTGCTTAATAAAGCCAAGTTTTGTTTTGTAAAGCGCCTGTTGGTTATTCATAGAGATTTGATGTAGGAACGGTCTGTTAAGTCCTTTCTAAAGGATTCCTCGTGTGTCTGCAGACCCTGCCATTTTTCTGGTGAAGCGTTACGTGGTAAATAAGCAGATTGGGGCAGAAAGTCAAACAAGATCTTTGACTTCACCTTTGAGTACGAAATAATGTTTATCTTATCGAGACAAATATAGGAATATTGTGTAGACACAACAGAGATAAAATTCTCCATTTCTGTGATCTAGCTCTTTGAAGAAAGATCTAGGAAGGAAGTACTGAAGTCATGGCAAGGATTAACTGCAGCACAGATAACAAGTTTCAAAAGGCCCCCCATGGGGGTTTTAATTTGAACAGTGAAATTCAGCTAAAAGAGCCCGAATTGCTGAAAACAAGAAAGAGGAATTATTTCTTGGTTTATAAACCCCTCTGGCAATAACTTCGGGGATGTTTTTATTTGCCATGGAAGGCTGATGTCTCTTCCCCCTTTTTCTCCAACCACCAGGCAGCTCCGGTCAGTCCATGCAACATTAGGTCTCTCCAGGGGGTTGCTCCTTTGGCTCAGCGCAGTTATTTTCCAGAGGTACGGAAACCCAATTTGCTAAAAATAGAGACGTCGGGCACATGAGAACTCCAGCCAGAAAATGGGAATAAATACCCAAGTCAGTGTTTGCAGAGGGGGAAGGCAATGGGGGCAGCTCGCTCAGGAGCAGCTCTCGTAGTAGGCGACTCGCTTGTTGATGGTGTCCCGGATCGCTCCCACTCGCTCCTCCAGTCCCGACAGCCTGGCCGATTTGGACATCAAAGCCTTGTTGCTTTCCTGAATTTCCGTCTCCAACGCTGAGGAGAGAGGCAGGAAAGGGTTATGTGATGATCAGACAGGAGGAAGGTGTGTTGGCCGTGAGCTTCCCCAGTAGATTGGGCTGAGCCTGCACCTCCCTCCTGCACAGCTCCGGTGGGGCGAGAAACACTAAAATACGACCACTCCAAACAAAACCATTACTTTCGAATGCTTAAAAACATTAGCAAGCACGTGGAGGAAAATGTGCACATCAGCACTGCAGGCAAGGGGTCCCATCCACAGCCACCCACGCACCCCTGCAAACCCTCCATTTACTGGCACAGCACCAGCAGATGCAGCCCAAATCTGCCCCATCTCACCGCCAAAAGTACGCTTGTCTTCCTCACAATTTATTTCCCTCACCCCACCAGGAGTCAAAATCCCTTCCCCAGTGTGTGAGACTGAGTTCACAAAGAATCTTACTTTCCATCCTGAGCATCATGGCCAAAGTCTCCTCAAACAAAGCCTGTGCCTCCAGGTTGATGCTTTGCACCCTGCTGCCCTGCTCTCCCAAAGCCGGGCTCTGCTCCATCCTTCTCTTCAGCTCAGCGTACATTTGTTTCACTTGTTCGAAAGCCTGTGGAAAAGGAAATAAGCGGTGCAGGTAGGATCAAGCAAATAGAGCGGGGGAAAGAGGATTTTCTAATGTTGAATCCATTTTATTACAAATATTAAATGGGTGCTGCACCAGAGTTTTGCCGTGATGTTATCATGAAAATGCTTAACTGTGCAATGTGCACTTTTCTGCGTTTACCTTGTTTTACAACGAGGGTGGTTAAAGTACAGGAATAGGTTGCCCAGAGAGGTGGTGGCTGAACCATCCCTGGAGACATCCCAGGCCAGGCTGGACGGGGCTCTGAGCAACCTGAGCTGGCGAAGATGTCCCTGTTCATGGCAGGGGGGGCACTGGGGGAGCTGGGAAGGTCCCTTCAACCCACATTGTTCTATGATTCTATGCTCCAAAAGATACCAACAGTTGAACGGGCTGCTCTGCCTCAGGTGGGAGACACAGCAGAGGTAAGTTCCCAGCAAAAATCATTACGACTGAGAAAGCTCCTAGAAAAATTCAGTAGTGGGATACCACATCAGATTAATATCACAAGGCACGGCCTGAACGGGAAAGGCTGTTTGGCTCATCCCGAACCATGCCAGGACACAGCTGGCTTTGCCATCTAGTGACAGCGCAGCACGGCTGTGACCTCCGCAGCTGGTGACGTGTCCCATCGCGGTACCTGCTGTGCGCTCCTGGCCTGCTCGCCCGCCTGCTCGGCCGTCTGTCCCGCATCCGTGGCCCGCAGGCGGTTCTGGTCGGCCCCGTGCTGCAGCCGCGGGAGCCGCTCCATCAGCCCGTCCAGCTGGCCCGCGATGGACTTGACGTTCTTCTCGGCTGGACCAAGAACAGACTCGATCTAAAGGCAAAGCTCTCCATGTTAAGAAGGAAATCGCATCCAAACCCCAGCTCAGACGTGGCAGAAGTTGGGGCTTGTCTCAGGGGCTCTGGCAAGGACAGCAATGGGAGTTTAGGGAAGCACACTAGTGAAGCACAGTAGAAAAAATATCAATTTTTAAAGCAAGAGCTTCACCAGACCCCATTTCCCAGCTGCGCTGGTGCAGGATTCTACCAAGCAGGGAAGTTTCCAAGGAGCAGGGCACAGTATTGTTATTTGGGGGTCACCGCACATCCCTCACCTCATCAACGCGCTCCTGGATGAACCGAAGGGAAGAGCCGGAGCCCCTGATCGCGCCCCGGGCCTCCAGCAGCACCGTGTTCGCTCGTCGCAGGTTCCCAACCACCTCCTCCACATTGCCCTCCACGGCATTCGCCCGGTTCCTGGGGAAACGTGGGGAGCGGGCAGGAGTGAGTAAATAACTGCATGGGCTGGAAGTCAGGGTTGGAGAGGCAAAATAAGCAAGGCTGAGGGGGCTGCAATCTCACTTCTCCCCCTCTTCCCCCAAAAAGCAACAAAGCCACCCATCTGGGCACACCACACCCCAGCCAGGACAGCAGGTTTCTTTCGAGAAAAGCGTTACATCCATTTCACACCCCAAAAGCAGAGGAGACAAACAGAAGGAGAGAGAAAAGCCTTCCTTTAAACAAGCAAAGAAGCACTTATTCTGTAAGTGGTGCATGAAAAGGTATTTAACGGGAAGCAATAACCACTGAAGCAGTTTCCAAGAACGTTTTCCTGCCTGCAGCGGGACTGTTGAGGCTGGGTCAGAGCTCCTTGCAGAAAGCCAGACTCCCTTGTCTCATCACTTCCAGCAGGTTAAGCAGGTGTCAGACTCTATCAAGGAGTTTACATACTTATCCCCTTAACCTTCGCGCTGGGATATTGCTGCAAGTCAACATGTGACAAAGTAGATGCTCCAAATTTGCAAGGACGCTCTGTAATTACTCTTTAAGGGACCACGGGATAATCCTCCCAACTTTCACCCAGAAAACAAATAGCCCATTTAATCTCCTCATGCTCTCTTGCGCAATTAGGATGTAGGTCACCAATATCAAATAATACCAGGGCAACCCTGTTATTTCCCATCACAGGGACTCAAGAGGTAGGGAAAAGCCTCCATTACTTTTGGTAAAGACCTTCTTGTTCTAGTATCTACAACACAACCTGCTCTTGGTCGATTTCTTACGTAGGGCAACAAGGAGGCACCTGTAGAGGTTGTAGACTCATTCTTTTAGGCACCATACGGACATAGAAGATCCTGAGCTAAAACCTGAGATTGTGCAAGTCAGCACAGCTCCAGTAGAGTGAGATTTCAACCCAGCTGAGAGCCACCACGCTCCCTCTGTCTGCGTGATCATCAGCTGCCGAAAGCCCTTGAACCCCAACCGACCTGGCTTGTTCTGCTTCCTGCTGCAGCCGCTTGGCCTTGGCGATGTCCTCGGCCGTCTGGGCAAGGATGCTCTCCGGGCACTGCAGCTTCGTCGCCAGGTTTTGGATCTCAGTCATTTTCCTCAGGACTGCAGCAGCGTCCGTGGGGAGGCGCAGGGAGAGAACAGTCTCACTGATTTCCTGGATAACGGCAGGGTCTGTGTCCTTGTCTGCAGAGCAAACAGAGAGACGGGGTTGGAAACAGGCGGGGGGAAAGGCAGGAGCACGAACACAAAGGAGGATGAGGCCAGGCATCCAGCCGTGTGTCCTATCACACAGTCTCTTCATTTCAGACAGCTGCCAGGGTCCACCCGGAATTTAATCCTCCTGAATTTAATGTACTTGTCATTCACATCAGGAAGACTCTCAGGAAAGGGCTGAAACGATACCTTCAATTAGGCAATGAGAACACCGTGGCTAAGTCGGAGCAGAGTCAGGTGAAGCCCACTGAGCGGACAAGGTTGTGTTTCAAGACGAGCTTTTTTTATTTCACAAATAAAAGTTAATAAAACTGAGGAATCAGAAGCAGACAGAGCCCAAGGGACAATAGTCCAGTAATTAGCTCAGAAATATCTTCACTCATCATTAACACCACGCAGCACCAAATGACCCGATTTTCTTATTCAGCTAATGCTCATGAGGATCGTTATGTTATTACAATCTGTCTGTGAACAATAAGTCATCCCATTGGTTTACAGGACAACGAGGAATTCTCATCTGATTAATAGTCTGCTCCAGAGAAGATTTGTCTGTTTATCTCTGGTCAGCGGGTGCAAACTTCTCTGCATCGGGTCAATGGCGATTGCAAATCCTCAGAGGGCACCAGCCATCGGACGGGTTCATCCTCGAGCCCCGAGAACGTACAAGGCTCTGCGGCAGAGAGCGGGACCCAAAGCAAAATGTTGTCCATGCTGCACACAAGAGACTGGCTGCTCCACAGCTTTTCATTTGTGTTAATTCAATTCGTGGTCTAAGAGGTAATATTTGAGAGCAGTTCCTACAGGGGTGCTGGAGACCCCTCCGTGAAGCCCCATGCACAAGGTCAAGGTTGTGTGGTACCTCCTGCCCCATGGACATCCCAGATGGCACCCAAAGGTCTCTATAA